>NW_025316700.1:300000-600000 GCF_910594005.1 Cervus elaphus | reverse complement strand
AGAGGAATACCACCTTACCACAAGCACCTCAAGAGGAGGCTTCTCTCAGCTCTAGGTATGTGAGAGGGACCCTGAGTTTGGGGCCTCAAGTGGAATGGACACCGCGATGCCCTGACTCGAAATAAGGCCGGATATCCCTGCAGTGACTGGAATGCAGGCTCGTCTTGCATCTCCCAAGCCGAAAGGGTGTCTGAATCCCCTGTGGAGACCACAGAGAAAGACCTAGTTCCCCACCTCATCGCGACAGGAGGCCTCAAATCCTTTGAAAACTTCAGAGGTATGCGGAGATCAGTGCCTCCAAAGGAGACGATGCCTGACTCCTCGTGAAACTTGATAGGAGACCCAGGATTCCTGTGGCACGTGGAAAGGGACCCTTGGTCTCCCGTCTCAGCTGGAGACGCGTCCCAATTGCCCTGCAAAGCCTCTAGGAGAATCCTGAGTTGTCCCTCGCAACTAGGCAGGAGTCCTGACATGGCTGAACACACACGTGGGTGGAAGGGCCATCCCCGTCGTAACTCGAGAATATACCCCAGGTTCCCGCCGCAACTCGAGAAAAACCATGAGACTTCCCCCTCGCTGCGAGATGAGGCCCGATTCCCCTGTACTGCGTGCAGAGCAATTCCGTCTTGCACATCACACATGAACGGAACCTTGATTTCCTTGATGGCACTCCAGAGAAACCCCAAGAACACTGCTTCAAGGATAGAGGGATCCTGAGGTCACTGTAGCAACACGAAAAGAACTCTGTGGACCAAAAATCAACTCGAAAAGAGAGGTTAGTCCCTGGATTCGTCTCCAGAGGAATACCACCTTACCACAAGCACCTCAAGAGGAGGCTTCTCTCAGCTCTAGGTATGTGAGAGGGACCCTGAGTTTGCGGCCTCAAGTGGAATGGACACCGCGATGCCCTGACTCGAAATAAGGCCGGATATCCCTGCAGTGACTTCAATGCAGTCTCGTCTTGCATCTCCCAGGACGAAAGGATGTCTGAATCCCCTGTGGAAAGCACAGAGAAAGACTTAGTTCCCCACCTCATCGCGACCGATAGCCTCACATCCTTTGAAAACTCCAGAGGTACGCGGAGATCAGTGCCTCCAAAGGAGACGATGCCTGACTCCTCGTGAACCTTGATAGGAGTCCCAGGATTCCTGTGGCACTTGGAAAGGGACACTTGGTCTCCCGCCTCAGCTGGAGAGGCATCCCAATTGCCCTGCCAAGCCTCGAGGAGAATCCAGAGTTGTCCCTCGCAACTAGGCAGGAGTCCTGACGTCGCTGAAGAAACACGTGGGTGGAAGGGCCATCCCCGTCGTAACTCGAGAATATACCCCAGGTTCCCGCCGCAACTCGAGAAAAACCATGAGACTTCCCCCTCGCCGCGAGATGAGGCCCGATTCCCCTGCACTGCGTGCAGAGCAATTCTGTGTTTGCACATCACACATGAAAGGAGCCTTGATTTCCTTCATGGCACTCCAGAGAAACCCCAAGAACACTGTTTCAAGGCTAGAGGGATCCTGAGGTCACTGTAGCAACACGAAAGAGCTCCGTGGACCAAAAATCAACTCGAGATGAGAGGTTAGTCCCTGGCTTCGACTCCAGAGGAATACCACCTTACCACAAGCACCTCAAGAGGAGGCTTCTCTCAGCTCTAGGTATGTGAGAGGGACCCTGAGTTTGCGGCCTCAAGTGGAATGGACACCGCGATGCCCTGACTCGAAATAAGGCCGGATATCCCTGCAGTGACTTGAATGCAGGCTCGTCTTGCATCTCCCAAGAAGAAAGGATGTCTGAATCCCCTGTGGAGACCACAGAGAAACACCTAGTTCCCCACCTCATCGCGACCGGAGGCCTCACATCCTTTGAAAACTCCAGAGGTACGCGGAGATCAGTGCCTCCAAAGGAGACGATGCCTGACTCCTCGTGAAACTTGATAGGAGTCCCAGGATTCTTGTGGCACGTGGAAAGGGACCCTTGGTCTCCCGCCTCAGCTGGAGAGGCGTTCCAATTGCCCTGCCAAGCCTCGAGGAGAATCCCGAGTTGTCCCTCGCAACTAGGCAGGAGTCCTGACGTGGCTGAACAAACACGTGGGTGGAAGGGCCATCCCCGTCGTAACTCGAGAATATACCCCAGGTTCCCGCCGCAACTCGAGAAAAACCATGAGACTTCCCCCTCGATGCGAGATGAGGCCCGATTCCCCTGTACTGCGTGCAGAGCAATTCCGTCTTGCACATCACACATGAAAGGAGCCTTGATTTCCTTGATGGCACTCCAGAGAAACCCCAAGAACACTGTTTCAAGGATAGAGTGATCCTGAGGTCACTGTAGCAACACGAAAGAACTCTGTGGACCAAAAATCAACTCGAAAAGAGAGGTTAGTCCCTGGATTCGTCTCCAGAGGAATACCACCTTACCACAAGCACCTCAAGAGGAGGCTTCTCTCAGCTCTAGGTATGTGAGAGGGACCCTGAGTTTGCGGCCTCAAGTGGAATGGACACCGCGATGCCCTGACTCGAAATAAGGCCGGATATCCCTGCAGTGACTTCAATGCAGGCTCGTCTTGCATCTCCCAGGACGAAAGGATGTCTGAATCCCCTGTGGAAAGCACAGAGAAAGACTTAGTTCCCCACCTAATCGCGACCGGAGGCCTCACATCCTTTGAAAACTCCAGAGGTACGCGGAGATCAGTGCCTCCAAAGGAGACGATGCCTGACTCCTCGTGAAACTTGATAGGAGTCCCAGGATTCCTGTGGCAATTGAAAGGGACACTTGGTCTCCCGCCTCAGCTGGAGAGGCGTCCCAATTGCCCTGCCAAGCCTCGAGGAGAATCCAGAGTTGTCCCTCGCAACTAGGCAGGAGTCCTGACGTGGCTGAACAAACACGTGGGTGGAAGGGCCATCCCCGTCGTAACTCGAGAATATACCCCCAGGTTCCCGCCGCAACTCGAGAAAAACCATGAGACTTCCCCCTCGCCGCGAGATGAGGCCCGTTTTCCCTGCACTGCGTGCAGAGCAATTCCGTGTTGCACATCACACATGAAAGGAGCCTTGATTTCCTTGATGGCACTCCAGAGAAACCCCAAGAACACTGTTTCAAGGTTAGAGGGACCCTGAGGTCACTGTAGCAACACGAAAGAGCTCCGTGGGCCAAAAATCAACTCGAGATGAGAGGTTAGTCCCTGGCTTCGACTCCAGAGGAATACCACCTTACCACAAGCACCTCAAGAGGAGGCTTCTCTCAGCTCTAGGTATGTGAGAGGGACCCTGAGTTTGCGTCCTCAAGTGGAATGGACACCGCGATGCCCTGACGCGAAATAAGGCCGTATATCCCTGCAGTGACTTGAATGCAGGCTCGTCTTGCATCTGCCAAGACGAAAGGGTGTCTGAATCCCCTGTGGAGACCACAGAGAAAGACCTAGTTCCCCACCTTATCGCGACAGGAGGCCTCAAATCCTTTGAAAACTCCAGAGGTTTGCGGAGATCAGTGCCTCCAAAGGAAACGATGCCTGACTCCTCGTGAAACTTGATAGGAGACCCAGATTCCTGTGGCACGTGGAAAGGGACCCTTGGTCTCCCGCCTCAGCTGGAGAGGCGTCCCAATTTCCCTGCAAAGCCTCGAGGAGAATCCCGAGTTGTCCCTCGCAACTAGGCAGGAGTCCTGACGTCGCTGAAGAAACACGTGTGTGGAAGGGCCATCCCCGTCGTAACTCGAGAATATACCCCAGGTTCCCGCCGCAACTCGAGAAAAACCATGAGACTTCCCCCTCGCCGCGAGATGAGGCCCGATTCCCCTGCACTGCGTGCAGAGCAATTCCGTGTTGCACATCACACATGAA
This sequence comes from Cervus elaphus, assembly GCF_910594005.1. NCBI lineage: Eukaryota > Metazoa > Chordata > Mammalia > Artiodactyla > Cervidae > Cervus > Cervus elaphus. Next base: position 596,171 of record NW_025316700.1, on the reverse strand, counting down.
AGGAGCCTTGATTTCCTTCATGGCACTCCAGAGAAACCTCAAGAACACTGTTTCAAGGCTAGAGGGATCCTGAGGTCACTGTAGCAACACGAAAGAGCTCCGTGGACCAAGAATCAACACGAGATGAGAGGATAGTCCCTGGCTTCGACTCCTGAGGAATACCACCTTACCACAAGCACCTCAAGAGGAGGCTTCTCTCAGCTCTAGGTATGTGAGAGGGATCCTGAGTTTGGGGCCTCAAGTGGAATGGACACCGCGATGCCCTGACTCGAAATAAGGCCGGATATCCCTGCAGTGACTTGAATGCAGGCTCGTCTTGCATCTCCCAAGAAGAAAGGATGTCTGAATCCCCTCTGGAGACCACAGACAAAGACCTAGTTGCCCACCTCATCGCGACCGGAGGCCTCACATCCTTTGAAAACTCCAGAGGTACGCGGAGATCAGTGCCTTCAAAGGAGACGATGCCTGACTCCTCGTGAAACTTGATAGGAGTCCCAGGATTCTTGTGGCACGTGGAAAGGGACACTTGGTCTCCCCGCCTCAGCTGGAGAGGCGTTCCAATTGCACTGCCAAGCCTCGAGGAGAATCCAGAGTTGTCCCCTCGCAACTAGGCAGGAGTCCTGACGTGGCTGAAGAAACACGTGGGTGGAAGGGCCATCCCCGTCGTAACTCGAGAATATACCCCAGGTTCCCGCCGCAACTCGAGAAAAACCATGAGACTTCCCCCTCGATGCGAGATGAGGCCCAATTCCCCCTGTACTGCGGGCAGAGCAATTCCGTCTTGCACATCACACATGAAAGGAGCTTTGATTTCCTTGATGGCACTCCAGAGAAACCCCAAGAACACTGTTTCAAGGATAGAGGGATCCTGAGGTCACTGTAGCAACACGAAAGAACTCTGTGGACCAAAAATCAACTCGAAAAGAGAGGTTAGTCCCTGGATTCGTCTCCAGAGGAATACCACCTTACCACAAGCACCTCAAGAGGAGGCTTCTCTCAGCTCTAGGTATGTGAGAGGGACCCTGAGTTTGCGGCCTCAAGTGGAATGGACACGCGCATGCCCTGACTCGAAATAAAGCCGGGATATCCCTGCAGTGACTTCATGCAGGCTCGTCTTGCATCTCCCAGGACGAAAGGATGTCTGAATCCCCTGTGGAAAGCACAGAGAAAGACTTAGTTCCCCACCTCATCGCGACCGGAGGCCTCACATCCTTTGAAAACTCCAGAGGTACGCGGAGATCAGTGCCTCCAAAGGAGACGATGCCTGACTCCTCGTGAAACTTGATAGGAGTCCCAGGATTCTTGTGGCACTTGGAAAGGGACACTTGGTCTCCCGCCTCAGCTGGAGAGGCGTCCCAATTGCCCTGCCAAGCCTCGAGGAGAATCCCAAGTTGTCCCTCGCAACTAGGCAGGAGTCCTGACATGGCTGAACACACACGTGTGTGGAAGGGCCATCCCCGTCGTAACTCGAGAATATACCCCAGGTTCCCGCCGCAACTCGAGAAAAACCATGAGACTTCCCCCTCGCCGCGAGATGAGGCCCGATTCCCCTGCACTGCGTGCAGAGCAATTCCGTGTTGCACATCACACATGAAAGGAGCCTTGATTTCCTTGATGGCACTCCAGAGAAACCCCAAGAACACTGTTTCAAGGCTAGAGGGATCCTGAGGTCACTGTAGCAACACGAAAGAGCTCCGTGGACCAAGAATCAACACGAGATGAGAGGTTAGTCCCTGGCTTCGACTCCTGAGGAATACCACCTTATCACAAGCACCTCAAGAGGAGGCTTCTCTCAGCTCTAGGTATGTGAGAGGGATCCTGAGTTTGCGGCCTCAAGTGGAATGGACACCGCGATGCCCTGACTCGAAATAAGCCGGATATCCCTGCAGTGACTTGAATGCAGGCTCGTCTTGCATCTCCCAAGAAGAAAGGATGTCTGAATCCCCTGTGGAGACCACAGAGAAACACCTATTTCCACACCTCATCGCGACCGGAGGCCTCACATCCTTTGAAAACTCCAGAGGTACTCGGAGATCAGTGCCTCCAAAGGAGACGATGCCTGACTCCTCGTGAAACTTGATAGGAGTCCCAGGATTCTTGTGGCACGTGGAAAGGGACCCTTGGTTTCCCCGCCTCAGCTGGAGAGGCCTCCCAATTGCCCTGCCAAGCCTCGAGGAGAATCCAGAGTTGTCCCTCGCAACTAGGCAGGAGTCCTGACGTGGCTGAACAAACACGTGGGTGGAACGGCCATCCCCGTCGTAACTCGAGAATATACCCCAGGTTCCCGCCGCAACTCGAGAAAAACCATGAGACTTCCCCCTCGATGCGAGATGAGGCCCGATTCCCCTGTACTGCTTGCAGAGCAATTCCGTCTTGCACATCACACATGAAAGGAGCCTTGATTTCCTTGATGGCACTCCAGAGAAACCCCAAGAACACTGTTTCAAGGATAGAGGGATCCTGAGGTAACTGTAGCAACACGAAAAAACTCTGTGGACCAAAAATCAACTCGAAAAGAGAGGTTAGTCCTGGATTCGTCTCCAGAGGAATACCACCTTACCACAAGCACCTCAAGAGGAGGCTTCTCTCAGCTCTAGGTATGTGAGAGGGACCCTGAGTTTGCGGCCTCAAGTGGAATGGACACCGCGATGCCCTGACTCGAAATAAGGCCGGATATCCCTGCAGTGACTTCAATGCAGGCTCGTCTTGCATCTCCCAGGACGAAAGGATGTCTGAATCCCCTGTGGAAAGCACAGAGAAAGACTTAGTTCCCCACCTCATCGCGACCGATAGCCTCACATCCTTTGAAAACTCCAGAGGTACGCGGAGATCAGTGCCTCCAAAGGAGACATCGCCTGACTCCTCGTGAAACTTGATAGGAGTCCCAGGATTCCTGTGGCACTTGGAAAGGGACACTTGGTCTCCCGCCTCAGCTGGAGAGGCGTCCCAATTGCCCTGCCAAGCCTCGAGGAGAATTCAGAGTTGTCCCTCGCAACTAGGCAGGAGTCCTGACGTCGCTGAAGAAACACGTGGGTGGAAGGGCCATCCCCGTCGTAACTCGAGAATATACCCCAGGTTCCCGCCGCAACTCGAGAAAAACCATGAGACTTCCCCCTCGCCGCGAGATGAGGCCCGATTCCCCTGCACTGCGTGCAGAGCAATTCCGTGTTGCACATCACACATGAAAGGAGCCTTGATTTCCTTGATGGCACTCCAGAGAAACCCCAAGAACACTGTTTCAAGGCTAGAGGGATCCTGAGGTCACTGTAGCAACACGAAAGAGCTCCGAGGGCCAAAAATCAACTCGAGATGAGAGGTTAGTCCCTGGCTTCGACTCCAGAGGAATACCACCTTACCACAAGCACCTCAAGAGGAGGCTTCTCTCAGCTCTAGGTATGTGAGAGGGACCCTGAGTTTGCGGCCTCAAGTGGAATGGACACCGCGATGCCCTGACGCGAAATAAGGCCGGATATTCCTGCAGTGACTTGAATGCAGGCTCGTCTTGCATCTCCGAAGATGAAAGGATGTCTGAATCCCCTGTGGAGACCACAGAGAAAGACCTAGTTCCCCACCTCATCGCGACCGGAGGCCTCACATCCTTTGAAAACTCCAGAGGTACGCGGAGATCAGTGCCTCCAAAGGAGACGATGCCTGACTCCTCGTGAAACTTGATAGGAGTCCTAGGATTCCTGTGGCACGTGGAAAGGGACCCTTGGTCTCCCGCCTCAGCTGGAGAGGCGTCCCAATTGCCTTGCCAAGCCTCGAGGAGAATCCCGAGTTGTGTCTCGCAACTAGGCAAGAGTCCTGACGTGGCTGAACAAACACGTGGGTGGAAGGGCCATCCCCGTCGTAACTCGAGAATATACCCCAGGTTCCCGCCGCAACTCGAGAAAAACCATGAGACTTCCCCCTCGCCGCGAGATGAGGCCCGATTCCCCTGCACTGCGTGCAGAGCAATTCCGTGTTGCACATCACACATGAAAGGAGCCTTGATTTCCTTCATGGCACTCCAGAGAAACCTCAAGAACACTGTTTCAAGGCTAGAGGGATCCTGAGGTCACTGTAGCAACACGAAAGAGCTCCGTGGACCAAGAATCAACACGAGATGAGAGGTTAGTCCCTGGCTTCGACTCCTGAGGAATACCACCTTACCACAAGCACCTCAAGAGGAGGCTTCTCTCAGCTCTAGGTATGTGAGAGGGATCCTGAGTTTGGGGCCTCAAGTGGAATGGACACCGCGATGCCCTGACTCGAAATAAGGCCGGATATCCCTGCAGTGACTTGAATGCAGGCTCGTCTTGCATCTCCCAAGAAGAAAGGATGTCTGAATCCCCTCTGGAGACCACAGACAAAGACCTAGTTGCCCACCTCATCGCGACCGGAGGCCTCACATCCTTTGAAAACTCCAGAGGTACGCGGAGATCAGTGCCTTCAAAGGAGACGATGCCTGACTCCTCGTGAAACTTGATAGGAGTCCCAGGATTCTTGTGGCACGTGGAAAGGGACACTTGGTCTCCCGCCTCAGCTGGAGAGGCGTTCCAATTGCACTGCCAAGCCTCGAGGAGAATCCAGAGTTGTCCCTCGCAACTAGGCAGGAGTCCTGACGTGGCTGAAGAAACACGTGGGTGGAAGGGCCATCCCCGTCGTAACTCGAGAATATACCCCAGGTTCCCGCCGCAACTCGAGAAAAACCATGAGACTTCCCCCTCGATGCGAGATGAGGCCCAATTCCCCTGTACTGCGGGCAGAGCAATTCCGTCTTGCACATCACACATGAAAGGAGCTTTGATTTCCTTGATGGCACTCCAGAGAAACCCCAAGAACACTGTTTCAAGGCTAGAGGGATCCTGAGGTCACTGTAGCAACACGAAAGAACTCTGTGGACCAAAAATCAACTCGAAAAGAGAGGTTAGTCCCTGGATTCGTCTCCAGAGGAATACCACCTTACCACAAGCACCTCAAGAGGAGGCTTCTCTCAGCTCTAGGTATGTGAGAGGGACCCTGAGTTTGCGGCCTCAAGTGGAATGGACACCGCGATGCCCTGACTCGAAATAAGGCCGGATATCCCTGCAGTGACTTCATGCAGGCTCGTCTTGCATCTCCCAGGACGAAAGGATGTCTGAATCCCCTGTGGAAAGCACAGAGAAAGACTTAGTTCCCCACCTCATCGCGACCGGAGGCCTCACATCCTTTGAAAACTCCAGAGGTACGCGGAGATCAGTGCCTCCAAAGGAGACGATGCCTGACTCCTCGTGAAACTTGATAGGAGTCCCAGGATTCTTGTGGCACTTGGAAAGGGACACTTGGTCTCCCGCCTCAGCTGGAGAGGCGTCCCAATTGCCCTGCCAAGCCTCGAGGAGAATCCCGAGTTGTCCCTCGCAACTAGGCAGGAGTCCTGACATGGCTGAACACACACGTGTGTGGAAGGGCCATCCCCGTCGTAACTCGAGAATATACCCCAGGTTCCCGCCGCAACTCGAGAAAAACCATGAGACTTCCCCCTCGCCGCGAGATGAGGCCCGATTCCCCTGCACTGCGTGCAGAGCAATTCCGTGTTGCACATCACACATGAAAGGAGCCTTGATTTCCTTGATGGCACTCCAGAGAAACCCCAAGAACACTGTTTCAAGGCTAGAGGGATCCTGAGGTCACTGTAGCAACACGAAAGAGCTCCGTGGACCAAGAATCAACACGAGATGAGAGGTTAGTCCCTGGCTTCGACTCCTGAGGAATACCACCTTATCACAAGCACCTCAAGAGGAGGCTTCTCTCAGCTCTAGGTATGTGAGAGGGATCCTGAGTTTGCGGCCTCAAGTGGAATGGACACCGCGATGCCCTGACTCGAAATAAGGCCGGATATCCCTGCAGTGACTTGAATGCAGGCTCGTCTTGCATCTCCCAAGAAGAAAGGATGTCTGAATCCCCTGTGGAGACCACAGAGAAACACCTATTTCCACACCTCATCGCGACCGGAGGCCTCACATCCTTTGAAAACTCCAGAGGTACTCGGAGATCAGTGCCTCCAAAGGAGACGATGCCTGACTCCTCGTGAAACTTGATAGGAGTCCCAGGATTCTTGTGGCACGTGGAAAGGGACCCTTGGTTTCCCGCCTCAGCTGGAGAGGCCTCCCAATTGCCCTGCCAAGCCTCGAGGAGAATCCAGAGTTGTCCCTCGCAACTAGGCAGGAGTCCTGACGTGGCTGAACAAACACGTGGGTGGAACGGCCATCCCCGTCGTAACTCGAGAATATACCCCAGGTTCCCGCCGCAACTCGAGAAAAACCATGAGACTTGCCCCTCGATGCGAGATGAGGCCCGATTCCCCTGTACTGCTTGCAGAGCAATTCCGTCTTGCACATCACACATGAAAGGAGCCTTGATTTCCTTGATGGCACTCCAGAGAAACCCCAAGAACACTGTTTCAAGGATAGAGGGATCCTGAGGTCACTGTAGCAACACGAAAAAACTCTGTGGACCAAAAATCAACTCGAAAAGAGAGGTTAGTCCCTGGATTCGTCTCCAGAGGAATACCACCTTACCACAAGCACCTCAAGAGGAGGCTTCTCTCAGCTCTAGGTATGTGAGAGGGACCCTGAGTTTGCGGCCTCAAGTGGAATGGACACCGCGATGCCCTGACTCGAAATAAGGCCGGATATCCCTGCAGTGACTTCAATGCAGGCTCGTCTTGCATCTCCCAGGACGAAAATGTGTCTGAATCCCCTGTGGAAAGCACAGAGAAAGACTTAGTTCCCCACCTCATCGCGACCGATAGCCTCACATCCTTTGAAAACTCCAGAGGTACGCGGAGATCAGTGCCTCCAAAGGAGACATCGCCTGACTCCTCGTGAAACTTGATAGGAGTCCCAGGATTCCTGTGGCACTTGGAAAGGGACACTTGGTCTCCCGCCTCAGCTGGAGAGGCGTCCCAATTGCCCTGCCAAGCCTCGAGGAGAATCCAGAGTTGTCCCTCGCAACTAGGCAGGAGTCCTGACGTCGCTGAAGAAACACGTGGGTGGAAGGGCCATCCCCGTCGTAACTCGAGAATATACCCCAGGTTCCCGCCGCAACTCGAGAAAAACCATGAGACTTCCCCCTCGCCGCGAGATGAGGCCCGATTCCCCTGCACTGCGTGCAGAGCAATTCCGTGTTGCACATCACACATGAAAGGAGCCTTGATTTCCTTGATGGCACTCCAGAGAAACCCCAAGAACACTGTTTCAAGGCTAGAGGGATCCTGAGGTCACTGTAGCAACACGAAAGAGCTCCGAGGGCCAAAAATCAACTCGAGATGAGAGGTTAGTCCCTGGCTTCGACTCCAGAGGAATACCACCTTACCACAAGCACCTCAAGAGGAGGCTTCTCTCAGCTCTAGGTATGTGAGAGGGACCCTGAGTTTGCGGCCTCAAGTGGAATGGACACCGCGATGCCCTGACGCGAAATAAGGCCGGATATTCCTGCAGTGACTTGAATGCAGGCTCGTCTTGCATCTCCGAAGATGAAAGGATGTCTGAATCCCCTGTGGAGACCACAGAGAAAGACCTAGTTCCCCACCTCATCGCGACCGGAGGCCTCACATCCTTTGAAAACTCCAGAGGTACGCGGAGATCAGTGCCTCCAAAGGAGACGATGCCTGACTGCTCGTGAAACTTGATAGGAGTCCTAGGATTCCTGTGGCACGTGGAAAGGGACCCTTGGTCTCCCGCCTCAGCTGGAGAGGCGTCCCAATTGCCTTGCCAAGCCTCGAGGAGAATCCCGAGTTGTCCCTCGCAACTAGGCAGGAGTCCTGACGTGGCTGAACAAACACGTGGGTGGAAGGGCCATCCCCGTCGTAACTCGAGAATATACCCCAGGTTCCCGCCGCAACTCGAGAAAAACCATGAGACTTCCCCCTCGCCGCGAGATGAGGCCCGATTCCACTGCACTGCGTGCAGAGCAATTCTGTCTTGCACATCACACATGAAAGGAGCCTTGATTTCCTTCATGGCACTCCAGAGAAACCCCAAGAACACTGTTTCAAGGCTAGAGGGATCCTGAGGTCACTGTAGCAACAAGAAAGAACTCTGTGGACCAAAAATCAACTCGAAAAGAGAGGTTAGTCCCTGGCTTCGACTCCAGAGGGATACCACCTTACCACAAGCACCTCAAGAGGAGGCTTCTCTCAGCTCTAGGTATGTGAGAGGGACCCTGAGTTTGCGGCCTCAAGTGGAATGGACACCGCGATGCCCTGACTCGAAATAAGGCCGGATATCCCTGCAGTGATTTCAATGCAGGCTCGTCTTGCATCTCCCAGGACGAAAGGATGTCTGAATCCCCTGTGGAAAGCACAGAGAAAGACTTAGTTCCCCACCTCATCGCGACCGATAGCCTCACATCCTTTGAAAACTCCAGAGGTACGCGGAGATCAGTGCCTCCAAAGGAGACGATGCCTGACTCCTCGTGAAACTTGATAGGAGTCCCAGGATTCCTGTGGCACTTGGAAAGGGACACTTGGTCTCCCGCCTCAGCTGGAGAGGCGTCCCAATTGCCCTGCCAAGCCTCGAGGAGAATCCAGAGTTGTCCCTCGCAACTAGGCAGGAGTCCTGACGTCGCTGAAGAAACACGTGGGTGGAAGGGCCATCCCCGTCGTAACTCGAGAATATACCCCAGGTTCCCGCCGCAACTCGAGAAAAACCATGAGACTTCCCCCTCGCCGCGAGATGAGGCCCGATTCCCCTGCACTGCGTGCAGAGCAATTCCGTGTTGCACATCACACATGAAAGGAGCCTTGATTTCCTTGATGGCACTCCAGAGAAACCCCAGGAACACTGTTTCAAGGCTAGAGGGACCCTGAGGTCACTGTAGCAACACGAAAGAGCTCCGTGGGCCAAAAATCAACTCGAGATGAGAGGTTAGTCCCTGGCTTCGACTCCAGAGGAATACCACCTTACCACAAGCACCTCAAGAGGAGGCTTCTCTCAGCTCTAGGTATGTGAGAGGGACCCTGAGTTTGCGGCCTCAAGTGGAATGGACACCGCGATGCCCTGACGCGAAATAAGGCTGGATATCCCTGCAGTGACTTGAATGCAGGCTCGTCTTGCATCTCCGAAGATGAAAGGATGTCTGAATCCCCTGTGGAGACCACAGAGAAAGACCTAGTTCCCCACCTCATCGCGACCGGAGGCCTCACATCCTTTGAAAACTCCAGAGGTACTCGGAGATCAGTGCCTCCAAAGGAGACGATGCCTGACTCCTCGTGAAACTTGATAGGAGTCCCAGGATTCCTGTGGCACGTGGAAAGGGACCCTTGGTCTCCCGCCTCAGCTGGAGAGGCGTCCCAATTGCCCTGCCAAGCCTCGAGGAGAATCCAGAGTTGTCCCTCGCAACTAGGCAGGAGTCCTGACGTGGCTGAAGAAACACGTGGGTGGAAGGGCCATCCCCGTCGTAACTCGAGAATATACCCCAGGTTCCCGCCGCAACTCGAGAAAAACCATGAGACTTCCCCCTCGATGCGAGATGAGGCCCGATTCCCCTGTACTGCTTGCAGAGCAATTCCGTCTTGCACATCACACATGAAAGGAGCCTTGATTTCCTTCATGGCACTCCAGAGAAACCTCAAGAACACTGTTTCAAGGCTAGAGGGATCCTGAGGTCACTGTAGCAACACGAAAGAGCTCCGTGGACCAAGAATCAACACGAGATGAGAGGTTAGTCCCTGGCTTCGACTCCTGAGGAGTACCACCTTACCACAAGCACCTCAAGAGGAGGCTTCTCTCAGCTCTAGGTATGTGAGAGGGATCCTGAGTTTGGGGCCTCAAGTGGAATGGACACCGCGATGCCCTGACTCGAAATAAGGCCGGATATCCCTGCAGTGACTTGAATGCAGGCTCGTCTTGCATCTCCCAAGAAGAAAGGATGTCTGAATCCCCTCTGCAGACCACAGAGAAAGACCTAGTTGCCCACCTCATCGCGACCGGAGGCCTCACATCCTTTGAAAACTCCAGAGGTACGCGGAGATCAGTGCCTTCAAAGGAGACGATGCCTGACTCCTCGAGAAACTTGATAGGAGTCCCCGGATTCTTGTGGCACGTGGAAAGGGACACTTGGTCTCCCGCCTCAGCTGGAGAGGCGTTCCAATTGCACTGCCAAGCCTCGAGGAGAATCCAGAGTTGTCCCTCGCAACTAGGCAGGAGTCCTGACGTGGCTGAAGAAACACGTGGGTGGAAGGGCCATCCCCGTCGTAACTCGAGAATATACCCCAGGTTCCCGCCGCAACTCGAGAAAAACCATGAGACTTCCCCCTCGATGCGAGATGAGGCCCAATTCCCCTGTACTGCGGGCAGAGCAATTCCGTCTTGCACATCACACATGAAAGGAGCTTTGATTTCCTTGATGGCACTCCAGAGAAACCCCAAGAACACTGTTTCAAGGATAGAGGGATCCTGAGGTCACTGTAGCAACACGAAAGAACTCTGTGGACCAAAAATCAACTCGAAAAGAGAGGTTAGTCCCTGGATTCGTCTCCAGAGGAATACCACCTTACCACAAGCACCTCAAGAGGAGGCTTCTCTCAGCTCTAGGTATGTGAGAGGGACCCTGAGTTTGCGGCCTCAAGTGGAATGGACACCGCGATGCCCTGACTCGAAATAAGGCCGGATATCCCTGCAGTGACTTCATGCAGGCTCGTCTTGCATCTCCCAGGACGAAAGGATGTCTGAATCCCCTGTGGAAAGCACAGAGAAAGACTTAGTTCCCCACCTCATCGCGACCGGAGGCCTCACATCCTTTGAAAACTCCAGAGGTACGCGGAGATCAGTGCCTCCAAAGGAGACGATGCCTGACTCCTCGTGAAACTTGATAGGAGTCCCAGGATTCTTGTGGCACTTGGAAAGGGACACTTGGTCTCCCGCCTCAGCTGGAGAGGCGTCCCAATTGCCCTGCCAAGCCTCGAGGAGAATCCCGAGTTGTCCCTCGCAACTAGGCAGGAGTCCTGACATGGCTGAACACACACGTGTGTGGAAGGGCCATCCCCGTCGTAACTCGAGAATATACCCCAGGTTCCCGCCGCAACTCGAGAAAAACCATGAGACTTCCCCCTCGCCGCGAGATGAGGCCCGATTCCCCTGCACTGCGTGCAGAGCAATTCCGTGTTGCACATCACACATGAAAGGAGCCTTGATTTCCTTGATGGCACTCCAGAGAAACCCCAAGAACACTGTTTCAAGGATAGAGGGATCCTGAGGTCACTGTAGCAACACGAAAGAGCTTCGTGGACCAAGAATCAACACGAGATGAGAGGTTAGTCCCTGGCTTCGACTCCTGAGGAATACCACCTTACCACAAGCACCTCAAGAGGAGGCTTCTCTCAGCTCTAGGTATGTGAGAGGGATCCTGAGTTTGCGGCCTCAAGTGGAATGGACACCGCGATGCCCTGACTCGAAATAAGGCCGGATATCCCTGCAGTGACTTGAATGCAGGCTCGTCTTGCATCTCCCAAGAAGAAAGGATGTCTGAATCCCCTGTGGAGACCACAGAGAAACACCTATTTCCACACCTCATCGCGACCGGAGGCCTCACATCCTTTGAAAACTCCAGAGGTACGCGGAGATCAGTGCCTCCAAAGGAGACGATGCCTGACTCCTCGTGAAACTTGATAGGAGTCCCAGGATTCTTGTGGCACGTGGAAAGGGACCCTTGGTCTCCCGCCTCAGCTGGAGAGGCCTCCCAACTGCCCTGCCAAGCCTCGAGGAGAATCCAGAGTTGTCCCTCGCAACTAGGCAGGAGTCCTGACGTGGCTGAAGAAACACGTGGGTGGAAGGGCCATCCCCGTCGTAACTCGAGAATATACCCCAGGTTCCCGCCGCAACTCGAGAAAAACCATGAGACTTCCCCCTCGATGCGAGATGAGGCCCGATTCCCCTGTACTGCTTGCAGAGCAATTCCGTCTTGCACATCACACATGAAAGGAGCCTTGATTTCCTTGATGGCACTCCAGAGAAACCCCAAGAACACTGTTTCAAGGATAGAGGGATCCTGAGGTCACTGTAGCAACACGAAAAAACTCTGTGGACCAAAAATCAACTCAAAAAGAGAGGTTAGTCCCTGGATTCGTCTCCAGAGGAATACCACCTTACCACAAGCACCTCAAGAGGAGGCCTCTCTCAGCTCTAGGTATGTGAGAGGGACCCTGAGTTTGAGGCCTCAAGTGGAATGGACACCGCGATGCCCTGACTCGAAATAAGGCCGGATATCCCTGCAGTGACTTCAATGCAGGCTCGTCTTGCATCTCCCAGGACGAAAGGATGTCTGAATCCCCTGTGGAAAGCACAGAGAAAGACTTAGTTCCCCACCTCATCGCGACCGATAGCCTCACATCCTTTGAAAACTCCAGAGGTACGCGGAGATCAGTGCCTCCAAAGGAGACATCGCCTGACTCCTCGTGAAACTTGATAGGAGTCCCAGGATTCCTGTGGCACTTGGAAAGGGACACTTGGTCTCCCGCCTCAGCTGGAGAGGCGTCCCAATTGCCCTGCCAAGCCTCGAGGAGAATCCAGAGTTGTCCCTCGCAACTAGGCAGGAGTCCTGACGTCGCTGAAGAAACACGTGGGTGGAAGGGCCATCCCCGTCGTAACTCGAGAATATACCCCAGGTTCCCGCCGCAACTCGAGAAAAACCATGAGACTTCCCCCTCGCCGCGAGATGAGGCCCGATTCCCCTGCACTGCGTGCAGAGCAATTCCGTGTTGCACATCACACATGAAAGGAGCCTTGATTTCCTTGATGGCACTCCAGAGAAACCCCAAGAACACTGTTTCAAGGCTAGAGGGATCCTGAGGTCACTGTAGCAACACGAAAGAGCTCCGAGGGCCAAAAATCAACTCGAGATGAGAGGTTAGTCCCTGGCTTCGACTCCAGAGGAATACCACCTTACCACAAGCACCTCAAGAGGAGGCTTCTCTCAGCTCTAGGTATGTGAGAGGGACCCTGAGTTTGCGGCCTCAAGTGGAATGGACACCGCGATGCCCTGACGCGAAATAAGGCCGGATATCCCTGCAGTGACTTGAATGCAGGCTCGTCTTGCATCTCCCAAGATGAAAGGATGTCTGAATCCCCTGTGGAGACCACAGAGAAAGACCTAGTTCCCCACCTCATCGCGACCGGAGGCCTCACATCCTTTGAAAACTCCAGAGGTACGCGGAGATCAGTGCCTCCAAAGGAGACGATGCCTGACTCCTCGTGAAACTTGATAGGAGTCCCAGGATTCCTGTGGCACGTGGAAAGGGACCCTTGGTCTCCCGCCTCAGCTGGAGTGGCGTCCCAATTGCCTTGCCAAGCCTCGAGGAGAATCCCGAGTTGTGTCTCGCAACTAGGCAAGAGTCCTGACGTGGCTGAACAAACACGTGGGTGGAAGGGCCATCCCCGTCGTAACTCGAGAATATACCCCAGGTTCCCGCCGCAACTCGAGAAAAACCATGAGACGTCCCCCTCGATGCGAGATGAGGCCCGATTCCCCTCTACTGCTTGCAGAGCAATTCCGTCTTGCACATCACACATGAAAGGAGCCTTGATTTCCTTGATGGCACTCCAGAGAAACCCCAAGAACACTGTTTCAAGGATAGAGGGATCCTGAGGTTACTGTAGCAACACGAAAAAACTCTGTGGACCAAAAATCAACTCGAAAAGAGAGGTTAGTCCCTGGATTCGTCTCCAGAGGAATACCACCTTACCACAAGCACCTCAAGAGGAGGCTTCTCTCAGCTCTAGGTATGTGAGAGGGACCCTGAGTTTGCGGCCTCAAGTGGAATGGACACCGCGATGCCCTGACTCGAAATAAGGCCGGATATCCCTGCAGTGACTTCAATGCAGGCTCGTCTTGCATCTCCCAGGACGAAAGGATGTCTGAATCCCCTGTGGAAAGCACAGAGAAAGACTTAGTTCCCCACCTCATCGCGACCGATAGCCTCACATCCTTTGAAAACTCCAGAGGTACGCGGAGATCAGTGCCTCCAAAGGAGACATCGCCTGACTCCTCGTGAAACTTGATAGGAGTCCCAGGATTCCTGTGGCACTTGGAAAGGGACACTTGGTCTCCCGCCTCAGCTGGAGAGGCGTCCCAATTGCCCTGCCAAGCCTCGAGGAGAATCCAGAGTTGTCCCTCGCAACTAGGCAGGAGTCCTGACGTCGCTGAAGAAACACGTGGGTGGAAGGGCCATCACCGTCGTAACTCGAGAATATACCCCAGGTTCCCGCCGCAACTCGAGAAAAACCATGAGACTTCCCCCTCGCCGCGAGATGAGGCCCGATTCCCCTGCACTGCGTGCAGAGCAATTCCGTGTTGCACATCACACATGAAAGGAGCCTTGATTTCCTTGATGGCACTCCAGAGAAACCCCAAGAACACTGTTTCAAGGCTAGAGGGATCCTGAGGTCACTGTAGCAACACGAAAGAGCTCCGAGGGCCAAAAATCAACTCGAGATGAGAGGTTAGTCCCTGGGTTCGACTCCAGAGGAATACCACCTTACCACAAGCACCTCAAGAGGAGGCTTCTCTCAGCTCTAGGTATGTGAGAGGGACCCTGAGTTTGCGGCCTCAAGTGGAATGGACACCGCGATGCCCTGACGCGAAATAAGGCCGGATATCCCTGCAGTGACTTGAATGCAGGCTCGTCTTGCATCTCCCAAGATGAAAGGATGTCTGAATCCCCTGTGGAGACCACAGAGAAAGACCTAGTTCCCCACCTCATCGCGACCGGAGGCCTCACATCCTTTGAAAACTCCAGAGGTACGCGGAGATCAGTGCCTCCAAAGGAGACGATGCCTGACTCCTCGTGAAACTTGATAGGAGTCCCAGGATTCCTGTGGCACGTGGAAAGGGACCCTTGGTCTCCCGCCTCAGCTGGAGAGGCGTCCCAATTGCCTTGCCAAGCCTCGAGGAGAATCCCGAGTTGTGTGTCGCAACTAGGCAAGAGTCCTGACGTGGCTGAACAAACACGTGGGTGGAAGGGCCATCCCCGTCGTAACTCGAGAATATACCCCAGGTTCCCGCCGCAACTCGAGAAAAACCATGAGACTTCCCCCTCGCCGCGAGATGAGGCCCGATTCCACTGCACTGCGTGCAGAGCAATTCTGTGTTGCACATCACACATGAAAGGAGCCTTGATTTCCTTCATGGCACTCCAGAGAAACCCCAAGAACACTGTTTCAAGGCTAGAGGGATCCTGAGGTCACTGTAGCAACAAGAAAGAACTCTGTGGACCAAAAATCAACTCGAAAAGAGAGGTTAGTCCCTGGCTTCGACTCCAGAGGGATACCACCTTACCACAAGCACCTCAAGAGGAGGCTTCTCTCAGCTCTAGGTATGTGAGAGGGACCCTGAGTTTGCGGCCTCAAGTGGAATGGACACCGCGATGCCCTGACTCGAAATAAGGCCGGATATCCCTGCAGTGACTTCAATGCAGGCTCGTCTTGCATCTCCCAGGACGAAAGGATGTCTGAATCCCCTGTGGAAAGCACAGAGAAAGACTTAGTTCCCCACCTCATCGCGACCGATAGCCTCACATCCTTTGAAAACTCCAGAGGTACGCGGAGATCAGTGCCTCCAAAGGAGACGATGCCTGACTCCTCGTGAAACTTGATAGGAGTCCCAGGATTCCTGTGGCACTTGGAAAGGGACACTTGGTCTCCCGCCTCAGCTGGAGAGGCGTCCCAATTGCCCTGCCAAGCCTCGAGGAGAATCCAGAGTTGTCCCTCGCAACTAGGCAGGAGTCCTGACGTCGCTGAAGAAACACGTGGGTGGAAGGGCCATCCCCGTCGTAACTCGAGAATATACCCCAGGTTCCCGCCGCAACTCGAGAAAAACCATGAGACTTCCCCCTCGCCGCGAGATGAGGCCCGATTCCCCTGCACTGCGTGCAGAGCAATTCCGTGTTGCACATCACACATGAAAGGAGCCTTGATTTCCTTGATGGCACTCCAGAGAAACCCCAAGAACACTGTTTCAAGGCTAGAGGGACCCTGAGGTCACTGTAGCAACACGAAAGAGCTCCGTGGGCCAAAAATCAACTCGAGATGAGAGGTTAGTCCCTGGCTTCGACTCCAGAGGAATACCACCTTACCACAAGCACCTCAAGAGGAGGCTTCTCTCAGCTCTAGGTATGTGAGAGGGACCCTGAGTTTGCGGCCTCAAGTGGAATGGACACCGCGATGCCCTGACGCGAAATAAGGCTGGATATCCCTGCAGTGACTTGAATGCAGGCTCGTCTTGCATCTCCGAAGATGAAAGGATGTCTGAATCCCCTGTGGAGACCACAGAGAAAGACCTAGTTCCCCACCTCATCGCGACCGGAGGCCTCACATCCTTTGAAAACTCCAGAGGTATGCGGAGATCAGTGCCTCCAAAGGAGACGATGCCTGACTCCTCGTGAAACTTGATAGGAGTCCCAGGATTCCTGTGGCACGTGGAAAGGGACCCTTGGTCTCCCGCCTCAGCTGGAGAGGCGTCCCAATTGCCTTGCCAAGCCTCGAGGAGAATCCCGAGTTGTGTCTCGCAACTAGGCAAGAGTCCTGACGTGGCTGAACAAACACGTGTGTGGAAGGGCCATCCCCGTCGTAACTCGAGAATATACCCCAGGTTCCCGCCGCAACTCGAGAAAAACCATGAGACTTCCCCCTCGCCGCGAGATGAGGCCCGATTCCCCTGCACTGCGTGCAGAGCAATTCTGTGTTGCACATCACACATGAAAGGAGCCTTGATTTCCTTGATGGCACTCCAGAGAAACCCCAAGAACACTGTTTCAAGGCTAGAGGGATCCTGAGGTCACTGTAGCAACACGAAAGAGCTCCGTGGACCAAAAATCAACTCAAGATGAGAGGTTAGTCCCTGGCTTCGACTCCAGAGGAATACCACCTTACCACAAGCACCTCAAGAGGAGGCTTCTCTCAGCTCTAGGTATGTGAGAGGGACCCTGAGTTTGCGGCCTCAAGTGGAATGGACACCGCGATGCCCTGACTCGAAATAAGGCCGGATATCCCTGCAGTGACTGGAATGCAGGCTCGTCTTGCATCTCCCAAGACGAAAGGGTGTCTGAATCCCCTGTGGAGACCACAGAGAAAGACCTAGTTCCCCACCTTATCGCGACAGGAGGCCTCAAATCCTTTGAAAACTCCAGAGGTTTGCGGAGATCAGTGCCTCCAAAGGAAACGATGCCTGACTCCTCGTGAAACTTGATAGGAGACCCAGGATTCCTGTGGCACGTGGAAAGGGACCCTTGGTCTCCCGCCTCAGCTGGAGAGGCGTCCCAATTGCCCTGCAAAGCCTCGAGGAGAATCCCGAGTTGTCCCTCGCAACTAGGCAGGAGTCCTGACGTCGCTGAAGAAACACGTGTGTGGAAGGGCCATCCCCGTCGTAACTCGAGAATATACCCCAGGTTCCCGCCGCAACTCGAGAAAAACCATGAGACTTCCCCCTCGCCGCGAGATGAGGCCCGATTCCCCTGCACTCCGTGCAGAGCAATTCCGTGTTGCACATCACACATGAAAGGAGCCTTGATTTCCTTGATGGCACTCCAGAGAAACCTCAAGAACACTGTTTCAAGGCTAGAGGGATCCTGAGGTCACTGTGGCAACACGAAAGAGCTCCGTGGACCAAGAATCAACACGAGATGAGAGGTTAGTCCCTGGCTTTGACTCCTGAGGAATACCACCTTACCACAAGCACCTCAAGAGGAGGCTTCTCTCAGCTCTAGGTATGTGAGAGGGATCCTGAGTTTGCGGCCTCAAGTGGAATGGACACCGCGATGCCCTGACTCGAAATAAGGCCGGATATCCCTGCAGTGACTTGAATGCAGGCTCGTCTTGCATTTCCCAAGAAGAAAGGATGTCTGAATCCCCTCTGGAGACCACAGAGAAAGACCTAGTTCCCCACCTCATCGCGACCGGAGGCCTCACATCCTTTGAAAACTCCAGAGGTACGCGGAGATCAGTGCCTTCAAAGGAGACGATGCCTGACTCCTCGTGAAACTTGATAGGAGTCCCAGGATTCCTGTGGCACGTGGAAAGGGACACTTGATCTCCCGCCTCAGCTGGAGAGGCGTCCCAATTGCCCTGCCAAGCCTCGAGGAGAATCCCGAGTTGTCCCTCGCAACTAGGCAGGAGTCCTGACGTGGCTGAACAAACACGTGGGTGGAAGGGCCATCCCCGTCGTAACTCGAGAATATACCCCAGGTTCCCGCCGCAACTCGAGAAAAACCATGAGACTTCCCCCTCGATGCGAGATGAGGCCCAATTCCCCTGTACTGCGTGCAGAGCAATTCCGTCTTGCACATCACACATGAAAGGAGCCTTGATTTCCTTGATGGCACTCCAGAGAAACCCCAAGAACACTGTTTCAAGGATAGAGGGATCCTGAGGTCACTGTAGCAACACGAAAGAACTCTGTGGACCAAAAATCAACTCGAAAAGAGAGGTTAGTCCCTGGCTTCGACTCCAGAGGAATACCACCTTACCACAAGCACCTCAAGAGGAGGCTTCTCTCAGCTCTAGGTATGTGAGAGGGACCCTGAGTTTGCGGCCTCAAGTGGAATGGACACCGCGATGCCCTGACTCGAAATAAGGCCGGATATCCCTGCAGTGACTTCATGCAGGCTCGTCTTGCATCTCCCAGGACGAAAGCGTGTCTGAATCCCCTGTGGAAAGCACAGAGGAAGACTTAGTTCCCCACCTCATCACGAACGGAGGCCTCACATCCTTTGAAAACTCCAGAGGTACGCGGAGATCAGTGCCTCCAAAGGAGACGATGCCTGACTCCTCGTGAAACTTGATAGGAGTCCCAGGATTCCTGTGGCACGTGGAAAGGGACCCTTGGTCTCCCGCCTCAGCTGGAGAGGCGTCCCAATTGCCTTGCCAAGCCTCGAGGAGAATCCCGAGTTGTGTCTCGCAACTAGGCAAGAGTCCTGACGTGGCTGAACAAACACGTGTGTGGAAGGGCCATCCCCTTCGTAACTGGAGAATATACCCCAGGTTCCCGCCGCAGCTCGAGAAAAACCATGAGACTTCCCCCTAACCGCGAGATGAGGACCGATTCCCCTGCACTGCGTGCAGAGCAATTCTGTGTTGCACATCACACATGAAAGGAGCCTTGATTTCCTTCATGGCACTCCAGAGAAACCCCAAGATCACTGTTTCAAGGCTAGAAGGATTCTGAGGTCACTGTAGCAACACGAAAGAACTCTGTGGACCAAAAATCAAATCGAGATGAGAGGTTAGTCCCTGGCTTCGACTCCTGAGGAATACCACCTTACCACAAGCACCTCAAGAGGAGGCTTCTCTCAGCTCTAGGTATGTGAGAGGGATCCTGAGTTTGCGGCCTCAAGTGGAATGGACACCGCGATGCCCTGACTCGAAATAAGGCCGGATATCCCTGCAGTGACTAGAATGCAGGCTCGTCTTGCATCTCCCAAGAAGAAAGGATGTCTGAATCCCCTGTGGAGACCACAGAGAAACACCTAGTTTCCCACCTCATCGCGACCGGAGGCCTCACATCCTTTGAAAACTCCAGAGGTACGCGGAGATCAGTGCCTCCAAAGGAGACGATGCCTGACTCCTCGTGAAACTTGATAGGAGTCCCAGGATTCTTGTGGCACGTGGAAAGGGACCCTTGGTCTCCCGCCTCAGCTGGAGAGGCGTTCCAATTGCCCTGCCAAGCCTCGAGGAGAATCCCGAGTTGTCCCTCGCAACTAGGCAGGAGTCCTGACGTGGCTGAACAAACACGTGGATGGAAGGGCCATCCCCGTCGTAACTCGAGAATATACCCCAGGTTCCCGCCGCAACTCGAGAAAAACCATGAGACTTCCCCCTCGATGCGAGATGAGGCCCGATTCCCCTGTACTGCGTGCAGAGCAATTCCGTCTTGCACATCACACATGAAAGGAGCCTTGATTTCCTTGATGGTACTCCAGAGAAACCCCAAGAGCACTGTTTCAAGGCTAGAGGGATCCTGAGGTCACTGTAGCAACACGAAAGAGCTCCGTGGGCCAAAAATCAACTCGAGATGAGAGGTCAGTCCCTGGCTTCGACTCCAGAGGAATACCACATTACCACAAGCACCTCAAGAGGAGGCTTCTCTCAGCTCTAGGTATGTGAGAGGGACCCTGAGTTTGCGGCCTCAAGTGGAATGGACACCGCGATGCCCTGACGCGAAATAAGGCTGGATATCCCTGCAGTGACTTGAATGCAGGCTCGTCTTGTATCTCCCAAGATGATAGGATGTCTGAATCCCCTGTGGAGACCACAGAGAAAGACCTAGTTCCCCACCTCATCGCGACCGGAGGCCTCACATCCTTTGAAAACTCCAGAGGTACGCGGAGATCAGTGCCTCCAAAGGAGATGATGCCTGACTCCTCGTGAAACTTGATAGGAGTGCCAGGATTTCTGTGGCACGTGGAAAGGGACCCTTGGTCTCCCGCCTCAGCTGGAGAGGCGTCCCAATTGCCTTGCCAAGCCTCGAGGAGAATCCCGAGTTGTGTCTCGCAACTAGGCAAGAGTCCTGACGTGGCTGAACAAACACGTGTGTGGAAGGGCCATCCCCGTCGTAACTCGAGAATATACCCCAGGTTCCCGTCGCAACTCGAGAAAAACCATGAGATTTCCCCTCGCCGCGAGATGAGGCTCGATTCACCTGCACTGCGTGCAGACCAATTCTGTGTTGCACATCACACATGAAAGGAGCCTTGATTTCCTTGATGGCACTCCAGAGAAACCCCAAGAACACTGTTTCAAGGATAGAGGGATCCTGAGGTCACTGTAGCAACACGAAAGAGCTCCGTGGACCAAGAATCAACACGAGATGAGAGGCTAGTCCCTGGCTTCGACTCCAGAGGAATACCACCTTACCACAAGCACCTCAAGAGGAGGCTTCTCTCAGCTCTAGGTATGTGAGAGGGATCCTGAGTTTGCGGCCTCAAGAGGAATGGACACCGCGATGCCCTGACTCGAAATAAGGCCGGATATCCCTGCAGTGACTTGAATGCACGCTCGTCTTACATCTCCCAAGAAGAAAGGATGTCTGAATCCCCTGTGGAGACCACAGAGAAACACCTAGTTCCCCACCTCATCGCGACCGGAGGCCTCACATCCTTTGAAAACTCCAGAGGTACGCGGAGATCAGTGCCTCCAAAGGAGACGATGCCTGACTCCTCGTGAAACTTGATAGGAGTCCCAGGATTCTTGTGGCCCGTGGAAAGGGACCCTTGGTCTCCCGCCTCAGCTGGAGAGGCGTTCCAATTGCCCTGCCAAGCCTCGAGGAGAATCCCGAGTTGTCCCTCACAACTAGGCAGGAGTCCTGACGTGGCTGAACAAACACGTGGGTGGAAGGGCCATCCCCGTCGTAACTCGAGAATATACCCCAGGTTCCCGCCGCAACTCGAGAAAAACCATGAGACTTCCCCCTCGATGCGAGATGAGGCCCGATTCCCCTGTACTGCGTGCAGAGCAATTCCGTCTTGCACATCACACATGAAAGGAGCCTTGATTTCCTTGATGGCACTCCAGAGAAACCCCAAGAACACTGTTTCAAGGATAGAGGGATCCTGAGGTCACTGTAGCAACACGAAAGAACTCTGTGGACCAAAAATCAACTCGAGATGAGAGGTCAGTCGCTGGCTTCGACTCCAGAGGAATACCACATTACCACAAGCACCTCAAGAGGAGGCTTCTCTCAGCTCTAGGTATGTGAGAGGGACCCTGAGTTTGCGGCCTCAAGTGGAATGGACACCGCGATGCCCTGACGCGAAATAAGGCTGGATATCCCTGCAGTGACTTGAATGCAGGCTCGTCTTGCATCTCCCAAGATGATAGGATGTCTGAATCCCCTGTGGAGACCACAGAGAAAGACGTAGTTCCCCACCTCATCGCGACCGGAGGCCTCACATCCTTTGAAAACTCCAGAGGTACGCGGAGATCAGTGCCTCCAAAGGAGACGATGCCTGACTCCTCGTGAAACTTGATAGGAGTCCCAGGATTCTTGTGGCCCGTGGAAAGGGACCCTTGGTCTCCCGCCTCAGCTGGAGAGGCGTTCCAATTGCCCTGCCAAGCCTCGAGGAGAATCCCGAGTTGTCCCTCACAACTAGGCAGGAGTCCTGACGTGGCTGAACAAACACGTGGGTGGAAGGGCCATCCCCGTCGTAACTCGAGAATATACCCCAGGTTCCCGCCGCAACTCGAGAAAAACCATGAGACTTCCCCCTCGATGCGAGATGAGGCCCGATTCCCCTGTACTGCGTGCAGAGCAATTCCGTCTTGCACATCACACATGAAAGGAGCCTTGATTTCCTTGATGGCACTCCAGAGAAACCCCAAGAACACTGTTTCAAGGATAGAGGGATCCTGAGGTCACTGTAGCAACACGAAAGAACTCTGTGGACCAAAAATCAACTCGAGATGAGAGGTCAGTCGCTGGCTTCGACTCCAGAGGAATACCACATTACCACAAGCACCTCAAGAGGAGGCTTCTCTCAGCTCTAGGTATGTGAGAGGGACCCTGAGTTTGCGGCCTCAAGTGGAATGGACACCGCGATGCCCTGACGCGAAATAAGGCTGGATATCCCTGCAGTGACTTGAATGCAGGCTCGTCTTGCATCTCCCAAGATGATAGGATGTCTGAATCCCCTGTGGAGACCACAGAGAAAGACGTAGTTCCCCACCTCATCGCGACCGGAGGCCTCACATCCTTTGAAAACTCCAGAGGTACGCGGAGATCAGTGCCTCCAAAGGAGATGATGCCTGACTCCTCGTGAAACTTGATAGGAGTGCCAGGATTTCTGTGGCACGTGGAAAGGGACCCTTGGTCTCCCGCCTCAGCTGGAGAGGCGTCCCAATTGCCTTGCCAAGCCTCGAGGAGAATCCCGAGTTGTGTCTCGCAACTAGGCAAGAGTCCTGACGTGGCTGAACAAACACGTGTGTGGAAGGGCCATCCCCGTCGTAACTCGAGAATATACCCCAGGTTCCCGTCGCAACTCGAGAAAAACCATGAGATTTCCCCTCGCCGCGAGATGAGGCCCGATTCCCCTGCACTGCGTGCAGACCAATTCTGTGTTGCACATCACACATGAAAGGAGCCTTGATTTCCTTGATGGCACTCCAGAGAAACCTCAAGAAAACTGTTTCAAGGATAGAGGGATCCTGAGGTCACTGTAGCAACACGAAAGAGCTCCGTGGACCAAGAATCAACACGAGATGAGAGGCTAGTCCCTGGCTTCGACTCCAGAGGAATACCACCTTACCACAAGCACCTCAAGAGGAGGCTTCTCTCAGCTCTAGGTATGTGAGAGGGATCCTGAGCTTGCGGCCTCAAGAGGAATGGACACCGCGATGCCCTGACTCGAAATAAGGCCGGATATCCCTGCAGTGACTTGAATGCAGGCTCGTCTTGCATCTCCAAGAAGAAAGGATGTCTGAATCCCCTGTGGCGACCACAGAGAAACACCTAGTTCCCCACCTCATCGCGACCGGAGGCCTCACATCCTTTGAAAACTCCAGAGGTACGCGGAGATCAGTGCCTCCAAAGGAGACGATGCCTGACTCCTCGTGAAACTTGATAGGAGTCCCAGGATTCTTGTGGCCCGTGGAAAGGGACCCTTGGTCTCCCGCCTCAGCTGGAGAGGCGTTCCAATTGCCCTGCCAAGCCTCGAGGAGAATCCCGAGTTGTCCCTCGCAACTAGGCAGGAGTCCTGACGTGGCTGAACAAACACGTGGGTGGAAGGGCCATCCCCGTCGTAACTCGAGAATATACCCCAGGATCCCGCCGCAACTCGAGAAAAACCATGAGACTTCCCCCTCTATGCGAGATGAGGCCCGATTCCCCTGTACTGCGTGCAGAGCAATTCCGTCTTGCACATCACACATGAAAGGAGCCTTGATTTCCTTGATGGCACTCCAGAGAAACCCCAAGAACACTGTTTCAAGGATAGAGGGATCCTGAGGTCACTGTAGTAACACGAAAGAACTCTGTGGACCAAAAATCAACTCGAAAAGAGAGGTTAGTCCCTGGATTCGTCTCCAGAGGAATACCACCTTACCACAAGCACCTCAAGAGGAGGCTTCTCTCAGCTCTAGGTATGTGAGAGGGACCCTGAGTTTGCGGCCTCAAGTGGAATGGACACCGCGATGCCCTGACTCGAAATAAGGCCGGATATCCCTGCAGTGACTTCAACGCAGGCTCGTCTTGCATCTCCCAAGACGAAAGGATGTCTGAATCCCCTGTGGAAAGCACAGAGAAAGACTTAGTTCCCCACCTCATCGCGACCGATAGCCTCACATCCTTTGAAAACTCCAGAGGTACGCGGAGATCAGTGCCTCCAAAGGAGACGATGCCTGACTCCTCGTGAAACTTGATAGGAGTCCCAGGATTCTTGTGGCACGTGGAAAGGGACCCTTGGTCTCCCGCCTCAGCTGGAGAGGCGTTCCAATTTCCCTGCCAAGCCTCGAGGAGAATCCCGAGTTGTCCCTCGCAACTAGGCAGGAGTCCTGACGTGGCTGAACAAACACGTGGGTGGAAGGGCCATCCCCGTCGTAACTCGAGAATATACCCCAGGTTCCCGCCGCAACTCGAGAAAAACCATGAGACTTCCCCCTCGCCGCGAGATGAGGCCCGATTCCCCTGCACTGCATGCAGAGCAATTCCGTCTTGCACATCACACATGAAAGGAGCCTTGATTTCCTTGATGGCACTCCAGAGAAACCCCAAGAACACTGTTTCAAGGATAGAGGGATCCTGAGGTCACTGTAGCAACACGAAAGAGCACCGTGGACCAAGAATCAACACGAGATGAGAGGTTAGTCCCTGGCTTCGACTCCTGAGGAATACCACCTTACCACAAGCACCTCAAGAGGAGGCTTCTCTCAGCTCTAGGTATGTGAGAGGGATCCTGAGTTTGCGGCCTCAAGTGGAATGGACACCGCGATGCCCTGACTCGAAATAAGGCCGGATATCCCTGCAGTGACTAGAATGCAGGCTCGTCTTGCATCTCCCAAGAAGAAAGGATGTCTGAATCCCCTGTGGAGACCACAGAGAAACACCTAGTTTCCCACCTCATCGCGACCGGAGGCCTCACATCCTTTGAAAACTCCAGAGGTACGCGGAGATCAGTGCCTCCAAAGGAGACGATGCCTGACTCCTCGTGAAACTTGATAGGAGTCCCAGGATTCTTGTGGCACGTGGAAAGGGACCCTTGGTCTCCCGCCTCAGCTGGAGAGGCGTTCCAATTGCCCTGCCAAGCCTCGAGGAGAATCCCGAGTTGTCCCTCGCAACTAGGCAGGAGTCCTGACGTGGCTGAACAAACACGTGGGTGGAAGGGCCATCCCCGTCGTAACTCGAGAATATACCCCAGGTTCCCGCCGCAACTCGAGAAAAACCATGAGACTTCCCCCTCGATGCGAGATGAGGCCCGATTCCCCTGTACTGCGTGCAGAGCAATTCCGTCTTGCACATCACACATGAAAGGAGCCTTGATTTCCTTGATGGCACTCCAGAGAAACCCCAAGAGCACTGTTTCAAGGCTAGAGGGATCCTGAGGTCACTGTAGCAACACGAAAGAGCTCCGTGGGCCAAAAATCAACTCGAGATGAGAGGTCAGTCCCTGGCTTCGACTCCAGAGGAATACCACATTACCACAAGCACCTCAAGAGGAGGCTTCTCTCAGCTCTAGGTATGTGAGAGGGACCCTGAGTTTGCGGCCTCAAGTGGAATGGACACCGCGATGCCCTGACGCGAAATAAGGCTCTATATCCCTGCAGTGACTTGAATGCAGGCTCGTCTTGTATCTCCCAAGATGATAGGATGTCTGAATCCCCTGTGGAGACCACAGAGAAAGACCTAGTTCCCCACCTCATCGCGACCGGAGGCCTCACATCCTTTGAAAACTCCAGAGGTACGCGGAGATCAGTGCCTCCAAAGGAGATGATGCCTGACTCCTCGTGAAACTTGATAGGAGTGCCAGGATTTCTGTGGCACGTGGAAAGGGACCCTTGGTCTCCCGCCTCAGCTGGAGAGGCGTCCCAATTGCCTTGCCAAGCCTCGAGGAGAATCCCGAGTTGTGTCTCGCAACTAGGCAAGAGTCCTGACGTGGCTGAACAAACACGTGTGTGGAAGGGCCATCCCCGTCGTAACTCGAGAATATACCCCAGGTTCCCGCCGCAACTCGAGAAAAACCATGAGATTTCCCCTCGCCGCGAGATGAGGCCCGATTCCCCTGCACTGCGTGCAGACCAATTCTGTGTTGCACATCACACATGAAAGGAGCCTTGATTTCCTTGATGGCACTCCAGAGAAACCCCAAGAACACTGTTTCAAGGATAGAGGGATCCTGAGGTCACTGTAGCAACACGAAAGAGCTCCGTGGACCAAGAATCAACACGAGATGAGAGGCTAGTCCCTGGCTTCGACTCCAGAGGAATACCACCTTACCACAAGCACCTCAAGAGGAGGCTTCTCTCAGCTCTAGGTATGTGAGAGGGATCCTGAGTTTGCGGCCTCAAGGGGAATGGACACCGCGATGCCCTGACTCGAAATAAGGCCGGAAATCCCTGCAGTGACTTGAATGCAGGCTCGTCTTGCATCTCCCAAGAAGAAAGGATGTCTGAATCCCCTGTGGAGACCACAGAGAAACACCTAGTTCCCCACCTCATCGCGACCGGAGGCCTCACATCCTTTGAAAACTCCAGAGGTACGCGGAGATCAGTGCCTCCAAAGGAGACGATGCCTGACTCCTCGTGAAACTTGATAGGAGTCCCAGGATTCTTGTGGCACGTGGAAAGGGACCCTTGGTCTCCCGCCTCAGCTGGAGAGGCGTTCCAATTGCCCTGCCAAGCCTCGAGGAGAATCCCGAGTTGTCCCTCACAACTAGGCAGGAGTCCTGACGTGGCTGAACAAACACGTGGGTGGAAGGGCCATCCCCGTCGTAACTCGAGAATATACCCCAGGTTCCCGCCGCAACTCGAGAAAAACCATGAGACTTCCCCCTCGATGCGAGATGAGGCCCGATTCCCCTGTACTGCGTGCAGAGCAATTCCGTCTTGCACATCACACATGAAAGGAGCCTTGATTTCCTTGATGGCACTCCAGAGAAACCCCAAGAACACTGTTTCAAGGATAGAGGGATCCTGAGGTCACTGTAGCAACACGAAAGAACTCTGTGGACCAAAAATCAACTCGAAAAGAGAGGTTAGTCCCTGGATTCGTCTCCAGAGGAATACCACCTTACCACAAGCACCTCAAGAGGAGGCTTCTCTCAGCTCTAGGTATGTGAGAGGGACCCTGAGTTTGCTGCCTCAAGTGGAAAGGACACCGCGATGCCCTGACTCGAAATAAGGCCGGATATCCCTGCAGTGACTTCAATGCAGGCTCGTCTTGCATCTCCCAGGACGAAAGGATGTCTGAATCCCCTGTGGAAAGCACAGAGAAAGACTTAGTTCCCCACCTCATCGCGACCGATAGCCTCACATCCTTTGAAAACTCCAGAGGTACGCGGAGATCAGTGCCTCCAAAGGAGACGATGCCTGACTCCTCGTGAAACTTGATAGGAGTCCCAGGATTCCTGTGGCACTTGGAAAGGGACACTTGGTCTCCCGCCTCAGCTGGAGAGGCGTCCCAATTGCCCTGCCAAGCCTCGAGGAGAATCCAGAGTTGTCCCTCGCAACTAGGCAGGAGTCCTGACGTCGCTGAAGAAACACGTGGGTGGAAGGGCCATCCCCGGCGTAACTCGAGAATATACCCCAGGTTCCCACCGCAACTCGAGAAAAACCATGAGACTTCCCCCTCGCCGCGAGATGAGGCCCGATTCCCCTGCACTGCGTGCAGAGCAATTCCGTGTTGCACATCACACATGAAAGGAGCCTTGATTTCCTTGATGGCACTCCAGAGAAACCCCAAGAACACTGTTTCAAGGCTAGAGGGATCCTGAGGTCACTGTAGCAACACGAAAGAGCTCCGTGGGCCAAAAATCAACTCGAGATGAGAGGTTAGTCCCTGGCTTCGACTCCAGAGGAATACCACCTTACCACAAGCACCTCAAGAGGAGGCTTCTCTCAGCTCTAGGTATGTGAGAGGGATCCTGAGTTTGCGGCCTCAAGTGGAATGGACACCGCGATGCCCTGACGCGAAATAAGGCTGGATATCCCTGCAGTGACTTGAATGCAGGCTCGTCTTGCATCTTCCAAGATGAAAGGATGTCTGAATCCCCTGTGGAGACCACAGAGAAAGACCTAGTTCCCCACCTCATCGCGACCGGAGGCCTCACATCCTTTGAAAACTCCAGAGGTACGCGGAGATCAGTGCCTCCAAAGGAGACGATGCCTGACTCCTCGTGAAACTTGATAGGAGTCCCAGGATTCCTGTGGCACGTGGAAAGGGACCCTTGGTCTCCCGCCTCAGCTGGAGAGGCGTCCCAATTGCCTTGCCAAGCCTCGAGGAGAATCCCGAGTTGTGTCTCGCAACTAGGCAAGAGTCCTGACGTGGCTGAACAAACACGTGTGTGGAAGGGCCATGCCCGTCGTAACTCGAGAATATACCCCAGGTTCCCGCCGCAATTCGAGAAAAACCATGAGACTTCCCCCTCGCCGCGAGATGAGGCCCGATTCCCCTGTACTGCGTGCAGAGCAATTCTGTGTTGCACATCACACATGAAAGGAGCCTTGATTTCCTTGATGGCACTCCAGAGAAAACCCAAGAACACTGTTTCAAGGCTAGAGGGATCCTGAGGTCACTGTAGCAACACGAAAGTGCTCCGTGGACCAAAAATCAACTCGAGATGAGAGGTTAGTCCCTGGCTTCGACTCCTGAGGAATACCACCTTACCACAAGCACCTCAAGAGGAGGCTTCTCTCAGCTCTAGGTATGTGAGAGGGACCCTGAGTTTGCGGCCTCAAGTGGAATGGACACCGCGATGCCCTGACTCGAAATAAGGCCGGATATCCCTGCAGTGACTGGAATGCAGGCTCGTCTTGCATCTCCCAAGACGAAAGGATGTCTGAATCCCCTGTGGAGACCACAGAGAAAGATCTAGTTCCCCACCTCATCGCGACAGGAGGCCTCAAATCCTTTGAAAACTCCAGAGGTATGCGGAGATCAGTGCCTCCAAAGGAGACGATGCCTGACTCCTCGTGAAACTTGATAGGAGACCCAGGATTCCTGTGGCACGTGGAAAGGAACACTTGGTCTCCCGTCTCAGCGGGAGAGGCGTCCCAATTGCCCGGCAAAGCCTCGAGGAGAATCCCGAGTTGTCCCTCGCAACTAGGCAGGAGTCCTGACATGGCTGAATACACACGTGTGTGGAAGGGCCATCCCCGTCGTAACTCGAGAATATACCCCAGGTTCCCGCCGCAACTCGAGAAAAACCATGAGACTTCCCCCTCTCCGCAAAATGAGGCCCGATTCCCCTGCACTGCGTGCAGAGCAATTCCGTCTTGCACATCACACATGAAAGGAGCCTTGATTTCCTTGATGGCACTCCAGAGAAACCCCAAGAACACTGTTTCAAGGATAGAGGGATCCTGAGGTCACTGTAGCAACACGAAAGAACTCTGTGGACCAAAAATCAACTCGAAAAGAGAGGTTAGTCCCTGGATTCGTCTCCAGAGGAATACCACCTTACCACAAGCACCTCAAGAGGAGGCTTCTCTCAGCTCTAGGTATGTGAGAGGGACCCTGAGTTTGCGGCCTCAAGTGGAATGGACACCGCGATGCCCTGACTCGAAATAAGGCCGGATGTCCCTGCAGTGACTTCAACGCAGGCTCGTCTTGCATCTCCCAAGACGAAAGGATGTCTGAATCCCCTGTGGAAAGCACAGAGAAAGACTTAGTTCCCCACCTCATCGCGACCGATAGCCTCACATCCTTTGAAAACTCCAGAGGTACGCGGAGATCAGTGCCTCCAAAGGAGACGATGCCTGACTCCTCGTGAAACTTGATAGGAGTCCCAGGATTCCTGTGGCACTTGGAAAGGGACACTTGGTCTCCCGCCTCAGCTGGAGAGGCGTCCCAATTGCCCTGCCAAGCCTCGAGGAGAATCCCGAGTTGTCCCTCGCAACTAGGCAGGAGTCCTGACGTCGCTGAAGAAACACGTGGGTGGAAGGGCCATCCCCGTTGTAACTCGAGAATATACCCCAGGTTCCCGCCGCAACTCGAGAAAAACCATGAGACTTCCCCCTCGCTGCGAGATGAGGCCCGATTCCCCTGCACTGCGTGCAGAGCAATTCCGTGTTGCACATCACACATGAAAGGAGCCTTGATTTCCTTGATGGCACTCCAGAGAAACCCCAAGAACACTGTTTCAAGGCTAGAGGGATCCTGAGGTCACTGTAGCAACACGAAAGAGCTCCATGGACCAAAAATCAACTCGAGATGAGAGGTTTGTCCCTGGCTTCGACTCCAGAGGAAAACCACCTTACCACAAGCACCTCAAGAGGAGCCTTCTCTCAGCTCTAGGTATGTGAGAGGGACCCTGAGTTTGTGGCCTCAAGTGGAATGGACACCGCGATGCCCTGACTCGAAATAAGGCCGGATATCCCTGCAGTGACTTGAATGCAGGCTCGTCTTGCATCTCCCAAGACGAAAGGGTGTCTGAATCCCCTGTGGAGACCACAGAGAAAGACCTAGTTCCCCACCTCATCGCGACAGGAGGCCTCAAATCCTTTGAAAACTCCAGAGGTATGCGGAGATCAGTGCCTCCAAAGGAGACGATGCCTGACTCCTCGTGAAACTTGATAGGAGACCCAGGATTCCTGTGGCACGTGGAAAGGGACACCTGGTCTCCCGTCTCAGCTGGAGAGGCGTCCCAATTGCCCTGCAAAGCCTCGAGGAGAATCCCGAATTGTGTCTCGCAACTAGGCAGGAGTCCTGACGTCGCTGAAGAAACACGTGGGTGGAAGGGCCATCCCCGTCGTAACTCGAGAATATACCCCAGGTTCCCGCCGCAACTCGAGAAAAACCATGAGACTTCCCCCTCGCCGCGAGATGAGGCCCGATTCCCATGCACTGCGTGCAGAGCAATTCCGTCTTGCACATCACACATGAAAGGAGCCTTGATTTCCTTGATGGCACTCCAGAGAAACCCCAAGAACACTGTTTCAAGGCTAGAGGGATCCTGAGGTCACTGTAGCAACACGAAAGAGCTCCGTGGACCAAGAATCAACACGAGATGAGAGGTTAGTCCCTGGCTTCGACTCCTGAGGAATACCACCTTACCACAAGCACCTCAAGAGGAGGCTTCTCTCAGCTCTAGGTATGTGAGAGGGATCCTGAGTTTGCGGCCTCAAGTGGAATGGACACCGCGATGCCCTGACTCGAAATAAGGCTGGATATCCCTGCAGTGAATTGAATGCAGGCTCGTCTTGCATCTCCCAAGAAGAAAGGATGTCTGAATCCCCTGTGGAGACCACAGAGAAACACCTAGTTCCCCACCTCATCGCGACCGGAGGCCTCACATCCTTTGAAAACTCCAGTGGTACGCGGAGATCAGTGCCTCCAAAGGAGACGATGCCTGACTCCTCGTGAAACTTGATAGGAGTCCCAGGATTCTTGTGGCACGTGGAAAGGGACCCTTGGTCTCCCGCCTCAGCTGGAGAGGCGTTCCAATTGCCCTGCCAAGCCTCGAGGAGAATCCCGAGTTGTCCCTCGCAACTAGGCAGGAGTCCTGACGTGGCTGAACAAACACGTGGGTGGAAGGGCCATCCCCGTCGTAACTCGAGAATATACCCCAGGTTCCCGCCGCAACTCGAGAAAAACCATGAGACTTCCCCCTCGATGCGAGATGAGGCCCGATTCCCCCGTACTGCGTGCAGAGCAATTCCGTCTTGCACATCACACATGAAAGGAGCCTTGATTTCCTTGATGGCACTCCAGAGAAACCCCAAGAACACTGTTTCAAGGATAGAGGGATCCTGAGGTCACTGTAGCAACACGAAAGAACTCTGTGGACCAAAAATCAACTCGAAAAGAGAGGTTAGTCCCTGGATTCGTCTCCAGAGGAATACCACCTTACCACAAGCACCTCAAGAGGAGGCTTCTCTCAGCTCTAGGTATGTGAGAGGGACCCTGAGTTTGCGGCCTCAAGTGGAATGGACACCGCGATGCCCTGACTCGAAATAAGGCCGGATATCCCTGCAGTGACTTCAATGCAGGCTCGTCTTGCATCTCCCAGGACGAAAGGATGTCTGAATCCCCTGTGGAAAGCACAGAGAAAGACTTAGTTCCCCACCTCATCGCGACCGATAGCCTCACATCCTTTGAAAACTCCAGAGGTACGCGGAGATCAGTGCCTCCAAAGGAGACGACGCCTAACTCCTCGTGAAACTTGATAGGAGTCCCAGGATTCCTGTGGCACTTGAAAAGGGACACTTGGTCTCCCACCTCAGCTGGAGAGGCGTCCCAATTGCCCTGCCAAGCCTCGAGGAGAATCCAGAGTTGTCCCTCGCAACTAGGCAGGAGTCCTGACGTCGCTGAAGAAACACGTGGGTGGAAGGGCCATCACCGTCGTAACTCGAGAATATACCCCAGGTTCCCGCCGCAACTCGAGAAAAACCATGAGACTTCCCCCTCGCCGCGAGATGAGGCCCGATTCCCCTGCACTGCGTGCAGAGCAATTCCGTGTTGCACATCACACATGAAAGGAGCCTTGATTTCCTTGATGGCACTCCAGAGAAACCCCAAGAACACTGTTTCAAGGCTAGAGGGATCCTGAGGTCACTGTAGCAACACGAAAGAGCTCCGTGGGCCAAAAATCAACTCGAGATGAGAGGTTAGTCCCTGGCTTCGACTCCAGAGGAATACCACCTTACCACAAGCACCTCAAGAGGAGGCTTCTCTCAGCTCTAGGTATGTGAGAGGGACCCTGAGTTTGCGGCCTCAAGTGGAATGGACACCGCGATGCCCTGACACGAAATAAGGCTGGATATCCCTGCAGTGACTTGAATGCAGGCTCGTCTTGCATCTCCCAAGATGAAAGGATGTCTGAATCCCCTGTGGAGACCACAGAGAAAGACCTACTTCCCCACCTCATCGCGACCGGAGGCCTCACATCCTTTGAAAACTCCAGAGGTACGCGGAGATCAGTGCCTCCAAAGGAGACGATGCCTGACTCGTCGTGAAACTTGATAGGAGTCCCAGGATTCCTGTGGCACGTGGAAAGGGACCCTTGGTCTCCCGCCTCAGCTGGAGAGGCGTCCCAATTGCCTTGCCAAGCCTCGAGGAGAATCCCGAGTTGTGTCTCGCAACTAGGCAAGAGTTCTGACGTGGCTGAACAAACACGTGTGTGGAAGGGCCATCCCCGTCGTAACTCGAGAATATACCCCAGGTTCCCGCCGCAACTCGAGAAAAACCATGAGACTTCCACCTCGCCGCGAGATGAGGCCCGATTCCCCTGCACTGCGTGCAGAGCAATTCTGTGTTGCACATCACACATGAAAGGAGCCTTGATTTCCTTCATGGCACTCCAGAGAAACCCCAAGAACACTGTTTCAAGGCTAGAGGGATCCTGAGGTCACTGTAGCAACACGAAAGTGCTCCGTGGACCAAAAATCAACTCGAGATGAGAGGTTAGTCCCTGGCTTCGACTCCTGAGGAATACCACCTTACCACAAGCACCTCAAGAGGAGGCTTCTCTCAGCTCTAGGTATGTGAGAGGGACCCTGAGTTTGCGGCCTCAAGTGGAATGGACACCGCGATGCCCTGACTCGAAATAAGGCCGGATATCCCTGCAGTGACTGGAATGCAGGCTCGTCTTGCATCTCCCAAGACGAAAGGATGTCTGAATCCCCTGTGGAGACCACAGAGAAAGATCTAGTTCCCCACCTCATCGCGACAGGAGGCCTCAAATCCTTTGAAAACTCCAGAGGTATGCGGAGATCAGTGCCTCCAAAGGAGACGATGCCTGACTCCTCGTGAAACTTGATAGGAGACCCAGGATTCCTGTGGCACGTGGAAAGGAACACGTGGTCTCCCGTCTCAGCGGGAGAGGCGTCCCAATTGCCCGGCAAAGCCTCGAGGAGAATCCCGAGTTGTCCCTCGCAACTAGGCAGGAGTCCTGACATGGCTGAATACACACGTGTGTGGAAGGGCCATCCCCGTCGTAACTCGAGAATATACCCCAGGTTCCCGCCGCAACTCGAGAAAAACCATGAGACTTCCCCCTCTCCGCAAAATGAGGCCCGATTCCCCTGCACTGCGTGCAGAGCAATTCCGTCTTGCACATCACACATGAAAGGAGCCTTGATTTCCTTGATGGCACTCCAGAGAAACCCCAAGAACACTGTTTCAAGGATAGAGGGATCCTGAGGTCACTGTAGCAACACGAAAGAACTCTGTGGACCAAAAATCAACTCGAAAAGAGAGGTTAGTCCCTGGATTCGTCTCCAGAGGAATACCACCTTACCACAAGCACCTCAAGAGGAGGCTTCTCTCAGCTCTAGGTATGTGAGAGGGACCCTGAGTTTGCGGCCTCAAGTGGAATGGACACCGCGATGCCCTGACTCGAAATAAGGCCGGATGTCCCTGCAGTGACTTGAATGCAGGCTCGTCTTGCATCTCCCAAGACGAAAGGGTGTCTGAATCCCCTGTGGAGACCACAGAGAAAGACCTAGTTCCCCACCTCATCGCGACCGATAGCCTCACATCCTTTGAAAACTCCAGAGGTACGCGGAGATCAGTGCCTCCAAAGGAGACGATGCCTGACTCCTCGTGAAACTTGATAGGAGACCCAGGATTCCTGTGGCACGTGGAAAGGGACACCTGGTCTCCCGTCTCAGCTGGAGAGGCGTCCCAATTGCCCTGCAAAGCCTCGAGGAGAATCCCGAATTGTGTCTCGCAACTAGGCAGGAGTCCTGACGTCGCTGAAGAAACACGTGGGTGGAAGGGCCATCCCCGTCGTAACTCGAGAATATACCCCAGGTTCCCGCCGCAACTCGAGAAAAACCATGAGACTTCCCCCTCGCCGCGAGATGAGGCCCGATTCCCATGCACTGCGTGCAGAGCAATTCCGTCTTGCACATCACACATGAAAGGAGCCTTGATTTCCTTGATGGCACTCCAGAGAAACCCCAAGAACACTGTTTCAAGGCTAGAGGGATCCTGAGGTCACTGTAGCAACACGAAAGAGCTCCGTGGACCAAGAATCAACACGAGATGAGAGGTTAGTCCCTGGCTTCGACTCCTGAGGAATACCACCTTACCACAAGCACCTCAAGAGGAGGCTTCTCTCAGCTCTAGGTATGTGAGAGGGATCCTGAGTTTGCGGCCTCAAGTGGAATGGACACCGCGATGCCCTGACTCGAAATAAGGCTGGATATCCCTGCAGTGAATTGAATGCAGGCTCGTCTTGCATCTCCCAAGAAGAAAGGATGTCTGAATCCCCTGTGGAGACCACAGAGAAACACCTAGTTCCCCACCTCATCGCGACCGGAGGCCTCACATCCTTTGAAAACTCCATTGGTACGCGGAGATCAGTGCCTCCAAAGGAGACGATGCCTGACTCCTCGTGAAACTTGATAGGAGTCCCAGGATTCTTGTGGCACGTGGAAAGGGACCCTTGGTCTCCCGCCTCAGCTGGAGAGGCGTTCCAATTGCCCTGCCAAGCCTCGAGGAGAATCCCGAGTTGTCCCTCGCAACTAGGCAGGAGTCCTGACGTGGCTGAACAAACACGTGGGTGGAAGGGCCATCCCCGTCGTAACTCGAGAATATACCCCAGGTTCCCGCCGCAACTCGAGAAAAACCATGAGACTTCCCCCTCGATGCGAGATGAGGCCCGATTCCCCTGTACTGCGTGCAGAGCAATTCCGTCTTGCACATCACACATGAAAGGAGCCTTGATTTCCTTGATGGCACTCCAGAGAAACCCCAAGAACACTGTTTCAAGGATAGAGGGATCCTGAGGTCACTGTAGCAACACGAAAGAACTCTGTGGACCAAAAATCAACTCGAAAAGAGAGGTTAGTCCCTGGATTCGTCTCCAGAGGAATACCACCTTACCACAAGCACCTCAAGAGGAGGCTTCTCTCAGCTCTAGGTATGTGAGAGGGACCCTGAGTTTGCGGCCTCAAGTGGAATGGACACCGCGATGCCCTGACTCGAAATAAGGCCGGATATCCCTGCAGTGACTTCAATGCAGGCTCGTCTTGCATCTCCCAGGACGAAAGGATGTCTGAATCCCCTGTGGAAAGCACAGAGAAAGACTTAGTTCCCCACCTCATCGCGACCGATAGCCTCACATCCTTTGAAAACTCCAGAGGTACGCGGAGATCAGTGCCTCCAAAGGAGACGACGCCTAACTCCTCGTGAAACTTGATAGGAGTCCCAGGATTCCTGTGGCACTTGAAAAGGGACACTTGGTCTCCCACCTCAGCTGGAGAGGCGTCCCAATTGCCCTGCCAAGCCTCGAGGAGAATCCAGAG
Organism: Cervus elaphus; assembly: GCF_910594005.1. Lineage (NCBI taxonomy): Eukaryota > Metazoa > Chordata > Mammalia > Artiodactyla > Cervidae > Cervus > Cervus elaphus. The sequence continues at coordinate 559,764 of NW_025316700.1, read as the reverse complement.
TTGTCCCTCGCAACTAGGCAGGAGTCCTGACGTCGCTGAAGAAACACGTGGGTGGAAGGGCCATCACCGTCGTAACTCGAGAATATACCCCAGGTTCCCGCCGCAACTCGAGAAAAACCATGAGACTTCCCCCTCGCCGCGAGATGAGGCCCGATTCCCCTGCACTGCGTGCAGAGCAATTCCGTGTTGCACATCACACATGAAAGGAGCCTTGATTTCCTTGATGGCACTCCAGAGAAACCCCAAGAACACTGTTTCAAGGCTAGAGGGATCCTGAGGTCACTGTAGCAACACGAAAGAGCTCCGTGGGCCAAAAATCAACTCGAGATGAGAGGTTAGTCCCTGGCTTCGACTCCAGAGGAATACCACCTTACCACAAGCACCTCAAGAGGAGGCTTCTCTCAGCTCTAGGTATGTGAGAGGGACCCTGAGTTTGCGGCCTCAAGTGGAATGGACACCGCGATGCCCTGACACGAAATAAGGCTGGATATCCCTGCAGTGACTTGAATGCAGGCTCGTCTTGCATCTCCCAAGATGAAAGGATGTCTGAATCCCCTGTGGAGACCACAGAGAAAGACCTAGTTCCCCACCTCATCGCGACCGGAGGCCTCACATCCTTTGAAAACTCCAGAGGTACGCGGAGATCAGTGCCTCCAAAGGAGACGATGCCTGACTCGTCGTGAAACTTGATAGGAGTCCCAGGATTCCTGTGGCACGTGGAAAGGGACCCTTGGTCTCCCGCCTCAGCTGGAGAGGCGTCCCAATTGCCTTGCCAAGCCTCGAGGAGAATCCCGAGTTGTGTCTCGCAACTAGGCAAGAGTTCTGACGTGGCTGAACAAACACGTGTGTGGAAGGGCCATCCCCGTCGTAACTCGAGAATATACCCCAGGTTCCCGCCGCAACTCGAGAAAAACCATGAGACTTCCACCTCGCCGCGAGATGAGGCCCGATTCCCCTGCACTGCGTGCAGAGCAATTCTGTGTTGCACATCACACATGAAAGGAGCCTTGATTTCCTTCATGGCACTCCAGAGAAACCCCAAGAACACTGTTTCAAGGCTAGAGGGATCCTGAGGTCACTGTAGCAACACGAAAGAGCTCCGTGGACCAAAAATCAACTCGAGATGAGAGGTTAGTCCCTGGCTTCGACTCCTGAGGAATACCACCTTACCACAAGCACCTCAAGAGGAGGCTTCTCTCAGCTCTAGGTATGTGAGAGGGACCCTGAGTTTCCGGCCTCAAGTGGAATGGACACCGCGATGCCCTGACTCGAAATAAGGCCGTATATCCCTGCAGTGACTGGAATGCAGGCTCGTCTTGCATCTCCCAAGACGAAAGGGTGTCTGAATCCCCTGTGGAGACCACAGAGAAAGACCTAGTTCCCCACCTCATCGCGACAGGCGGCCTCAAATCCTTTGAAAACTCCAGAGGTATGCGGAGATCAGTGCCTCCAAAGGAGATGATGCCTGACTCCTCGTGAAACTTGATAGGAGACCCAGGATTCCTGTGGCACGTGGAAAGGGACCCTTGGTCTCCCGTCTCAGCTGGAGAGGCGTCCCAATTGCCCTGCAAAACCTCGAGGAGAATCCCGAGTTGTCCCTCGCAACTAGGCAGGAGTCCTGACGTCGCTGAACACACACGTGTGTGGAAGGGCCATCCCCGTCGTAACTCGAGAATATACCCCAGGTTCCCGCCGCAACTCGAGAAAAACCATGAGACTTTCCCCTCGCCGCGAGATGAGGCCCGATTCCCCTGCACTGCGTGCAGAGCAATTCCGTGTTGCACATCACACATGAAAGGAGCCTTGATTTCCTTGATGGCACTCCAGAGAAACCCCAAGAACACTGTTTCAAGGATAGAGGGATCCTGAGGTCACTGTAGCAACACGAAAGAACTCTGTGGACCAAAAATCAACTCGAAAAGAGAGGTTAGTCCCTGGATTCGTCTCCAGAGGAATACCACCTTACCACAAGCACCTCAAGAGGAGGCTTCTCTCAGCTCTAGGTATGTGAGAGGGACCCTGAGTTTGCGGCCTCAAGTGGAATGGACACCGCGATGCCCTGACTCGAAATAAGGCCGGATATCCCTGCAGTGACTTCAATGCAGGCTCGTCTTGCATCTCCCAGGACGAAAGGATGTCTGAATCCCCTGTGGAAAGCACAGAGAAAGACTTAGTTCCCCACCTCATCGCGACCGATAGCCTCACATCCTTTGAAAACTCCAGAGGTACGCGGAGATCAGTGCCTCCAAAGGAGACGACGCCTGACTCCTCGTGAAACTTGATAGGAGTCCCAGGATTCCTGTGGCACTTGGAAAGGGACACTTGGTCTCCCGCCTCAGCTGGAGAGGCGTCCCAATTGCCCTGCCAAGCCTCGAGGAGAATCCAGAGTTGTCCCTCGCAACTAGGCAGGAGTCCTGACGTCGCTGAAGAAACACGTGGGTGGAAGGGCCATCCCCGTCGTAACTCGAGAATATACCCCAGGTTCCCGCCGCAACTCGAGAAAAACCATGAGACTTCCCCCTCGCCGCGAGATGAGGCCCGATTCCCCTGCACTGCGTGCAGAGCAATTTCGTGTGGCACATCACACATGAAAGGAGCCTTGATTTCCTTGATGGCACTCCAGAGAAACCCCAAGAACACTGTTTCAAGGCTAGAGGGATCCTGAGGTCACTGTAGCAACACGAAAGAGCTCCGTGGGCCAAAAATCAACTCGAGATGAGAGGTTAGTCCCTGGCTTCGACTCCAGAGGAATACCACCTTACCACAAGCACCTCAAGAGGAGGCTTCTCTCAGCTCTAGGTATGTGAGAGGGACCCTGAGTTTGCGGCCTCAAGTGGTATGGACACCGCGATGCCCTGATGCGAAATAAGGCTGGATATCCCTGCAGTGACTTGAATGCAGGCTCGTCTTGCATCTCCCAAGATGAAAGGATGTCTGAATCCCCTGTGGAGACCACAGAGAAAGACCTAGTTCCCCACCTCATCGCGACCGGAGGCCTCACATCCTTTGAAAACTCCAGAGGTACGCGGAGATCAGTGTCTCCAAAGGAGACGATGCCTGACTCCTCGTGAAACTTGATAGGAGTCCCAGGATTCCTGTGGCACGTGGAAAGGGACCCTTGGTCTCCCGCCTCAGCTGGAGAGGCGTCCCAATTGCCTTGCTAAGCCTCGAGGAGAATCCCGAGTTGTGTCTCGCAACTAGGCAGGAGTCCTGACGTGGCTGAACAAACACGTGTGTGGAAGGGCCATCCCCTTCGTAACTAGAGAATATACCCCAGGTTCCCGCCGCAACTCGAGAAAAACCATGAGACTTCCCCCTCGCCGCGAGATGAGGCCCGATTCCCCTGCACTGCTTGCAGAGCAATTCCGTGTTGCACATCACACATGAAAGGAGCCTTGATTTCCTTGATGGCACTCCAGAGAAACCCCAAGAACACTGTTTCAAGGCTAGAGGGATCCTGAGGTCACTGTAGCAACACGAAAGAGCTCCGTGGACCAAGAATCAACACGAGATGAGAGGTTAGTCCCTGGCTTCGACTCCTGAGGAATACCACCTAACCACAAGCACCTCAAGAGGAGGCTTCTCTCAGCTCTAGGTATGTGAGAGGGATCCTGAGTTTGCGGCCTCAAGTGGAATGGACACCGCGATGCCCTGACTCGAAATAAGGCCAGATATCCCTGCAGTGACTTGAATGCAGGCTCGTCTTGCATCTCCCAAGAAGAAAGGATGTCTGAATCCCCTGTGGAAAGCACAGAGAAAGACTTAGTTCCCCACCTCATCGCGACCGATAGCCTCACATCCTTTGAAAACTCCAGAGGTACGCGGAGATCAGTGCCTCCAAAGGAAACGATGCCTGACTCCTCGTGAAACTTGATAGGAGTCCCAGGATTCCTGTGGCACGTGGAAAGGGACCCTTGGTCTCCCGCCTCAGCTGGAGAGGCGTCCCAATTGCCCTGCCAAGCCTCGAGGAGAATCCAGAGTTGTCCCTCGCAACTAGGCAGGAGTCCTGACGTCGCTGAAGAAACACGTGGGTGGAAGGGCCATCCCCGTCGTAACTCGAGAATATACCCCAGGTTCCCGCCGCAACTCGAGAAAAACCATGAGACTTCCCCCTCGCCGCGAGATGAGGCCCGATTCCCCTGCACTGCGTGCAGAGCAATTCCGTGTTGCACATCACACATGAAAGGAGCCTTGATTTCCTTCATGGCACTCCAGAGAAACCCCAAGAACACTGTTTCAAGGCTAGAGGGATCCTGAGGTCACTGTAGCAACACGAAAGAGCTCCGTGGGCCAAAAATCAACTCGAGATGAGAGGTTAGTCCCTGGCTTCGACTCCAGAGGAATACCACCTTACCACAAGCACCTCAAGAGGAGGCTTCTCTCAGCTCTAGGTATGTGAGAGGGACCCTGAGTTTGCGGCCTCAAGTGGTATGGACACCGCGATGCCCTGATGCGAAATAAGGCTGGATATCCCTGCAGTGACTTGAATGCAGGCTCGTCTTGCATCTCCCAAGATGAAAGGATGTCTGAATCCCCTGTGGAGACCACAGAGAAAGACCTAGTTCCCCACCTCATCGCGACCGGAGGCCTCACATCCTTTGAAAACTCCAGAGGTACGCGGAGATCAGTGTCTCCAAAGGAGACGATGCCTGACTCCTCGTGAAACTTGATAGGAGTCCCAGGATTCCTGTGGCACGTGGAAAGGGACCCTTGGTCTCCCGCCTCAGCTGGAGAGGCGTCCCAATTGCCTTGCTAAGCCTCGAGGAGAATCCCGAGTTGTGTCTCGCAACTAGGCAGGAGTCCTGACGTGGCTGAACAAACACGTGTGTGGAAGGGCCATCCCCTTCGTAACTAGAGAATATACCCCAGGTTCCCGCCGCAACTCGAGAAAAACCATGAGACTTCCCCCTCGCCGCGAGATGAGGCCCGATTCCCCTGCACTGCTTGCAGAGCAATTCCGTGTTGCACATCACACATGAAAGGAGCCTTGATTTCCTTGATGGCACTCCAGAGAAACCCCAAGAACACTGTTTCAAGGATAGAGGGATCCTGAGGTCACTGTAGCAACACGAAAGAGCTCCGTGGACCAAGAATCAACACGAGATGAGAGGTTAGTCCCTGGCTTCGACTCCTGAGGAATACCACCTAACCACAAGCACCTCAAGAGGAGGCTTCTCTCAGCTCTAGGTATGTGAGAGGGATCCTGAGTTTGCGGCCTCAAGTGGAATGGACACCGCGATGCCCTGACTCGAAATAAGGCCAGATATCCCTGCAGTGACTTGAATGCAGGCTCGTCTTGCATCTCCCAAGAAGAAAGGATGTCTGAATCCCCTGTGGAAAGCACAGAGAAAGACTTAGTTCCCCACCTCATCGCGACCGATAGCCTCACATCCTTTGAAAACTCCAGAGGTACGCGGAGATCAGTGCCTCCAAAGGAAACGATGCCTGACTCCTCGTGAAACTTGATAGGAGTCCCAGGATTCCTGTGGCACGTGGAAAGGGACCCTTGGTCTCCCGCCTCAGCTGGAGAGGCGTCCCAATTGCCCTGCCAAGCCTCGAGGAGAATCCAGAGTTGTCCCTCGCCAGTAGGCAGGAGTCCTGACGTCGCTGAAGAAACACGTGGGTGGAAGGGCCATCCCCGTCGTAACTCGAGAATATACCCCAGGTTCCCGCCGCAACTCGAGAAAAACCATGAGACTTCCCCCTCGCCGCGAGATGAGGCCCGATTCCCCTGCACTGCGTGCAGAGCAATTCCGTGTTGCACATCACACATGAAAGGAGCCTTGATTTCCTTGATGGCACTCCAGAGAAACCCCAAGAACACTGTTTCAAGGCTAGAGGGATCCTGAGGTCACTGTAGCAACACGAAAGAGCTCCGTGGGCCAAAAATCAACTCGAGATGAGAGGTTAGTCCCTGGCTTCGACTCCAGAGGAATACCACCTTACCACAAGCACCTCAAGAGGAGGCTTCTCTCAGCTCTAGGTATGTGAGAGGGACCCTGAGTTTGCGGCCTCAAGTGGAATGGACACCGCGATGCCCTGACGTGAAATAAGGCTGGATATCCCTGCAGTGACTGGAATGCAGGCTCGTCTTGCATCTCCCAAGACGAAAGGATGTCTGAATCCCCTGTGGAGACCACAGAGAAAGACCTAGTTCCCCACCTCATCGCGACCGATAGCCTCACATCCTTTGAAAACTCCAGAGGTACGCGGAGATCAGTGCCTCCAAAGGAGACGATGCCTGACTCCTCTTGAAACTTGATAGGAGTCCCAGGCTTCCTGTGGCACGTGGAAAGGGACCCTTGGTCTCCCGCCTCAGCTGGAGAGGCGTCCCAATTGCCTTGCCAAGCCTCGAGGAGAATCCCGAGTTGTGTCTCGCAACTAGGCAAGAGTCCTGACGTGGCTGAACAAACACGTGTGTGGAAGGGCCATCCCCGTCGTAACTCTAGAATATACCCCAGGTTCCCGCCGCAACTCGAGAAAAACCATGAGACTTCCCCCTCGCCGCGAGATGAGGCCCGATTCCCCTGCACTGCGTGCAGAGCAATTCTGTGTTGCACATCACACATGAAAGGAGCCTTGATTTCCTTCATGGCACTCCAGAGAAACCCCAAGAACACTGTTTCAAGGCTAGAGGGATCCTGAGGTCACTGTAGCAACACGAAAGAGCTCCGTGGACCAAAAATCAACTCGAGATGAGAGGTTAGTCCCTGGCTTCGACTCCTGAGGAATACCACCTTACCACAAGCACCTCAAGAGGAGGCTTCTCTCAGCTCTAGGTATGTGAGAGGGATCCTGAGTTTGCGGCCTCAAGTGGAATGGACACCGCGATGCCCTGACTCGAAATAAGGCCGGATATCCCTGCAGTGACTTGAATGCAGGCTCGTCTTGCATCTCCCAAGAAGAAAGGATGTCTGAACCCCTGTGGAGACCACAGAGAAACACCTAGTTCCCCACCTCATCGCGACCGCAGGCCTCACATCCTTTGAAAACTCCAGAGGTACGCGGAGATCAGTGCCTCCAAAGGAGACGATGCCTGACTCCTCGTGAAACTTGATAGGAGTCCCAGGATTCTTGTGGCACGTGGAAAGGGACCCTTGGTCTCCCGCCTCAGCTGGAGAGGCGTTCCAATTGCCCTGTCAAGCCTCGAGGAGAATCCCGAGTTGTCCCTCGCAACTAGGCAGGAGTCCTGACGTGGCTGAACAAACACGTGGGTGGAAGGGCCATCCCCGTCGTCACTCGAGAATATACCCCAGGTTCCGGCCGCAACTCGAAAAAAACCATGAGACTTCCCCCTCGCCGCGAGATGAGGCCCAATTCCCCTGTACTGCGTGCAGAGCAATTCCGTCTTGCACATCACACATGAAAGGAGCCTTGATTTCCTTGATGGCACTCCAGAGAAACCCCAAGAACACTGTTTCAAGGATAGAGGGATCCTGAGGTCACTGTAGCAACACGAAAGAACTCTGTGGACCAAAAATCAACTCGAAAAGAGAGGTTAGTCCCTGGATTCGTCTCCAGAGGAATACCACCTTACCACAAGCACCTCAAGAGGAGGCTTCTCTCAGCTCTAGGTATGTGAGAGGGACCCTGAGTTTGCGGCCTCAAGTGGAATGGACACCGCGATGCCCTGATGCGAAATAAGGCTGGATATCCCTGCAGTGACTTGAATGCAGGCTCGTCTTACATCTCCCAAGATGAAAGGATGTCTGAATCCCCTGTGGAGACCACAGAGAGAGACCTAGTTCCCCACCTCATCGCGACCGGAGGCCTCACATCCTTTGAAAACTCCAGAGGTACGCGGAGATCAGTGCCTCCAAAGGAGACGATGCCTGACTCCTCATGAAACTTGATAGGAGTCCCAGGATTCCTGTGGCACGTGGAAAGGGACCCTTGGTCTCCCGCCTCAGCTGGAGAGGCGTCCCAATTGCCCTGCCAAGCCTCGAGGAGAATCCCGAGTTGTCCCTCGCAACTAGGCAGGAGTCCTGACATGGCTGAACACACACGTGTGTGGAAGGGCCATCCCCGTCGTAACTCGAGAATATACCCCAGGTTCCCGCCGCAACTCGAGAAAAACCATGAGACTTCCCCCTCGCCTTGAGATGAGGCCCGATTCCCCTGCACTGCGTGCAGAGCAATTCCGTGTTGCACATCACACATGAAAGGAGCCTTGATTTCCTTGATGGCACTCCAGAGAAACCCCAAGAACACTGTTTCAAGGCTAGAGGGATCCTGAGGTCACTGTAGCAACACGAAAGAGCTCCGTGGACCAAGAATCAACACGAGATGAGAGGTTAGTCCCTGGCTTCGACTCCTGAGGAATACCACCTTACCACAAGCACCTCAAGAGGAGGCTTCTCTCAGCTCTAGGTATGTGAGAGGGATCCTGAGTTTGCGGCCTCAAGTGGAATGGACACCGCGATGCCCTGATTCGAAATAAGGCCAGATATCCCTGCAGTGACTTGAATGCAGGCTCGTCTTGCATCTCCCAAGAAGAAAGGATGTCTGAATCCCCTGTGGAGACCACAGAGAAACACCTAGTTCCCCACCTCATCGCGACCGCAGGCCTCACATCCTTTGAAAACTCCAGAGGTACGCGGAGATCAGTGCCTCCAAAGGAGACGATGCCTGACTCCTCGTGAAACTTGATAGGAGTCCCAGGATTCTTGTGGCACGTGGAAAGGGACCCTTGGTCTCCCGCCTCAGCTGGAGAGGCGTTCCAATTGCCCTGCCAAGCCTCGAGGAGAATCCCGAGTTGTCCCTCGCAACTAGGCAGGAGTCCTGACGTGGCTGAACAAACACGTGGGTGGAAGGGCCATCCCCGTCGTAACTCGAGAATATACCCCAGGTTCCCGCCGCAACTCGAGAAAAACCATGAGACTTCCCCCTCGATGCGAGATGAGGCCCGATTCCCCTGTACTGCGTGCAGAGCAATTCCGTCTTGCACATCACACATGAAAGGAGCCTTGATTTCCTAGATGGCACTCCAGAGAAACCCCAAGAACACTGTTTCAAGGATAGAGGGATCCTGAGGTCACTGTAGCAACACAAAAGAACTCTGTGGACCAAAAATCAACTCGAAAAGAGAGGTTAGTCCCTGAATTCGTCTCCAGAGGAATACCACCTTACCACAAGCACCTCAAGAGGAGGCTTCTCTCAGCTCTAGGTATGTGAGAGGGACCCTGAGTTTGCGGCCTCAAGTGGAATGGACACCGTGATGCCCTAACTCGAAATAAGGCCGGATATCCCTGCAGTGACTTCAATGCAGGCTCGTCTTGCATCTCCCAGGACGAAAGGATGTCTGAATCCCCTGTGGAAAGCACAGAGAAAGACTTAGTTCCCCACCTCATCGCGACCGATAGCCTCACATCCTTTGAAAACTCCAGAGGTACGCGGAGATCAGTGCCTCCAAAGGAGACGACGCCTGACTCCTCGTGAAACTTGATAGGAGTCCCAGGATTCCTGTGGCACTTGGAAAGGGACACTTGGTCTCCCGCCTCAGCTGGAGAGGCGTCCCAATTGCCCTGCCAAGCCTAGAGGAGAATCCAGAGTTGTCCCTCGCCAGTAGGCAGGAGTCCTGACGTGGCTGAACAAACACGTGGGTGGAAGGGCCATCCCCGTCGTAACTGGAGAATATACCCCAGGTTCCCGCCGCAACTCGAGAAAAACCATGAGACTTCCCCCTCGCCGCGAGATGAGGCCCGATTCCCCTGCACTGCGTGCAGAGCAATTCCGTGTTGCACATCTCACATGAAAGGAGCCTTGATTTCCTTGATGGCACTCCAGAGAAACCCCAAGAACACTGTTTCAAGGCTAGAGGGATCCTGAGGTCACTGTAGCAACACGAAAGAGCTCCGTGGGCCAAAAATCAACTCGAGATGAGAGGTTAGTCCCTGGCTTCGACTCCATAGGAATACCACCTTACCACAAGCACCTCAAGAGGAGGCTTCTCTCACCTCTAGGTATGTGAGAGGGACCCTGAGTTTGCGGACTCAAGTGGAATGGACACCGCCATGCCCTGATGCGAAATAAGGCTGGATATCCCTGCAGTGACTTGAATGCAGGCTCGTCTTGCATCTCCCAAGATGAAAGGATGTCTGAATCCCCTGTGGAGACCACAGAGAAAGACCTAGTTCCCCACCTCATCGCGACCGGAGGCCTCACATCCTTTGAAAACTCCAGAGGTACGCGGAGATCAGTGCCTCCAAAGGAGACGATGCCTGACTCCTCATGAAACTTGATAGGAGTCCCAGGATTCCTGTGGCACGTGGAAAGGGACCCTTGGTCTCCCGCCTCAGCTGGAGAGGCGTCCCAATTGCCCTGCAAAGCCTCGAGGAGAATCCCGAGTTGTCCCTCGCAACTAGGCAGGAGTCCTGACATGGCTGAACACACACGTGTGTGGAAGGGCCATCCCCGTCGTAACTCGAGAATATACCCCAGGTTCCCGCCGCAACTCGAGAAAAACCATGAGACTTCCCCCTCGCCTTGAGATGAGGCCCGATTCCCCTGCACTGCGTGCAGAGCAATTCCGTGTTGCACATCACACATGAAAGGAGCCTTGATTTCCTTGATGGCACTCCAGAGAAACCCCAAGAACACTGTTTCAAGGCTAGAGGGATCCTGAGGTCACTGTAGCAACACGAAAGAGCTCCGTGGACCAAGAATCAACACGAGATGAGAGGTTAGTCCCTGGCTTCGACTCCTGAGGAATACCACCTTACCACAAGCACCTCAAGAGGAGGCTTCTCTCAGCTCTAGGTATGTGAGAGGGATCCTGAGTTTGCGGCCTCAAGTGGAATGGACACCGCGATGCCCTGATTCGAAATAAGGCCAGATATCCCTGCAGTGACTTGAATGCAGGCTCGTCTTGCATCTCCCAAGAAGAAAGGATGTCTGAATCCCCTGTGGAGACCACAGAGAAACACCTAGTTCCCCACCTCATCGCGACCGCAGGCCTCACATCCTTTGAAAACTCCAGAGGTACGCGGAGATCAGTGCCTCCAAAGGAGACGATGCCTGACTCCTCGTGAAACTTGATAGGAGTCCCAGGATTCTTGTGGCACGTGGAAAGGGACCCTTGGTCTCCCGCCTCAGCTGGAGAGGCGTTCCAATTGCCCTGCCAAGCCTCGAGGAGAATCCCGAGTTGTCCCTCGCAACTAGGCAGGAGTCCTGACGTGGCTGAACAAACACGTGGGTGGAAGGGCCATCCCCGTCGTAACTCGAGAATATACCCCAGGTTCCCGCCGCAACTCGAGAAAAACCATGAGACTTCCCCCTCGATGCGAGATGAGGCCCGATTCCCCTGTACTGCGTGCAGAGCAATTCCGTCTTGCACATCACACATGAAAGGAACCTTGATTTCCTAGATGGCACTCCAGAGAAACCCCAAGAACACTGTTTCAAGGATAGAGGGATCCTGAGGTCACTGTAGCAACACAAAAGAACTCTGTGGACCAAAAATCAACTCGAAAAGAGAGGTTAGTCCCTGAATTCGTCTCCAGAGGAATACCACCTTACCACAAGCACCTCAAGAGGAGGCTTCTCTCAGCTCTAGGTATGTGAGAGGGACCCTGAGTTTGCGGCCTCAAGTGGAATGGACACCGTGATGCCCTAACTCGAAATAAGGCCGGATATCCCTGCAGTGACTTCAATGCAGGCTCGTCTTGCATCTCCCAGGACGAAAGGATGTCTGAATCCCCTGTGGAAAGCACAGAGAAAGACTTAGTTCCCCACCTCATCGCGACCGATAGCCTCACATCCTTTGAAAACTCCAGAGGTACGCGGAGATCAGTGCCTCCAAAGGAGACGACGCCTGACTCCTCGTGAAACTTGATAGGAGTCCCAGGATTCCTGTGGCACTTGGAAAGGGACACTTGGTCTCCCGCCTCAGCTGGAGAGGCGTCCCAATTGCCCTGCCAAGCCTAGAGGAGAATCCAGAGTTGTCCCTCGCCAGTAGGCAGGAGTCCTGACGTGGCTGAACAAACACGTGGGTGGAAGGGCCATCCCCGTCGTAACTGGAGAATATACCCCAGGTTCCCGCCGCAACTCGAGAAAAACCATGAGACTTCCCCCTCGCCGCGAGATGAGGCCCGATTCCCCTGCACTGCGTGCAGAGCAATTCCGTGTTGCACATCTCACATGAAAGGAGCCTTGATTTCCTTGATGGCACTCCAGAGAAACCCCAAGAACACTGTTTCAAGGCTAGAGGGATCCTGAGGTCACTGTAGCAACACGAAAGAGCTCCGTGGGCCAAAAATCAACTCGAGATGAGAGGTTAGTCCCTGGCTTCGACTCCATAGGAATACCACCTTACCACAAGCACCTCAAGAGGAGGCTTCTCTCACCTCTAGGTATGTGAGAGGGACCCTGAGTTTGCGGCCTCAAGTGGAATGGACACCGCGATGCCCTGATGCGAAATAAGGCTGGATATCCCTGCAGTGACTTGAATGCAGGCTCGTCTTGCATCTCCCAAGATGAAAGGATGTCTGAATCCCCTGTGGAGACCACAGAGAAAGACCTAGTTCCCCACCTCATCGCGACCGGAGGCCTCACATCCTTTGAAAACTCCAGAGGTACGCGGAGATCAGTGCCTCCAAAGGAGACGATGCCTGACTCCTCGTGAAACTTGATAGGAGTCCCAGGATTCCTGTGGCACGTGGAAAGGGACCCTTGGTCTCCCGCCTCAGCTGGAGAGGCGTCCCAATTGCCCTGCCAAGCCTCGAGGAGAATCCCGAGTTGTGTCTCGCATCTAGGCAGGAGTCCTGAAGTGGCTGAACAAACACGTGTGTGGAAGGGCCATCCCCGTCGTAACTCGAGAATATACCCCAGGTTCCCGCCGCAACTCGAGAAAAACCATGAGACTTCCCCCTCGCCTTGAGATGAGGCCCGATTCCCCTGCACTGCGTGCAGAGCAATTCCGTGTTGCACATCACACATGAAAGGAGCCTTGATTTCCTTGATGGCACTCCAGAGAAACCCCAAGAACACTGTTTCAAGGCTAGAGGGATCCTGAGGTCACTGTAGCAACACGAAAGAGCTCCGTGGACCAAGAATCAACACGAGATGAGAGGTTAGTACCTGGCTTCGACTCCTGAGGAATACCACCTTACCACAAGCACCTCAAGAGGAGGCTTCTCTCAGCTCTAGGTATGTGAGAGGGATCCTGAGTTTGCGGCCTCAAGTGGAATGGACACCGCGATGCCCTGACTCGAAATAAGGCCAGATATCCCTGCAGTGACTTGAATGCAGGCTCGTCTTGCATCTCCCAAGAAGAAAGTATGTCTGAATCCCCTGTGGAGACCACAGAGAAACACCTAGTTCCCCACCTCATCGCGACCGCAGGCCTCACATCCTTTGAAAACTCCAGAGGTACGCGGAGATCAGTGCCTCCAAAGGAGACGATGCCTGACTCCTCGTGAAACTTGATAGGAGTCCCAGGATTCTTGTGGCACGTGGAAAGGGACCCTTGGTCTCCCGCCTCAGCTGGAGAGGCGTTCGAATTGCCCTGCCAAGCCTCGAGGAGAATCCCGAGTTGTCCCTCGCAACTAGGCAGGAGTCCTGACGTGGCTGAACAAACACGTGGGTGGAAGGGCCATCCCCGTCGTAACTCGAGAATATACCCCAGGTTCCCGCCGCAACTCGAGAAAAACCATGAGACTTCCCCCTCGATGCGAGATGAGGCCCGATTCCCCTGTACTGCGTGCAGAGCAATTCCGTCTTGCACATCACACATGAAAGGAGCCTTGATTTCCTAGATGGCACTCCAGAGAAACCCCAAGAACACTGTTTCAAGGATAGAGGGATCCTGAGGTCACTGTAGCAACACAAAAGAACTCTGTGGACCAAAAATCAACTCGAAAAGAGAGGTTAGTCCCTGAATTCGTCTCCAGAGGAATACCACCTTACCACAAGCACCTCAAGAGGAGGCTTCTCTCAGCTCTAGGTATGTGAGAGGGACCCTGAGTTTGCGGCCTCAAGTGGAATGGACACCGTGATGCCCTAACTCGAAATAAGGCCGGATATCCCTGCAGTGACTTCAATGCAGGCTCGTCTTGCATCTCCCAGGACGAAAGGATGTCTGAATCCCCTGTGGAAAGCACAGAGAAAGACTTAGTTCCCCACCTCATCGCGACCGATAGCCTCACATCCTTTGAAAACTCCAGAGGTACGCGGAGATCAGTGCCTCCAAAGGAGACGACGCCTGACTCCTCGTGAAACTTGATAGGAGTCCCAGGATTCCTGTGGCACTTGGAAAGGGACACTTGGTCTCCCGCCTCAGCTGGAGAGGCGTCCCAATTGCCCTGCCAAGCCTAGAGGAGAATCCAGAGTTGTCCCTCGCCAGTAGGCAGGAGTCCTGACGTGGCTGAACAAACACGTGGGTGGAAGGGCCATCCCCGTCGTAACTGGAGAATATACCCCAGGTTCCCGCCGCAACTCGAGAAAAACCATGAGACTTCCCCCTCGCCGCGAGATGAGGCCCGATTCCCCTGCACTGCGTGCAGAGCAATTCCGTGTTGCACATCTCACATGAAAGGAGCCTTGATTTCCTTGATGGCACTCCAGAGAAACCCCAAGAACACTGTTTCAAGGCTAGAGGGATCCTGAGGTCACTGTAGCAACACGAAAGAGCTCCGTGGGCCAAAAATCAACTCGAGATGAGAGGTTAGTCCCTGGCTTCGACTCCATAGGAATACCACCTTACCACAAGCACCTCAAGAGGAGGCTTCTCTCACCTCTAGGTATGTGAGAGGGACCCTGAGTTTGCGGCCTCAAGTGGAATGGACACCGCGATGCCCTGATGCGAAATAAGGCTGGATATCCCTGCAGTGACTTGAATGCAGGCTCGTCTTGCATCTCCCAAGATGAAAGGATGTCTAAATCCCCTGTGGAGACCACAGAGAAAGACCTAGTTCCCCACCTCATCGCGACCGGAGGCCTCACATCCTTTGAAAACTCCAGAGGTACGCGGAGATCAGTGCCTCCAAAGGAGACGATGCCTGACTCCTCGTGAAACTTGATAGGAGTCCCAGGATTCCTGTGGCACGTGGAAAGGGACCCTTGGTCTCCCGCCTCAGCTGGAGAGGCGTCCCAATTGCCTTGCCAAGCCTCGAGGAGAATCCCGAGTTGTGTCTCGCAACTAGGCAGGAGTCCTGACGTGGCTGAACAAACACGAGTGTGGAAGGGCCATCCCCGTCGTAACTCGAGAATATACCCCAGGTTCCCGCCGCAACTCGAGAAAAACCATGAGACTTCCCCCTCGCCGCGAGATGAGGCCCGATTCCCCTGCACTGCGTGCAGAGCAATTCCGTGTTGCACATCACACATGAAAGGAGCCTTGATTTCCTTGATGGCACTCCAGAGAAACCCCAAGAACACTGTTTCAAGGCTAGAGGGATCCTGAGGTCACTGTAGCAACACGAAAGAGCTCCGTGGACCAAAAATCAACACGAGATGAGAGGTTAGTCCCTGGCTTCGACTCCTGAGGAATACCACCTTACCACAAGCACCTCAAGAGGAGGCTTCTCTCAGCTCTAGGTATGTGAGAGGGACCCTGAGTTTGTGGCCTCAAGTGGAATGGACACCGTGATGCCCTGACTCGAAATAAGGCCGGATATCCCTGCAGTGACTGGAATGCAGGCTCGTCTTGCATCTCCCAAGATGAAAGGGTGTCTGAATCCCCTGTGGAGACCACAGAGAAAGACCTAGTTCCCCACCTCATCGCGACAGGAGGCCTCAAATCCTTTGAAAACTCCAGAGGTATGCGGAGATCAGTGCCTCCAAAGGAGACGATGCCTGACTCCTCGTGAAAGTTGATAGGAGTCCCAGGATTTTGTGGCACGTGGAAAGGGACTCTTGGTCTCCCGCCTCAGCTGGAGAGGCGTTCCAATTGCCCTGCCAAGCCTCGAGGAGAATCCCGAGTTGTCCCTCGCAACTAGGCAGGAGTCCTGACGTGGCTGAACAAACACGTGTGTGGAAGGGCCATCACCGTCGTAACTCGAGAATATACCCCAGGTTCCCGCCGCAACTCGAGAAAAACCATGAGACTTCCCCCTCGCCGCGAGATGAGGCCCGATTCCCCTGCACTGCGTGCAGAGCAATTCTGTGTTGCACATGACACATGAAAGGAGCCTTGATTTCCTTCATGGCACTCCAGAGAAACCCCAAGAACACTGTTTCAAGGCTAGAGGGATCCTGAGGTCACTGTAGCAACACGAAAGAGCTCCGTGGACCAAAAATCAACTCGAGATGAGAGGTTAGTCCCTGGCTTCGACTCCAGAGGAATACCACCTTACCACAAGCACCTCAAGAGGAGGCTTCTCTCAGCTCTAGGTATGTGAGAGGGACCCTGAGTTTGCGGCCTCAAGTGGAATGGACAGCGCGATGCCCTGACTCGAAATAAGGCCGGATATCCCTGCAATGACTTGAATGCAGGCTCGTCTTGCATCTCCCAAAACGAAAGGGTGTCTGAATCCCCTGTGGAGACCACAGAGAAAGACCTAGTTCCCCACCTCATCGCGACCGGAGGCCTCACATCCTTTGAAAACTCCAGAGGTACGCGGAGATCAGTGCCTCCAAAGGAGACGATGCCTGACTCCTCGTGAAACTTGATAGGAGTCCCAGGATTCTTGTGGCACGTGGAAAGGGACCCTTGGTCTCCCTCCTCAGCTGGAGAGGCGTTCCAATTGCCCTGCCAAGACTCGAGGAGAATCCCGAGTTGTCCCTCGCAACTAGGCAGGAGTCCTGACGTGGCTGAACAAACACGTGGGTGAAAGGGCCATCCCCGTCGTAACTCGAGAATATACCCCAGGTTCCCGCCGCAACTCGAGAAAAACCATGAGACTTCCACCTCGCTGCGAGATGAGGCCCGATTCCCCTGTACTGCGTGCAGAGCAATTCCGTGTTGCACATCACACATGAAAGGAGCCTTGATTTCCTTCATGGCACTCCAGAGAAACCCCAAGAACTCTGTTTCAAGGATAGAGGGATCCTGAGGTCACTGTAGCAACACGAAAGAACTCTGTGGACCAAAAATCAACTCGAAAAGAGAGGTTAGTCCCTGGATTCGTCTCCAGAGGAATACCACCTTTCCACAAGCACCTCAAGAGGAGGCTTCTCTCAGCTCTAGGTATGTGAGAGGGACCCTGAGTTTGCGGCCTCAAGTGGAATGGACACCGCGATGCCCTGACTCGAAATAAGGCCGGATATCCCTGCAGTGACTTGAATGCAGGCTCGTCTTACATCTCCCAGGACGAAAGGATGTCTGAATCCCCTGTGGAAATCACAGAGAAAGACTTAGTTCCCCACCTCATCGCGACCGATAGCCTCACATCCTTTGAAAACTCCAGAGGTACGCGGAGATCAGTGCCTCCAAAGGAGACGATGCCTGACTCCTCGTGAAACTTGATAGGAGTCCCAGGATTTCTGTGGCACTTGGAAAGGGACACTTGGTCTCCCGCCTCAGCTGGAGAGGCGTCCCAATTGCCCTGCCAAGCCTCGAGGAGAATCCAGAGTTGTCCCTCGCAACTAGGCAGGAGTCCTGACGTCGCTGAAGAAACACGTGGGTGGAAGGGCCATCCCCGTCATAACTCGAGAATATACCCCAGGTTCCCGCCGCAACTCGAGAAAAACCATGAGACTTCCCCCTCGCCGCGAGATGAGGCCCGATTCGCCTGCACTGCGTGCAGAGCAATTCCGTGTTGCACATCACACATGAAAGGAGCCTTGATTTCCTTGACACTCCAGAGAAACCCCAAGAACACTGTTTCAAGGCTAGAGGGATCCTGAGGTCACTGTAGCAACACGAAAGAGCTCCGTGGGCCAAAAATCAACTCGAGATGAGAGGTTAGTCCCTGGCTTCGACTCCAGAGGAATACCACCTTACCACAAGCACCTCAAGAGGAGGCTTCTCTCAGCTCTATGTATGTGAGAGGGACCCTGAGTTTGCGGCCTCAAGTGGAATGGACACCGCGATGCCCTGACTCGAAATAAGGCCGGATATCCCTGCAGTGACTGGAATGCAGGCTCGTCTTGCATCTCCCAAGACGAAAGGGTGTCTGAATCCCCTGTGGAGACCACAGAGAAAGACCTAGTTCCCCACCTCATCGCGACAGGAGGCCTCAAATCCTTTGAAAACTCCAGAGGTACGCGGAGATCAGTGCCTCCAAAGGAGACGATGCCTGACTCCTCGTGAAACTTGATAGGAGACCCAGGATTCCTGTGGCACGTGGAAAGGGACCCTTGGTCTCCCGTCTCAGCTGGAGAGTTGTCCCAATTGCCCTGCCAAGCCTCGAGGAGAATCCCGAGTTGTCCCTCGCAACTAGGCAGGAGTCCTGACGTGGCTGAACACACACGTGTGTGGAAGGGCCATCCCCGTCGTAACTCGAGAATATACCCCAGGTTCCCGCCGAAACTCGAGAAAAACCATGAGACTTCCCCCTCGCCGCGAGATGAGGCCCGATTCCCCTGCACTGCGTGCAGAGCAATTCCGTGTTGCACATCACACATGAAAGGAGCCTTGATTTCCTTGATGGCACTCCAGAGAAACCCCAAGAACACTGTTTCAAGGATAGAGGGATCCTGAGGTCACTGTAGCAACACGAAAGAACTCTGTGGACCAAAAATCAACTCGAAAAGAGAGGTTAGTCCCTGGATTCGTCTCCAGAGGAATACCACCTTACCACAAGCACCTCAAGAGGAGGCTTCTCTCAGCTCTAGGTATGTGAGAGGGACCCTGAGTTTGCGGCCTCAAGTGGAATGGACACCGCGATGCCCTGACTCGAAATAAGGCCGGATATCCCTGCAGTGACTTCAACGCAGGCTCGTCTTGCATCTCCCAAGACGAAAGGATGTCTGAATCCCCTGTGGAAAGCACAGAGAAAGACTTAGTTCCCCACCTCATCGCGACCGATAGCCTCACATCCTTTGAAAACTCCAGAGGTACGCGGAGATCAGTGCCTCCAAAGGAGACGATGCCTGACTCCTCGTGAAACTTGATAGGAGTCCCAGGATTCCTGTGGCACTTGGAAAGGGACACTTGGTCTCCCGCCTCAGCTGGAGAGGCGTCCCAATTGCCCTGCCAAGCCTCGAGGAGAATCCCGAGTTGTCCCTCGCAACTAGGCAGGAGTCCTGACGTCGCTGAAGAAACACGTGGGTGGAAGGGCCATCCCCGTTGTAACTCGAGAATATACCCCAGGTTCCCGCCGCAACTCGAGAAAAACCATGAGACTTCCCCCTCGCTGCGAGATGAGGCCCGATTCCCCTGCACTGCGTGCAGAGCAATTCCGTGTTGCACATCACACATGAAAGGAGCCTTGATTTCCTTGATGGCACTCCAGAGAAACCCCAAGAACACTGTTTCAAGGCTAGAGGGATCCTGAGGTCACTGTAGCAACACGAAAGAGCTCCATGGACCAAAAATCAACTCGAGATGAGAGGTTTGTCCCTGGCTTCGACTCCAGAGGAAAACCACCTTACCACAAGCACCTCAAGAGGAGCCTTCTCTCAGCTCTAGGTATGTGAGAGGGACCCTGAGTTTGTGGCCTCAAGTGGAATGGACACCGCGATGCCCTGACTCGAAATAAGGCCGGATATCCCTGCAGTGACTTGAATGCAGGCTCGTCTTGCATCTCCCAAGACGAAAGGGTGTCTGAATCCCCTGTGGAGACCACAGAGAAAGACCTAGTTCCCCACCTCATCGCGACAGGAGGCCTCAAATCCTTTGAAAACTCCAGAGGTATGCGGAGATCAGTGCCTCCAAAGGAGACGATGCCTGACTCCTCGTGAAACTTGATAGGAGACCCAGGATTCCTGTGGCACGTGGAAAGGGACACCTGGTCTCCCGTCTCAGCTGGAGAGGCGTCCCAATTGCCCTGCAAAGCCTCGAGGAGAATCCCGAATTGTGTCTCGCAACTAGGCAGGAGTCCTGACGTCGCTGAAGAAACACGTGGGTGGAAGGGCCATCCCCGTCGTAACTCGAGAATATACCCCAGGTTCCCGCCGCAACTCGAGAAAAACCATGAGACTTCCCCCTCGCCGCGAGATGAGGCCCGATTCCCATGCACTGCGTGCAGAGCAATTCCGTCTTGCACATCACACATGAAAGGAGCCTTGATTTCCTTGATGGCACTCCAGAGAAACCCCAAGAACACTGTTTCAAGGCTAGAGGGATCCTGAGGTCACTGTAGCAACACGAAAGAGCTCCGTGGACCAAGAATCAACACGAGATGAGAGGTTAGTCCCTGGCTTCGACTCCTGAGGAATACCACCTTACCACAAGCACCTCAAGAGGAGGCTTCTCTCAGCTCTAGGTATGTGAGAGGGATCCTGAGTTTGCGGCCTCAAGTGGAATGGACACCGCGATGCCCTGACTCGAAATAAGGCTGGATATCCCTGCAGTGAATTGAATGCAGGCTCGTCTTGCATCTCCCAAGAAGAAAGGATGTCTGAATCCCCTGTGGAGACCACAGAGAAACACCTAGTTCCCCACCTCATCGCGACCGGAGGCCTCACATCCTTTGAAAACTCCATTGGTACGCGGAGATCAGTGCCTCCAAAGGAGACGATGCCTGACTCCTCGTGAAACTTGATAGGAGTCCCAGGATTCTTGTGGCACGTGGAAAGGGACCCTTGGTCTCCCGCCTCAGCTGGAGAGGCGTTCCAATTGCCCTGCCAAGCCTCGAGGAGAATCCCGAGTTGTCCCTCGCAACTAGGCAGGAGTCCTGACGTGGCTGAACAAACACGTGGGTGGAAGGGCCATCCCCGTCGTAACTCGAGAATATACCCCAGGTTCCCGCCGCAACTCGAGAAAAACCATGAGACTTCCCCCTCGATGCGAGATGAGGCCCGATTCCCCCGTACTGCGTGCAGAGCAATTCCGTCTTGCACATCACACATGAAAGGAGCCTTGATTTCCTTGATGGCACTCCAGAGAAACCCCAAGAACACTGTTTCAAGGATAGAGGGATCCTGAGGTCACTGTAGCAACACGAAAGAACTCTGTGGACCAAAAATCAACTCGAAAAGAGAGGTTAGTCCCTGGATTCGTCTCCAGAGGAATACCACCTTACCACAAGCACCTCAAGAGGAGGCTTCTCTCAGCTCTAGGTATGTGAGAGGGACCCTGAGTTTGCGGCCTCAAGTGGAATGGACACCGCGATGCCCTGACTCGAAATAAGGCCGGATATCCCTGCAGTGACTTCAATGCAGGCTCGTCTTGCATCTCCCAGGACGAAAGGATGTCTGAATCCCCTGTGGAAAGCACAGAGAAAGACTTAGTTCCCCACCTCATCGCGACCGATAGCCTCACATCCTTTGAAAACTCCAGAGGTACGCGGAGATCAGTGCCTCCAAAGGAGACGACGCCTAACTCCTCGTGAAACTTGATAGGAGTCCCAGGATTCCTGTGGCACTTGAAAAGGGACACTTGGTCTCCCACCTCAGCTGGAGAGGCGTCCCAATTGCCCTGCCAAGCCTCGAGGAGAATCCAGAGTTGTCCCTCGCAACTAGGCAGGAGTCCTGACGTCGCTGAAGAAACACGTGGGTGGAAGGGCCATCCCCGTCGTAACTCGAGAATATACCCCAGGTTCCCGCCGCAACTCGAGAAAAACCATGAGACTTCCCCCTCGCCGCGAGATGAGGCCCGATTCCCCTGCACTGCGTGCAGAGCAATTCCGTGTTGCACATCACACATGAAAGGAGCCTTGATTTCCTTGATGGCACTCCAGAGAAACCCCAAGAACACTGTTTCAAGGCTAGAGGGATCCTGAGGTCACTGTAGCAACACGAAAGAGCTCCGTGGGCCAAAAATCAACTCGAGATGAGAGGTTAGTCCCTGGCTTCGACTCCAGAGGAATACCACCTTACCACAAGCACCTCAAGAGGAGGCTTCTCTCAGCTCTAGGTATGTGAGAGGGACCCTGAGTTTGCGGCCTCAAGTGGAATGGACACCGCGATGCCCTGACACGAAATAAGGCTGGATATCCCTGCAGTGACTTGAATGCAGGCTCGTCTTGCATCTCCCAAGATGAAAGGATGTCTGAATCCCCTGTGGAGACCACAGAGAAAGACCTACTTCCCCACCTCATCGCGACCGGAGGCCTCACATCCTTTGAAAACTCCAGAGGTACGCGGAGATCAGTGCCTCCAAAGGAGACGATGCCTGACTCGTCGTGAAACTTGATAGGAGTCCCAGGATTCCTGTGGCACGTGGAAAGGGACCCTTGGTCTCCCGCCTCAGCTGGAGAGGCGTCCCAATTGCCTTGCCAAGCCTCGAGGAGAATCCCGAGTTGTGTCTCGCAACTAGGCAAGAGTCCTGACGTGGCTGAACAAACACGTGTGTGGAAGGGCCATCCCCGTCGTAACTCGAGAATATACCCCAGGTTCCCGCCGCAACTCGAGAAAAACCATGAGACTTCCACCTCGCCGCGAGATGAGGCCCGATTCCCCTGCACTGCGTGCAGAGCAATTCTGTGTTGCACATCACACATGAAAGGAGCCTTGATTTCCTTCATGGCACTCCAGAGAAACCCCAAGAACACTGTTTCAAGGCTAGAGGGATCCTGAGGTCACTGTAGCAACACGAAAGAGCTCCGTGGACCAAGAATCAACTCGAGATGAGAGGTTAGTCCCTGGCTTCGACTCCTGAGGAATACCACCTTACCACAAGCACCTCAAGAGGAGGCTTCTCTCAGCTCTAGGTATGTGAGAGGGACCCTGAGTTTCCGGCCTCAAGTGGAATGGACACCGCGATGCCCTGACTCGAAATAAGGCCGTATATCCCTGCAGTGACTGGAATGCAGGCTCGTCTTGCATCTCCCAAGACGAAAGGGTGTCTGAATCCCCTGTGGAGACCACAGAGAAAGACCTAGTTCCCCACCTCATCGCGACAGGCGGCCTCAAATCCTTTGAAAACTCCAGAGGTATGCGGAGATCAGTGCCTCCAAAGGAGATGATGCCTGACTCCTCGTGAAACTTGATAGGAGACCCAGGATTCCTGTGGCACGTGGAAAGGGACCCTTGGTCTCCCGTCTCAGCTGGAGAGGCGTCCCAATTGCCCTGCAAAACCTCGAGGAGAATCCCGAGTTGTCCCTCGCAACTAGGCAGGAGTCCTGACGTCGCTGAACACACACGTGTGTGGAAGGGCCATCCCCGTCGTAACTCGAGAATATACCCCAGGTTCCCGCCGCAACTCGAGAAAAACCATGAGACTTTCCCCTCGCCGCGAGATGAGGCCCGATTCCCCTGCACTGCGTGCAGAGCAATTCCGTGTTGCACATCACACATGAAAGGAGCCTTGATTTCCTTGATGGCACTCCAGAGAAACCCCAAGAACACTGTTTCAAGGATAGAGGGATCCTGAGGTCACTGTAGCAACACGAAAGAACTCTGTGGACCAAAAATCAACTCGAAAAGAGAGGTTAGTCCCTGGATTCGTCTCCAGAGGAATACCACCTTACCACAAGCACCTCAAGAGGAGGCTTCTCTCAGCTCTAGGTATGTGAGAGGGACCCTGAGTTTGCGGCCTCAAGTGGAATGGACACCGCGATGCCCTGACTCGAAATAAGGCCGGATATCCCTGCAGTGACTTCAATGCAGGCTCGTCTTGCATCTCCCAGGACGAAAGGATGTCTGAATCCCCTGTGGAAAGCACAGAGAAAGACTTAGTTCCCCACCTCATCGCGACCGATAGCCTCACATCCTTTGAAAACTCCAGAGGTACGCGGAGATCAGTGCCTCCAAAGGAGACGACGCCTGACTCCTCGTGAAACTTGATAGGAGTCCCAGGATTCCTGTGGCACTTGGAAAGGGACACTTGGTCTCCCGCCTCAGCTGGAGAGGCGTCCCAATTGCCCTGCCAAGCCTCGAGGAGAATCCAGAGTTGTCCCTCGCAACTAGGCAGGAGTCCTGACGTCGCTGAAGAAACACGTGGGTGGAAGGGCCATCCCCGTCGTAACTCGAGAATATACCCCAGGTTCCCGCCGCAACTCGAGAAAAACCATGAGACTTCCCCCTCGCCGCGAGATGAGGCCCGATTCCCCTGCACTGCGTGCAGAGCAATTTCGTGTGGCACATCACACATGAAAGGAGCCTTGATTTCCTTGATGGCACTCCAGAGAAACCCCAAGAACACTGTTTCAAGGCTAGAGGGATCCTGAGGTCACTGTAGCAACACGAAAGAGCTCCGTGGGCCAAAAATCAACTCGAGATGAGAGGTTAGTCCCTGGCTTCGACTCCAGAGGAATACCACCTTACCACAAGCACCTCAAGAGGAGGCTTCTCTCAGCTCTAGGTATGTGAGAGGGACCCTGAGTTTGCGGCCTCAAGTGGTATGGACACCGCGATGCCCTGATGCGAAATAAGGCTGGATATCCCTGCAGTGACTTGAATGCAGGCTCGTCTTGCATCTCCCAAGATGAAAGGATGTCTGAATCCCCTGTGGAGACCACAGAGAAAGACCTAGTTCCCCACCTCATCGCGACCGGAGGCCTCACATCCTTTGAAAACTCCAGAGGTACGCGGAGATCAGTGTCTCCAAAGGAGACGATGCCTGACTCCTCGTGAAACTTGATAGGAGTCCCAGGATTCCTGTGGCACGTGGAAAGGGACCCTTGGTCTCCCGCCTCAGCTGGAGAGGCGTCCCAATTGCCTTGCTAAGCCTCGAGGAGAATCCCGAGTTGTGTCTCGCAACTAGGCAGGAGTCCTGACGTGGCTGAACAAACACGTGTGTGGAAGGGCCATCCCCTTCGTAACTAGAGAATATACCCCAGGTTCCCGCCGCAACTCGAGAAAAACCATGAGACTTCCCCCTCGCCGCGAGATGAGGCCCGATTCCCCTGCACTGCTTGCAGAGCAATTCCGTGTTGCACATCACACATGAAAGGAGCCTTGATTTCCTTGATGGCACTCCAGAGAAACCCCAAGAACACTGTTTCAAGGCTAGAGGGATCCTGAGGTCACTGTAGCAACACGAAAGAGCTCCGTGGACCAAGAATCAACACGAGATGAGAGGTTAGTCCCTGGCTTCGACTCCTGAGGAATACCACCTAACCACAAGCACCTCAAGAGGAGGCTTCTCTCAGCTCTAGGTATGTGAGAGGGATCCTGAGTTTGCGGCCTCAAGTGGAATGGACACCGCGATGCCCTGACTCGAAATAAGGCCAGATATCCCTGCAGTGACTTGAATGCAGGCTCGTCTTGCATCTCCCAAGAAGAAAGGATGTCTGAATCCCCTGTGGAAAGCACAGAGAAAGACTTAGTTCCCCACCTCATCGCGACCGATAGCCTCATATCCTTTGAAAACTCCAGAGGTACGCGGAGATCAGTGCCTCCAAAGGAAACGATGCCTGACTCCTCGTGAAACTTGATAGGAGTCCCAGGATTCCTGTGGCACGTGGAAAGGGACCCTTGGTCTCCCGCCTCAGCTGGAGAGGCGTCCCAATTGCCCTGCCAAGCCTCGAGGAGAATCCAGAGTTGTCCCTCGCAACTAGGCAGGAGTCCTGACGTCGCTGAAGAAACACGTGGGTGGAAGGGCCATCCCCGTCGTAACTCGAGAATATACCCCAGGTTCCCGCCGCAACTCG
Organism: Cervus elaphus; assembly: GCF_910594005.1. Classification (NCBI taxonomy): domain Eukaryota; kingdom Metazoa; phylum Chordata; class Mammalia; order Artiodactyla; family Cervidae; genus Cervus; species Cervus elaphus. The sequence continues at coordinate 534,187 of NW_025316700.1, read as the reverse complement.
AGAAAAACCATGAGACTTCCCCCTCGCCGCGAGATGAGGCCCGATTCCCCTGCACTGCGTGCAGAGCAATTCCGTGTTGCACATCACACATGAAAGGAGCCTTGATTTCCTTGATGGCACTCCAGAGAAACCCCAAGAACACTGTTTCAAGGCTAGAGGGATCCTGAGGTCACTGTAGCAACACGAAAGAGCTCCGTGGGCCAAAAATCAACTCGAGATGAGAGGTTAGTCCCTGGCTTCGACTCCAGAGGAATACCACCTTACCACAAGCACCTCAAGAGGAGGCTTCTCTCAGCTCTAGGTATGTGAGAGGGACCCTGAGTTTGCGGCCTCAAGTGGAATGGACACCGCGATGCCCTGACGTGAAATAAGGCTGGATATCCCTGCAGTGACTGGAATGCAGGCTCGTCTTGCATCTCCCAAGACGAAAGGATGTCTGAATCCCCTGTGGAGACCACAGAGAAAGACCTAGTTCCCCACCTCATCGCGACCGATAGCCTCACATCCTTTGAAAACTCCAGAGGTACGCGGAGATCAGTGCCTCCAAAGGAGACGATGCCTGACTCCTCTTGAAACTTGATAGGAGTCCCAGGCTTCCTGTGGCACGTGGAAAGGGACCCTTGGTCTCCCGCCTCAGCTGGAGAGGCGTCCCAATTGCCTTGCCAAGCCTCGAGGAGAATCCCGAGTTGTGTCTCGCAACTAGGCAAGAGTCCTGACGTGGCTGAACAAACACGTGTGTGGAAGGGCCATCCCCGTCGTAACTCTAGAATATACCCCAGGTTCCCGCCGCAACTCGAGAAAAACCATGAGACTTCCCCCTCGCCGCGAGATGAGGCCCGATTCCCCTGCACTGCGTGCAGAGCAATTCTGTGTTGCACATCACACATGAAAGGAGCCTTGATTTCCTTCATGGCACTCCAGAGAAACCCCAAGAACAGTGTTTCAAGGCTAGAGGGATCCTGAGGTCACTGTAGCAACACGAAAGAGCTCCGTGGACCAAAAATCAACTCGAGATGAGAGGTTAGTCCCTGGCTTCGACTCCTGAGGAATACCACCTTACCACAAGCACCTCAAGAGGAGGCTTCTCTCAGCTCTAGGTATGTGAGAGGGATCCTGAGTTTGCGGCCTCAAGTGGAATGGACACCGCGATGCCCTGACTCGAAATAAGGCCGGATATCCCTGCAGTGACTTGAATGCAGGCTCGTCTTGCATCTCCCAAGAAGAAAGGATGTCTGAACCCCTGTGGAGACCACAGAGAAACACCTAGTTCCCCACCTCATCGCGACCGCAGGCCTCACATCCTTTGAAAACTCCAGAGGTACGCGGAGATCAGTGCCTCCAAAGGAGACGATGCCTGACTCCTCGTGAAACTTGATAGGAGTCCCAGGATTCTTGTGGCACGTGGAAAGGGACCCTTGGTCTCCCGCCTCAGCTGCAGAGGCGTTCCAATTGCCCTGTCAAGCCTCGAGGAGAATCCCGAGTTGTCCCTCGCAACTAGGCAGGAGTCCTGACGTGGCTGAACAAACACGTGGGTGGAAGGGCCATCCCCGTCGTCACTCGAGAATATACCCCAGGTTCCGGCCGCAACTCGAAAAAAACCATGAGACTTCCCCCTCGCCGCGAGATGAGGCCCAATTCCCCTGTACTGCGTGCAGAGCAATTCCGTCTTGCACATCACACATGAAAGGAGCCTTGATTTCCTTGATGGCACTCCAGAGAAACCCCAAGAACACTGTTTCAAGGATAGAGGGATCCTGAGGTCACTGTAGCAACACGAAAGAACTCTGTGGACCAAAAATCAACTCGAAAAGAGAGGTTAGTCCCTGGATTCGTCTCCAGAGGAATACCACCTTACCACAAGCACCTCAAGAGGAGGCTTCTCTCAGCTCTAGGTATGTGAGAGGGACCCTGAGTTTGCGACCTCAAGTGGAATGGACACCGCGATGCCCTGATGCGAAATAAGGCTGGATATCCCTGCAGTGACTTGAATGCAGGCTCGTCTTACATCTCCCAAGATGAAAGGATGTCTGAATCCCCTGTGGAGACCACAGAGAGAGACCTAGTTCCCCACCTCATCGCGACCGGAGGCCTCACATCCTTTGAAAACTCCAGAGGTACGCGGAGATCAGTGCCTCCAAAGGAGACGATGCCTGACTCCTCATGAAACTTGATAGGAGTCCCAGGATTCCTGTGGCACGTGGAAAGGGACCCTTGGTCTCCCGCCTCAGCTGGAGAGGCGTCCCAATTGCCCTGCAAAGCCTCGAGGAGAATCCCGAGTTGTCCCTCGCAACTAGGCAGGAGTCCTGACATGGCTGAACACACACGTGTGTGGAAGGGCCATCCCCGTCGTAACTCGAGAATATACCCCAGGTTCCCGCCGCAACTCGAGAAAAACCATGAGACTTCCCCCTCGCCTTGAGATGAGGCCCGATTCCCCTGCACTGCGTGCAGAGCAATTCCGTGTTGCACATCACACATGAAAGGAGCCTTGATTTCCTTGATGGCACTCCAGAGAAACCCCAAGAACACTGTTTCAAGGCTAGAGGGATCCTGAGGTCACTGTAGCAACACGAAAGAGCTCCGTGGACCAAGAATCAACACGAGATGAGAGGTTAGTCCCTGGCTTCGACTCCTGAGGAATACCACCTTACCACAAGCACCTCAAGAGGAGGCTTCTCTCAGCTCTAGGTATGTGAGAGGGATCCTGAGTTTGCGGCCTCAAGTGGAATGGACACCGCGATGCCCTGATTCGAAATAAGGCCAGATATCCCTGCAGTGACTTGAATGCAGGCTCGTCTTGCATCTCCCAAGAAGAAAGGATGTCTGAATCCCCTGTGGAGACCACAGAGAAACACCTAGTTCCCCACCTCATCGCGACCGCAGGCCTCACATCCTTTGAAAACTCCAGAGGTACGCGGAGATCAGTGCCTCCAAAGGAGACGATGCCTGACTCCTCGTGAAACTTGATAGGAGTCCCAGGATTCTTGTGGCACGTGGAAAGGGACCCTTGGTCTCCCGCCTCAGCTGGAGAGGCGTTCGAATTGCCCTGCCAAGCCTCGAGGAGAATCCCGAGTTGTCCCTCGCAACTAGGCAGGAGTCCTGACGTGGCTGAAGAAACACGTGGGTGCAAGGGCCATCCCCGTCGTAACTCGAGAATATACCCCAGGTTCCCGCCGCAACTCGAGAAAAACCATGAGACTTCCCCCTCGATGCGAGATGAGGCCCGATTCCCCTGTACTGCGTGCAGAGCAATTCCGTCTTGCACATCACACATGAAAGGAGCCTTGATTTCCTAGATGGCACTCCAGAGAAACCCCAAGAACACTGTTTCAAGGATAGAGGGATCCTGAGGTCACTGTAGCAACACAAAAGAACTCTGTGGACCAAAAATCAACTCGAAAAGAGAGGTTAGTCCCTGAATTCGTCTCCAGAGGAATACCACCTTACCACAAGCACCTCAAGAGGAGGCTTCTCTCAGCTCTAGGTATGTGAGAGGGACCCTGAGTTTGCGGCCTCAAGTGGAATGGACACCGTGATGCCCTAACTCGAAATAAGGCCGGATATCCCTGCAGTGACTTCAATGCAGGCTCGTCTTGCATCTCCCAGGACGAAAGGATGTCTGAATCCCCTGTGGAAAGCACAGAGAAAGACTTAGTTCCCCACCTCATCGCGACCGATAGCCTCACATCCTTTGAAAACTCCAGAGGTACGCGGAGATCAGTGCCTCCAAAGGAGACGACGCCTGACTCCTCGTGAAACTTGATAGGAGTCCCAGGATTCCTGTGGCACTTGGAAAGGGACACTTGGTCTCCCGCCTCAGCTGGAGAGGCGTCCCAATTGCCCTGCCAAGCCTAGAGGAGAATCCAGAGTTGTCCCTCGCCAGTAGGCAGGAGTCCTGACGTGGCTGAACAAACACGTGGGTGGAAGGGCCATCCCCGTCGTAACTGGAGAATATACCCCAGGTTCCCGCCGCAACTCGAGAAAAACCATGAGACTTCCCCCTCGCCGCGAGATGAGGCCCGATTCCCCTGCACTGCGTGCAGAGCAATTCCGTGTTGCACATCTCACATGAAAGGAGCCTTGATTTCCTTGATGGCACTCCAGAGAAACCCCAAGAACACTGTTTCAAGGCTAGAGGGATCCTGAGGTCACTGTAGCAACACGAAAGAGCTCCGTGGGCCAAAAATCAACTCGAGATGAGAGGTTAGTCCCTGGCTTCGACTCCATAGGAATACCACCTTACCACAAGCACCTCAAGAGGAGGCTTCTCTCACCTCTAGGTATGTGAGAGGGACCCTGAGTTTGCGGCCTCAAGTGGAATGGACACCGCGATGCCCTGATGCGAAATAAGGCTGGATATCCCTGCAGTGACTTGAATGCAGGCTCGTCTTGCATCTCCCAAGATGAAAGGATGTCTGAATCCCCTGTGGAGACCACAGAGAAAGACCTAGTTCCCCACCTCATCGCGACCGGAGGCCTCACATCCTTTGAAAACTCCAGAGGTACGCGGAGATCAGTGCCTCCAAAGGAGACGATGCCTGACTCCTCATGAAACTTGATAGGAGTCCCAGGATTCCTGTGGCACGTGGAAAGGGACCCTTGGTCTCCCGCCTCAGCTGGAGAGGCGTCCCAATTGCCCTGCAAAGCCTCGAGGAGAATCCCGAGTTGTCCCTCGCAACTAGGCAGGAGTCCTGACATGGCTGAACACACACGTGTGTGGAAGGGCCATCCCCGTCGTAACTCGAGAATATACCCCAGGTTCCCGCCGCAACTCGAGAAAAACCATGAGACTTCCCCCTCGCCTTGAGATGAGGCCCGATTCCCCTGCACTGCGTGCAGAGCAATTCCGTGTTGCACATCACACATGAAAGGAGCCTTGATTTCCTTGATGGCACTCCAGAGAAACCCCAAGAACACTGTTTCAAGGCTAGAGGGATCCTGAGGTCACTGTAGCAACACGAAAGAGCTCCGTGGACCAAGAATCAACACGAGATGAGAGGTTAGTCCCTGGCTTCGACTCCTGAGGAATACCACCTTACCACAAGCACCTCAAGAGGAGGCTTCTCTCAGCTCTAGGTATGTGAGAGGGATCCTGAGTTTGCGGCCTCAAGTGGAATGGACACCGCGATGCCCTGATTCGAAATAAGGCCAGATATCCCTGCAGTGACTTGAATGCAGGCTCGTCTTGCATCTCCCAAGAAGAAAGGATGTCTGAATCCCCTGTGGAGACCACAGAGAAACACCTAGTTCCCCACCTCATCGCGACCGCAGGCCTCACATCCTTTGAAAACTCCAGAGGTACGCGGAGATCAGTGCCTCCAAAGGAGACGATGCCTGACTCCTCGTGAAACTTGATAGGAGTCCCAGGATTCTTGTGGCACGTGGAAAGGGACCCTTGGTCTCCCGCCTCAGCTGGAGAGGCGTTCCAATTGCCCTGCCAAGCCTCGAGGAGAATCCCGAGTTGTCCCTCGCAACTAGGCAGGAGTCCTGACGTGGCGGAACAAACACGTGGGTGGAAGGGCCATCCCCGTCGTAACTCGAGAATATACCCCAGGTTCCCGCCGCAACTCGAGAAAAACCATGAGACTTCACCTTCGATGCGAGATGAGGCCCGATTCCCCTGTACTGCGTGCAGAGCAATTCCGTCTTGCACATCACACATGAAAGGAGCCTTGATTTCCTAGATGGCACTCCAGAGAAACCCCAAGAACACTGTTTCAAGGATAGAGGGATCCTGAGGTCACTGTAGCAACACAAAAGAACTCTGTGGACCAAAAATCAACTCGAAAAGAGAGGTTAGTCCCTGAATTCGTCTCCAGAGGAATACCACCTTACCACAAGCACCTCAAGAGGAGGCTTCTCTCAGCTCTAGGTATGTGAGAGGGACCCTGAGTTTGCGGCCTCAAGTGGAATGGACACCGTGATGCCCTAACTCGAAATAAGGCCGGATATCCCTGCAGTGACTTCAATGCAGGCTCGTCTTGCATCTCCCAGGACGAAAGGATGTCTGAATCCCCTGTGGAAAGCACAGAGAAAGACTTAGTTCCCCACCTCATCGCGACCGATAGCCTCACATCCTTTGAAAACTCCAGAGGTACGCGGAGATCAGTGCCTCCAAAGGAGACGACGCCTGACTCCTCGTGAAACTTGATAGGAGTCCCAGGATTCCTGTGGCACTTGGAAAGGGACACTTGGTCTCCCGCCTCAGCTGGAGAGGCGTCCCAATTGCCCTGCCAAGCCTAGAGGAGAATCCAGAGTTGTCCCTCGCCAGTAGGCAGGAGTCCTGACGTGGCTGAACAAACACGTGGGTGGAAGGGCCATCCCCGTCGTAACTGGAGAATATACCCCAGGTTCCCGCCGCAACTCGAGAAAAACCATGAGACTTCCCCCTCGCCGCGAGATGAGGCCCGATTCCCCTGCACTGCGTGCAGAGCAATTCCGTGTTGCACATCTCACATGAAAGGAGCCTTGATTTCCTTGATGGCACTCCAGAGAAACCCCAAGAACACTGTTTCAAGGCTAGAGGGATCCTGAGGACACTTTAGCAACACGAAAGAGCTCCGTGGACCAAAAATCAACTCGAGATGAGAGCTTAGTCCCTGGCTTCGACTCCAGAGGAATACCACCTTACCACAAGCACCTCAAGAGGAGGCTTCTCTCACCTCTAGGTATGTGAGAGGGACCCTGAGTTTGCGGCCTCAAGTGGAATGGACACCGCGATGCCCTGATGCGAAATAAGGCTGGATATCCCTGCAGTGACTTGAATGCAGGCTCGTCTTGCATCTCCCAAGATGAAAGGATGTCTGAATCCCCTGTGGAGACCACAGAGAAAGACCTAGTTCCCCACCTCATCGCGACCGGAGGCCTCACATCCTTTGAAAACTCCAGAGGTACGCGGAGATCAGTGCCTCCAAAGGAGACGATGCCTGACTCCTCGTGAAACTTGATAGGAGTCCCAGGATTCCTGTGGCACGTGGAAAGGGACCCTTGGTCTCCCGCCTCAGCTGGAGAGGCGTCCCAATTGCCCTGCCAAGCCTCGAGGAGAATCCCGAGTTGTGTCTCGCATCTAGGCAGGAGTCCTGAAGTGGCTGAACAAACACGTGTGTGGAAGGGCCATCCCCGTCGTAACTCGAGAATATACCCCAGGTTCCCGCCGCAACTCGAGAAAAACCATGAGACTTCCCCCTCGCCTTGAGATGAGGCCCGATTCCCCTGCACTGCGTGCAGAGCAATTCCGTGTTGCACATCACACATGAAAGGAGCCTTGATTTCCTTGATGGCACTCCAGAGAAACCCCAAGAACACTGTTTCAAGGCTAGAGGGATCCTGAGGTCACTGTAGCAACACGAAAGAGCTCCGTGGACCAAGAATCAACACGAGATGAGAGGTTAGTACCTGGCTTCGACTCCTGAGGAATACCACCTTACCACAAGCACCTCAAGAGGAGGCTTCTCTCAGCTCTAGGTATGTGAGAGGGATCCTGAGTTTGCGGCCTCAAGTGGAATGGACACCGCGATGCCCTGACTCGAAATAAGGCCAGATATCCCTGCAGTGACTTGAATGCAGGCTCGTCTTGCATCTCCCAAGAAGAAAGTATGTCTGAATCCCCTGTGGAGACCACAGAGAAACACCTAGTTCCCCACCTCATCGCGACCGCAGGCCTCACATCCTTTGAAAACTCCAGAGGTACGCGGAGATCAGTGCCTCCAAAGGAGACGATGCCTGACTCCTCATGAAACTTGATAGGAGTCCCAGGATTCTTGTGGCACGTGGAAAGGGACCCTTGGTCTCCCGCCTCAGCTGGAGAGGCGTTCGAATTGCCCTGCCAAGCCTCGAGGAGAATCCCGAGTTGTCCCTCGCAACTAGGCAGGAGTCCTGACGTGGCTGAACAAACACGTGGGTGGAAGGGCCATCCCCGTCGTAACTCGAGAATATACCCCAGGTTCCCGCCGCAACTCGAGAAAAACCATGAGACTTCCCCCTCGATGCGAGATGAGGCCCGATTCCCCTGTACTGCGTGCAGAGCAATTCCGTCTTGCACATCACACATGAAAGGAGCCTTGATTTCCTAGATGGCACTCCAGAGAAACCCCAAGAACACTGTTTCAAGGATAGAGGGATCCTGAGGTCACTGTAGCAACACAAAAGAACTCTGTGGACCAAAAATCAACTCGAAAAGAGAGGTTAGTCCCTGAATTCGTCTCCAGAGGAATACCACCTTACCACAAGCACCTCAAGAGGAGGCTTCTCTCAGCTCTAGGTATGTGAGAGGGACCCTGAGTTTGCGGCCTCAAGTGGAATGGACACCGTGATGCCCTAACTCGAAATAAGGCCGGATATCCCTGCAGTGACTTCAATGCAGGCTCGTCTTGCATCTCCCAGGACGAAAGGATGTCTGAATCCCCTGTGGAAAGCACAGAGAAAGACTTAGTTCCCCACCTCATCGCGACCGATAGCCTCACATCCTTTGAAAACTCCAGAGGTACGCGGAGATCAGTGCCTCCAAAGGAGACGACGCCTGACTCCTCGTGAAACTTGATAGGAGTCCCAGGATTCCTGTGGCACTTGGAAAGGGACACTTGGTCTCCCGCCTCAGCTGGAGAGGCGTCCCAATTGCCCTGCCAAGCCTAGAGGGGAATCCAGAGTTGTCCCTCGCCAGTAGGCAGGAGTCCTGACGTGGCTGAACAAACACGTGGGTGGAAGGGCCATCCCCGTCGTAACTGGAGAATATACCCCAGGTTCCCGCCGCAACTCGAGAAAAACCATGAGACTTCCCCCTCGCCGCGAGATGAGGCCCGATTCCCCTGCACTGCGTGCAGAGCAATTCCGTGTTGCACATCTCACATGAAAGGAGCCTTGATTTCCTTGATGGCACTCCAGAGAAACCCCAAGAACACTGTTTCAAGGCTAGAGGGATCCTGAGGTCACTGTAGCAACACGAAAGAGCTCCGTGGGCCAAAAATCAACTCGAGATGAGAGGTTAGTCCCTGGCTTCGACTCCATAGGAATACCACCTTACCACAAGCACCTCAAGAGGAGGCTTCTCTCACCTCTAGGTATGTGAGAGGGACCCTGAGTTTGCGGCCTCAAGTGGAATGGACACCGCGATGCCCTGATGCGAAATAAGGCTGGATATCCCTGCAGTGACTTGAATGCAGGCTCGTCTTGCATCTCCCAAGATGAAAGGATGTCTGAATCCCCTGTGGAGACCACAGAGAAAGACCTAGTTCCCCACCTCATCGCGACCGGAGGCCTCACATCCTTTGAAAACTCCAGAGGTACGCGGAGATCAGTGCCTCCAAAGGAGACGATGCCTGACTCCTCGTGAAACTTGATAGGAGTCCCAGGATTCCTGTGGCACGTGGAAAGGGACCCTTGGTCTCCCGCCTCAGCTGGAGAGGCGTCCCAATTGCCTTGCCAAGCCTCGAGGAGAATCCCGAGTTGTGTCTCGCAACTAGGCAGGAGTCCTGACGTGGCTGAACAAACACGAGTGTGGAAGGGCCATCCCCGTCGTAACTCGAGAATATACCCCAGGTTCCCGCCGCAACTCGAGAAAAACCATGAGACTTCCCCCTCGCCGCGAGATGAGGCCCGATTCCCCTGCACTGCGTGCAGAGCAATTCCGTGTTGCACATCACACATGAAAGGAGCCTTGATTTCCTTGATGGCACTCCAGAGAAACCCCAAGAACACTGTTTCAAGGCTAGAGGGATCCTGAGGTCACTGTAGCAACACGAAAGAGCTCCGTGGACCAAAAATCAACACGAGATGAGAGGTTAGTCCCTGGCTTCGACTCCTGAGGAATACCACCTTACCACAAGCACCTCAAGAGGAGGCTTCTCTCAGCTCTAGGTATGTGAGAGGGACCCTGAGTTTGTGGCCTCAAGTGGAATGGACACCGTGATGCCCTGACTCGAAATAAGGCCGGATATCCCTGCAGTGACTGGAATGCAGGCTCGTCTTGCATCTCCCAAGATGAAAGGGTGTCTGAATCCCCTGTGGAGACCACAGAGAAAGACCTAGTTCCCCACCTCATCGCGACAGGAGGCCTCAAATCCTTTGAAAACTCCAGAGGTATGCGGAGATCAGTGCCTCCAAAGGAGACGATGCCTGACTCCTCGTGAAACTTGATAGGAGTCCCAGGATTTTGTGGCACGTGGAAAGGGACTCTTGGTCTCCCGCCTCAGCTGGAGAGGCGTTCCAATTGCCCTGCCAAGCCTCGAGGAGAATCCCGAGTTGTCCCTCGCAACTAGGCAGAAGTCCTGACGTGGCTGAACAAACACGTGTGTGGAAGGGCCATCACCGTCGTAACTCGAGAATATACCCCAGGTTCCCGCCGCAACTCGAGAAAAACCATGAGACTTCCCCCTCGCCGCGAGATGAGGCCCGATTCCCCTGCACTGCGTGCAGAGCAATTCTGTGTTGCACATGACACATGAAAGGAGCCTTGATTTCCTTCATGGCACTCCAGAGAAACCCCAAGAACACTGTTTCAAGGCTAGAGGGATCCTGAGGTCACTGTAGCAACACGAAAGAGCTCCGTGGACCAAAAATCAACTCGAGATGAGAGGTTAGTCCCTGGCTTCGACTCCAGAGGAATACCACCTTACCACAAGCACCTCAAGAGGAGGCTTCTCTCAGCTCTAGGTATGTGAGAGGGACCCTGAGTTTGCGGCCTCAAGTGGAATGGACACCGCGATGCCCTGACTCGAAATAAGGCCGGATATCCCTGCAATGACTTGAATGCAGGCTCGTCTTGCATCTCCCAAAACGAAAGGGTGTCTGAATCCCCTGTGGAGACCACAGAGAAAGACCTAGTTCCCCACCTCATCGCGACCGGAGGCCTCACATCCTTTGAAAACTCCAGAGGTACGCGGAGATCAGTGCCTCCAAAGGAGACGATGCCTGACTCCTCGTGAAACTTGATAGGAGTCCCAGGATTCTTGTGGCACGTGGAAAGGGACCCTTGGTCTCCCTCCTCAGCTGGAGAGGCGTTCCAATTGCCCTGCCAAGACTCGAGGAGAATCCCGAGTTGTCCCTCGCAACTAGGCAGGAGTCCTGACGTGGCTGAACAAACACGTGGGTGAAAGGGCCATCCCCGTCGTAACTCGAGAATATACCCCAGGTTCCCGCCGCAACTCGAGAAAAACCATGAGACTTCCACCTCGCTGCGAGATGAGGCCCGATTCCCCTGTACTGCGTGCAGAGCAATTCCGTGTTGCACATCACACATGAAAGGAGCCTTGATTTCCTTCATGGCACTCCAGAGAAACCCCAAGAACTCTGTTTCAAGGATAGAGGGATCCTGAGGTCACTGTAGCAACACGAAAGAACTCTGTGGACCAAAAATCAACTCGAAAAGAGAGGTTAGTCCCTGGATTCGTCTCCAGAGGAATACCACCTTTCCACAAGCACCTCAAGAGGAGGCTTCTCTCAGCTCTAGGTATGTGAGAGGGACCCTGAGTTTGCGGCCTCAAGTGGAATGGACACCGCGATGCCCTGACTCGAAATAAGGCCGGATATCCCTGCAGTGACTTGAATGCAGGCTCGTCTTACATCTCCCAGGACGAAAGGATGTCTGAATCCCCTGTGGAAATCACAGAGAAAGACTTAGTTCCCCACCTCATCGCGACCGATAGCCTCACATCCTTTGAAAACTCCAGAGGTACGCGGAGATCAGTGCCTCCAAAGGAGACGATGCCTGACTCCTCGTGAAACTTGATAGGAGTCCCAGGATTTCTGTGGCACTTGGAAAGGGACACTTGGTCTCCCGCCTCAGCTGGAGAGGCGTCCCAATTGCCCTGCCAAGCCTCGAGGAGAATCCAGAGTTGTCCCTCGCAACTAGGCAGGAGTCCTGACGTCGCTGAAGAAACACGTGGGTGGAAGGGCCATCCCCGTCGTAACTCGAGAATATACCCCAGGTTCCCGCCGCAACTCGAGAAAAACCATGAGACTTCCCCCTCGCCGCGAGATGAGGCCCGATTCGCCTGCACTGCGTGCAGAGCAATTCCGTGTTGCACATCACACATGAAAGGAGCCTTGATTTCCTTGACACTCCAGAGAAACCCCAAGAACACTGTTTCAAGGCTAGAGGGATCCTGAGGTCACTGTAGCAACACGAAAGAGCTCCGTGGGCCAAAAATCAACTCGAGATGAGAGGTTAGTCCCTGGCTTCGACTCCAGAGGAATACCACCTTACCACAAGCACCTCAAGAGGAGGCTTCTCTCAGCTCTATGTATGTGAGAGGGACCCTGAGTTTGCGGCCTCAAGTGGAATGGACACCGCGATGCCCTGACTCGAAATAAGGCCGGATATCCCTGCAGTGACTGGAATGCAGGCTCGTCTTGCATCTCCCAAGACGAAAGGGTGTCTGAATCCCCTGTGGAGACCACAGAGAAAGACCTAGTTCCCCACCTCATCGCGACAGGAGGCCTCACATCCTTTGAAAACTCCAGAGGTACGCGGAGATCAGTGCCTCCAAAGGAGACGATGCCTGACTCCTCGTGAAACTTGATAGGAGACCCAGGATTCCTGTGGCACGTGGAAAGGGACCCTTGGTCTCCCGTCTCAGCTGGAGAGTTGTCCCAATTGCCCTGCCAAGCCTCGAGGAGAATCCCGAGTTGTCCCTCGCAACTAGGCAGGAGTCCTGACGTGGCTGAACACACACGTGTGTGGAAGGGCCATCCCCGTCGTAACTCGAGAATATACCCCAGGTTCCCGCCGAAACTCGAGAAAAACCATGAGACTTCCCCCTCGCTGCGAGATGAGGCCCGATTCCCCTGCACTGCGTGCAGAGCAATTCCGTGTTGCACATCACACATGAAAGGAGCCTTGATTTCCTTGATGGCACTCCAGAGAAACCTCAAGAACACTGTTTCAAGGCTAGAGGGATCCTGAGGTCACTGTAGCAACACGAAAGAGCTCCATGGACCAAGAATCAACACGAGATGAGAGGTTAGTCCCTGGCTTCGACTCCTGACGAATACCACCTTACCACAAGCACCTCAAGAGGAGGCTTCTCTCAGCTCTAGGTATGTGAGAGGGATCCTGAGTTTGCGGCCTCAAGTGGAATGGACACCGCGATGCCCTGACTCGAAAAAAGGACGGATATCCCTGCAGTGACTTGAATGCAGGCTCGTCTTGCATCTCCCAAGAAGAAAGGATGTCTGAATCCCCTGTGGAGACCACAGAGAAAGACCTAGTTCCCCACCTCATCGCGACCGGAGGCCTCACATCCTTTGAAAACTCCAGAGGTACGCGGAGATCAGTGCCTCCAAAGGAGACGATGCCTGACTCCTCGTGAAACTTGATAGGAGTCCCAGGATTCTTGTGGCACGTGGAAAGGGACCCTTGGTCTCCCGCCTCAGCTGGAGAGGCGTTCCAATTGCCCTGCCAAGCCTCGAGGAGAATCCCGAGTTGTCCCTCGCAACTAGGCAGGAGTCCTGACGTGGCTGAACAAACACGTGGGTGGAAGGGCCATCCCCGTCGTAACTCGAGAATATACCCCAGGTTCCCGCCGCAACTCGAGAAAAACCATGAGACTTCCCCCTCGATGCGAGATGAGGCCCGATTCCCCTGTACTGCGTGCAGAGCAATTCCGTCTTGCACATCACACATGAAAGGCGCCTTGATTTCCTCGATGGCACTGCAGAGAAACCCCAAGAACACTGTTTCAAGGCTAGAGGGATCCTGAGGTCACTGTAGCAACACGAAAGAGCTCCGTGGGCCAAAAATCAACTCGAGATGAGAGGTTAGTCCCTGGCTTCGACTCCAGGGGAATACCACCTTACCACAAGCACCTCAAGAGGAGGCTTCTCTCAGCTCTAGGTATGTGAGAGGGACCCTGAGTTTGCGGCCTCAAGTGGAATGGACACCGCGATGCCCTGACGCGAAATAAGGCTGGATATCCCTGCAGTGACTTGAATGCAGGCTCGTCTTGCATCTCCCAAGATGAAAGGATGTCTGAATCCCCTGTGGAGACCACAGAGAAAGACCTAGTTCCCCACCTCATCGCGACAGGAGGCCTCAAATCCTTTGAAAACTCCAGAGGTACGCGGAGATCAGTGCCTCCAAAGGAGACGATGCCTGACTCCTCGTGAAACTTGATAGGAGTCCCAGGATTCCTGTGGCACTTGGAAAGGGACCCTTGGTCCCCCACCTCAGCTGGAGAGGCGTCCCAATTGCCTTGCCAAGCCTGGAGGAGAATCCCGAGTTGTGTCTCGCAACTAGGCAAGAGTCCTGACATGGCTGAACAAACACGTGGGTGGAAGGGCCATCCCCGTCGTAACTCGAGAATATACCCCAGGTTCCCGCCGCAACTCGAGAAAAACCATGAGACTTCCCCCTCGCCGCGAGATGAGGCCCGATTCCCCTGCACTGCGTGCAGAGCAATTCCGTGTTGCACATCACACATGAAAGGAGCCTTGATTTCCTTGATGGCACTCCAGAGAAACCCCAAGAACACTGTTTCAAGGCTAGAGGGATCCTGAGGTCACTGTAGCAACACGAAAGAGCTCCGTGGGCCAAAAATCAACTTGAGATGAGAGGTTAGTCCCTGGCTTCGACTCCAGAGGAATACCACCTTACCACAAGCACCTCAAGAGGAGGCTTCTCTCAGCTCTAGGTATGTGAGAGGGACCCTGAGTTTGCGGCCTCAAGTGGAATGGACACCGCGATGCCCTGACTCGAAATAAGGCCGGATATCCCTGCAGTGACTGGAATGCAGGCTCGTCTTGCATCTCCCAAGACGAAAGGGTGTCTGAATCCCCTGTGGAGACCACAGAGAAAGACCTAGTTCCCCACCTCATCGCGACAGGAGGCCTCAAATCCTTTGAAAACTCCAGAGGTATGCGGAGATCAGTGCCTCCAAAGGAGACGATGCCTGACTCCTCGTGAAACTTGATAGGAGACCCAGGATTCCTGTGGCACGTGGAAAGGGACCCTTGGTCTCCCGTCTCAGCTGGAGAGGCGTCCCAATTGCCCTGCAAAGCCTCGAGGAGAATCCCGAGTTGTCCCTCGCAACTAGGCAGGAGTCCTGACATGGCTGAACACACACGTGTGTGGAAGGGCCATCCCCGTCGTAACTCGAGAATATACCCCAGGTTCCGCCGCAACTCGAGAAAAAGCATGAGACTTCCCCCTCGCCGCGAGATGAGGCCCGATTCCCCTGCACTGCGTGCAGAGCAATTCCGTGTTGCACATCACACATGAAAGGAGCCTTGATTTCCTTGATGGCACTCCAGAGAAACCCCAAGAACACTGTTTCAAGGCTAGAGGGATCCTGAGGTCACTGTAGCAACACGAAAGAGCTCCGTGGACCAAGAATCAACACGAAATGAGAGGTTAGAACCTGGCTTTGACTCCTGAGGAATACCACCTTACCACAAGCACCTCAAGAGGAGGCTTCTCTCAGCTCTAGGTATGTGAGAGGGATCCTGAGTTTGCGGCCTCAAGTGGAATGGACACCGCGATGCTCTGACTCGAAATAAGGCCGGATATCCCTGCAGTGACTTGACTGCAGGCTCGTCTTGCATCTCCCAAGAAGAAAGGATGTCTGAATCCCCTGTGGAGACCACAGAGAAACACCTAGTTCCCCACCTCATCGCGACCGGAGGCCTCACATCCTTTGAAAACTCCAGAGGTACGCGGAGATCAGTGCCTCCAAAGGAGACGATGCCTGACTCCTCGTGAAACTTGATAGGAGTCCCAGGATTCTTGTGGCACGTGGAAAGGGACCCTTGGTCTCCCGCCTCAGCTGGAGAGGCGTTCCAATTGCCCTGCCAAGCCTCGAGGAGAATCCCGAGTTGTCCCTCGCAACTAGGCAGGAGTCCTGACGTGGCTGAACAAACACGTGGGTGGAAGGGCCATCCCCGTCGTAACTCGAGAATATACCCCAGGTTCCCGCCGCAACTCGAGAAAAACCATGAGACTTCCCCCTCGATGCGAGATGAGGCCCGATTCCCCTGTACTCCGTGCAGAGCAATTCCGTCTTGCACATCACACATGAAAGGAGCCTTGATTTCCTTGATGGCACTCCAGAGAAACCCCAAGAACACTGTTTCAAGGCTAGAGGGATCCTGAGGTCACTGTAGCAACACGAAAGAACTCTGTGGACCAAAAATCAACTCGAAAAAAGAGGTTAGTCCCTGGATTCTTCTCCAGAGGAATACCACCTTACCACAAGCACCTCAAGAGGAGGCTTCTCTCAGCTCTAGGTATGTGAGAGGGACCCTGAGTTTGGGGCCTCAAGTGGAATGGACACCGCGATGCCCTGACTCGATATAAGGCCGGATATCCCTGCAGTGACTTCAATGCAGGCTCGTCTTGCATCTCCCAGGACGAAAGGATGTCTGAATCCCCTGTGGAAAGCACAGAGAAAGACTTAGTTCCCCACCTCATCGCGACCGATAGCCTCACATCCTTTGAAAACTCCAGAGGTACGGGGAGATCAGTGCCTCCAAAGGAGACGATGCCTGACTCCTCGTGAAACTTGATAGGAGTCCCAGGATTCCTGTGGCACTTGGAAAGGGACACTTGGTCTCCCACCTCAGCTGGAGAGGCGTCCCAATTGCCCTGCCAAGCCTCGAGGAGAATCCAGAGTTGTCCCTCGGAACTAGGCAGGAGTCATGACGTCGCTGAAGAAACACGTGGGTGGAAGGGCCATCTCCGTCGTAACTCGAGAATATACCCCAGGTTTCCGCTGCAACTCGAGAAAAACCATGAGACTTCCCCCTCGCCGCGAGATGAGGCCCGATTCCCCTGCACTGCGTGCAGAGCAATTCCGTGTTGCACATCACACATGAAAGGAGCCTTGATTTCCTTGATGGCACTCCAGAGAAACCCCAAGAACACTGTTTCAAGGCTAGAGGGATCCTGAGGTCACTGTAGCAACACGAAAGAGCTCCGTGGGCCAAAAATCAACTCGAGATGAGAGGTTAGTCCCTGGCTTCGACTCCAGAGGAATACCACCTTACCACAAGCACCTCAAGAGGAGGCTTCTCTCAGCTCTAGGTAAGTGAGAGGGACCCTGAGTTTGCGGCCTCAAGTGGAATGGACACCGCGATGCCCTGACTCGAAATAAGGCCGGATATCCCTGCAGTGACTGGAATGCAGGCTCGTCTTGCATCTCCCAAGACGAAACGGTGTCTGAATCCCCTGTGGCGACCACAGAGAAAGACCTAGTTCCCCACCTCATCGCGACAGGAGGCCTCAAATCCTTTGAAAACTCCAGAGGTATGCGGAGATCAGTGCCTCCAAAGGAGACGATGCCTGACTCCTCGTGAAACTTCATAGGAGACCCAGGATTCCTGTGGCACGTGGAAAGGGACACTTGGTCTCCCGTCTCAGCTGGAGAGGCGTCCCAATTGCCCTGCCAAGCCTCGCGGAGGATCCCGAGTTGTCCCTCGCAACTAGGCAGGAGTCCTGACGTCGCAGAACACACACGTGTGTGGAAGGGCCATCCCCATCGTAACTCGAGAATATACCCCAGGTTCCCGCCGCAACTCGAGAAAAACCATGAGACTTCCCCCTCGCCGCGAGATGAGGCCCGATTCCCCTGCACTGCGTGCAGAGCAATTCCGTGTTGCACATCACACATGAAAGGAGCCTTGATTTCCTTGATGGCACTCCAGAGAAACCCCAAGAACACTGTTTCAAGGCTAGAGGGATCCTGAGGTCACTGTAGCAACACGGAAGAGCTCCATGGACCAAGAATCAACACGAGATGAGAGGTTAGTCCCTGGCTTCGACTCCTGACGAATACAACCTTACCACAAGCACCTCAAGAGGAGGCTTCTCTCAGCTCTAGGTATGTGAGAGGGATCCTGAGTTTGCGGCCTCAAGTGGAATGGACACCGCGATGCCCTGACTCGAAATAAGGCCGGATATCCCTGCAGTGACTTGAATGCAGGCTCGTCTTCCATCTTCCAAGAAGAAAGGATGTCTGAATCCCCTGTGGAGACCACAGAGAAAGACCTAGTTCCCCACCTCATCGCGACCGGAGGCCTCACATGCTTTGAAAACTCCAGAGGTACGCGGAGATCAGTGCCTCCAAAGGAGACGATGCCTGACTCCTCGTGAAACTTGATAGGAGTCCCAGGATTCTTGTTGCACGTGGAAAGGGACCCTTGGTTTCCCGCCTCAGCTGGAGAGGCGTTCCAATTGCCCTGCCAAGCCTCGAGGAGAATCCCGAGTTGTGTCTCGCAACTAGGCAGGAGTCCTGACGTGGCTGAACAAACACGTGGGTGGAAGGGCCATCCCCGTCGTAACTCGAGAATATACCCCAGGTTCCCGCCGCAACTCGAGAAAAACCATGAGACTTCCCCCTCGCCGCGAGATGAGGCCCGATTCCCCTGCACTGCGTGCAGAGCAATTCCGTGTTGCACATCACACATGAAAGGAGCCTTGATTTCCTTGATGGCACTCCAGAGAAACCCCAAGAACACTGTTTCAAGGATAGAGGGATCCTGAGGTCACTGTAGCAACACGAAAGAACTCTGTGGACCAAAAATCAACTCGAAAAGAGAGGTTAGTCCGTGGATTCGTCTCCAGAGGAATACCACCTTACCACAAGCACCTCAAGAGGAGGCTTCTCTCAGCTCTAGGTATGTGAGAGGGACCCTGAGTTTGCGGCCTCAAGTGGAATGGACACCGCGATGCCCTGACTCGAAATAAGGCCGGATATCCCTGCAGTGACTTCATGCAGGCTCGTCTTGCATCTCCCAGGACGAAAGGATGTCTGAATCCCCTGTGGAAAGCACAGAGAAAGACTTAGTTCCCTACCTCATCGCGACCGGAGGCCTCACATCCTTTGAAAACTCCAGAGGTACGCGGAGATCAGTGCCTCCAAAGGAGACGATGCCTGACTCCTCGTGAAACTTGATAGGAGTCCCAGGATTCCTGTGGCACTTGGAAAGGGACCCTTGGTCTCCCGCCTCAGCTGGAGAGGCGTCCCAATTGCCCTGCCAAGCCTCGAGGAGAATCCAGAGTTGTCCCTCGCAACTAGGCAGGAGTCCTGACGTGGCTGAAGAAACACGTGGGTGGAAGGGCCATCCCAGTCGTAACTCGAGAATATACCCCAGGTTCCCGCCGCAACTCGAGAAAAACCATGAAACTTCCCCGTCGCCGCGAGATGAGGCCCGATTCCCCTGCACTGCGTGCAGGGCAATTCCGTGTTGCACATCACACATGAAAGGAGCCTTGATTTCCTTGATGGCACTCCAGAGAAACCCCAAGAACACTGTTTCAAGGCTAGAGGGATCCTGAGGTCACTGTAGCAACACGAAAGAGCTCCGTGGGCCAAAAATCAACTCGAGATGAGAGGTTAGTCCCTGGCTTCGACTCCAGAGGAATACCACCTTACCACAAGCACCTCAAGAGGAGGCTTCTCTCAGCTCTAGGTATGTGAGAGGGATCCTGAGTTTGCGGCCTCAAGTGGAATGGACACCGCGATGCCCTGACTCGAAATAAGGCCGGATATCCCTTCAGTGACTGGAATGCAGGCTCGTCTCGCATCTCCCAAGACGAAAGGGTGTCAGAATCCCCTGTGGAGACCACAGAGAAAGACCTAGTTCCCCACCTCGTCGCGACAGGAGGCCTCAAAATCTTTGAAAACTCCAGAGGTATGCGGAGATCAGTGCCTCCAAAGGAGACGATGCCTGACTCCTCGTGAAACTTGATAGGAGACCCAGGATTCCTGTGGCACGTGGAAAGGGACACTTGGTCTCCCGCCTCAGCTGGAGAGGCGTCCCAATTGCCCTGCAAAGCCTCAAGGAGAATCCCGAGTTGTCCCTCGCAACTAGGCAGGAGTCCTGACATGGCTGAACACACACGTGTGTGGAAGGGCCATCCCCGTCGTAACTCGAGAATATACCCCAGGTTCCCGCCGCAACTCGAGAAAAACCATGAGACTTCCCCCTCGCCGCGAGATGAGGCCCGATTCCCCTGCACTGCGTGCAGAGCAATTCCGTGTTGCACATCACACATGAAAGGAGCCTTGATTTCCTTGATGGCACTCCAGAGAAACCCCAAGAACACTGTTTCAAGGCTAGAGGGATCCTGAGGTCACTGTAGCAACACGAAAGAGCTCCGTGGACCAAGAAACAACACGAGATGAGAGGTTAGTCCCTGGCTTCGACTCCTGAGGAATACCACCTTACCACAAGCACCTCAAGAGGAGGCTTCTCTCAGCTCTAGGTATGTGAGAGGGATCCTGAGTTTGCGGCCTCAAGTGGAATGGACACCGCGATGCCCTGACTCGAAATAAGGCCGGATATCCCTGCAGTGACTTGAATGCAGGCTCGTCTTGCATCTCCCAAGAAGAAAGGATGTCTGAATCCTCTGTGGAGACCACAGAGAAAGACCTAGTTCCCCACCTCATCGCGACCGGAGGCCTCACATCCTTTGAAAACTCCAGAGGTACGCGGAGATCAGTGCCTCCAAAGGAGACGATGCCTGACTCCTCGTGAAACTTGATAGGAGTCCCAGGATTCTTGTGGCACGTGGAAAGGGACCCTTGGTCTCCCGCCTCAGCTGGAGAGGCGTTCCAATTGCCCTGCCAAGCCTCGAGGAGAATCCCGAGTTGTCCCTCGCAACTAGGCAGGAGTCCTGACGTGGCTGAACAAACACGTGGGTGGAAGGGCCATCCCCGTCGTAACTCGAGAATATACCCCAGGTTCCCGCCGCAACTCGAGAAAAACCATGAGACTTCCCCCTCGATGCGAGATGAGGCCCGATTCCCCTGTACTGCGTGCAGAGCAATTCCGTCTTGCACATCACACATGAAAGGAGCCTTGATTTCCTTGATGGCACTCCAGAGAAACCCCAAGAACACTGTTTCAAGGCTAGAGGGATCCTGAGGTCACTGTAGCAACACGAAAGAACTCTGTGAACCAAAAATCAACTCGAAAAGGGAGGTTAGTCCCTGGATTCGTCTCCAGAGGAATACCACCTTACCACAAGCACCTCAAGAGGAGGCTTCTCTCAGCTCTAGGTATGTGAGAGGGACCCTGAGTTTGCGGCCTCAAGTGGAATGGACACCGCGATGCCCTGACTCGAAATAAGGCTGGATATCCCTGCAGTGACTTCAATGCAGGCTCGTCTTGCATCTCCCAGGATGAAAGGATGTCTGAATCCCCTGTGGAAAGCACAGAGAAAGACTTAGTTCCCCACCTCATCGCGACCGATAGCCTCACATCCTTTGAAAATTCCAGAGGTACGCGGAGATCAGTGCCTCCAAAGGAGACGATGCCTGACTCCTCGTGAAACTTGATAGGAGTCCCAGGATTCCTGTGGCACTTTTAAAGGGACCCTTGGTCTCCCGCCTCAGCTGGAGAGGCGTCCCAATTGCCCTGCCAAGCCTCGAGGAGAATCCAGAGTTGTCCCTCGCAACTAGGCAGGAGTCCTGACGTCGCTGAAGAAACACGTGGGTGGAAGGGCCATCCCCGTCGTAACTCGAGAATATACCCCAGGTTCCCGCCGCAACTCGAGAAAAACCATGAGACTTCCCCCTCGCCACGAGATGAGGCCCGATTCCCCTGCACTGCGTTCAGAGCAATTCCGTGTTGCACATCACACATGAAAGGAGCCTTGATTTCCTTGATGGCACTCCAGAGAAACCCCAAGAACACTGTTTCAAGGCTAGAGGGATCCTGAGGTCACTGTAGCAACACGAAAGAGCTCCGTGGGCCAAAAATCAACTCGAGATGAGAGGTTAGTCCCTGGCTTCGACTCCAGAGGAATACCACCTTACCACAAGCACCTCAAGAGGAGGCTTCTCTCAGCTCTAGGTATGTGAGAGGGACCCTGAGTTTGCGGCCTCAAGTGGAATGGACACCGCGATGCCCTGACGCGAAATAAGGCTGGATATCCCTGCAGTGACTTGAATGCAGGCTCGTCTTGCATCTCCCAAGATGAAAGGATGTCTGAATCCCCTGTGGAGACCACAGAGAAAGACCTAGTTCCCCACCTCATCGCGACCGGAGGCCTCACATCCTTTGAAAACTCCAGAGGTACGCGGAGATCAGTGCCTCCAAAGGAGACGATGCCTGACTCCTCGTGAAACTTGATAGGAGTCCCAGGATTCTTGTGGCACGTGGAAAGGGACCCTTGGTCTCCCGCCTCAGCTGGAGAGGCGTTCCAATTGCCCTGCCAAGCCTCGAGGAGAATCCCGAGTTGTCCCTCGCAACTAGGCAGGAGTCCTGACGTGGCTGAACAAACACGTGGGTGGAAGGGCCATCCCCGTCGTAACTTGAGAATATACCCCAGGTTCCCGCCGCAACTCGAGAAAAACCATGAGACTTCCCCCTCGCCGCGAGATGAGGCCCGATTCCCCTGCACTGTGTGCAGAGCAATTCCGTGTTGCACATCACACATGAAAGGAGCCTTGATTTCCTTGATGGCACTCCAGAGAAACCCCAAGAACACTGTTTCAAGGCTAGAGGGATCCTGAGGTCACTGTAGCAACACGAAAGAGCTCCGTGGGCCAAAAATCAACTCGAGATGAGAGGTTAGTCCCTGGCTTCGACTCCAGAGGAATACCACCTTACCACAAGCACCTCAAGAGGAGGCTTCTCTCAGCTCTAGGTATGTGAGAGGGACCCTGAGTTTGCGGCCTCAAGTGGAATGGACACCGCGATGCCCTGACGCGAAATAAGGCTGGATATCCCTGCAGTGACTTGAATGCAGGCTCGTCTTGCATCTCCCAAGATGAAAGGATGTCTGAATCCCCTGTGGAGACCACAGAGAAACACCTAGTTCCCCACCTCATCGCGACCGGAGGCCTCACATCCTTTGAAAACTCCAGAGGTACGCGGAGATCAGTGCCTCCAAAGGAGACGATGCCTGAGTCCTCGTGAAACTTGATAGGAGTCCCAGGATTCCTGTGGCACGTGGAAAGGGACCCTTGGTCTCCCGCCTCAGCTGGAAAGGCGTCCCAATTGCCTTGCCAAGCCTCGAGGAGAATTCCGAGTTGTGTCTCGCAACTAGGCAGGAGTCCTGACGTGGCTGAACAAACACGTGTGTGGAAGGGCCATCCCCGTCGTAACTCGAGAATATACCCCAGGTTCCCGCCGCAACTCGAGAAAAACCATGAGACTTCCCCCTCGCCGCGAGATGAGGCCCGATTCCCCTGCACTGCGTGCAGAGCAATTCCGTGTTGCACATCACACATGAAAGGAACCTTGATTTCCTTCATGGCACTCCAGAGAAACCCCAAGAACACTGTTTCAAGGCTAGAGGGATCCTGAGGTCACTGTAGCAACATGAAAGAGCTCCGTGGACCAAGAATCAACACGAGATGAGAGGTTAGTCCCTGGCTTCGACTCCTGAGGAATACCACCTTACCACAAGCACCTCAAGAGGAGGCTTCTCTCAGCTCTAGGTATGTGAGAGGGATCCTGAGTTTGCGGCCTCAAGTGGAATGGACACCGCAATGCCCTGACTCGAAATAAGGCCGGATATCCCTGCAGTGACTTGAATGCAGGCTCGTCTTGCATCTCCCAAGAAGAAAGGATGTCTGAATCCCCTGTGGAGACCACAGAGAAACACCTAGTTCCCCACTTCATCGCGACCGCAGGCCTCACATCCTTTGAAAACTCCAGAGGTACGCGGAGATCAGTGCCTCCAAAGGAGACGATGCCTGACTCCTCGTGAAACTTGATAGGAGTCCCAGGATTCTTGTGGCACGTGGAAAGGGACCCTTGGTCTCCCGCCTCAGCTGGAGAGGCGTTCCAATTGCCCTGCCAAGCCTCGAGGAGAATCCCGAGTTGTCCCTCGCAACTAGGCAGGAGTCCTGACGTGGCTGAACAAACACGTGGGTGGAAGGGCCATCCCCGTCGTAACTCGAGAATATACCCCAGGTTCCCGCCGCAACTCGAGAAAAACCATGAGACTTCCCCCTCGATGCGAGATGAGGCCCGATTCCCCTGTACTGCGTGCAGAGCAATTCCGTCTTGCACATCACACATGAAAGGAACCTTGATTTCCTTGATGGCACTCCAGAGAAACCCCAAGAACACTGTTTCAAGGCTAGAGGGATCCTGAGGTCACTGTAGCAACACGAAAGAACTCTGTGGACCAAAAATCAACTCGAAAAGAGAGGTTAGTCCCTGGATTCGTCTCCAGAGGAATACCACCTTACCACAAGCACCTCAAGAGGAGGCTTCTGTCAGCTCTAGGTATGTGAGAGGGACCCTGAGTTTGCGGCCTCAAGTGGAATGGACACCGTGATGCCCTGACTCGAAATAAGGCCGGATATCCCTGCAGTGACTTCAATGCAGGCTCGTCTTGCATCTCCCAGGACGAAAGGATGTCTGAATCCCCTGTGGAAAGCACAGAGAAAGACTTAGTTCCGCACCTCATCGCGACCGATAGCCTCACATCCTTTGAAAACTCCAGAGGTATGCGGAGATCAGTGCCTCCAAAGGAGACGATGCCTGACTCCTCGTGAAACTTGATAGGAGTCCCAGGATTCCTGTGGCACTTGGAAAGGGACACTTGGTCTCCCGCCTCAGCTGGAGAGGCGTCCCAATTGCCCTGCCAAGCCTCGAGGAGAATCCAGAGTTGTCCCTCGCAACTAGGCAGGAGTCCTGACGTCGCTGAAGAAACACGTGGGTGGAAGGGCCATCCCCATCGTAACTCGAGAATATACCCCAGGTTCCCGCCGCAACTCGAGAAAAACCATGAGACTTCCCACTCGCCGCGAGATGAGGCCCGATTCCCCTGCACTGCGTGCAGAGCAATTCCGTGTTGCACATCACACATGACAGGAGCCTTGATTTCCTTGATGGCACTCCAGAGAAACCCCAAGAACACTGTTTCAAGGCTAGAGGGATCCTGAGGTCACTGTAGCAACACGAAAGAGCTCCGTGGGCCAAAAATCAACTCGAGATGAGAGGTTAGTCCCTGGCTTCGACTCCAGAGGAATACCACCTTACCACAAGCACCTCAAGAGGAGGCTTCTCTCAGCTCTAGGTATGTGAGAGGAACCCTGAGTTTGGGGCCTCAAGTGGAATGGACACCGCGATGCACTGACTCGAAATAAGGCTGGATATCCCTGCAGTGACTTGAATGCAGGCTCGTCTTGCATCTCCCAAGATGAAAGGATGTCTGAATCCCCTGTGGAGACCACAGAGAAAGACCTAGTTCCCCACCTCATCGCGACCGGAGGCCTCACATCCTTTGAAAACTCCAGAGGTACGCGGAGATCAGTGCCTCCAAAGGAGACGATGCCTGACTCCTCATGAAACTTGATAGGAGTCCCAGGATTCCTGTGGCACGTGGAAAGGGACCCTTGGTCTCCCGCCTCAGCTGGAGAGGCGTCCAAATTGCCTTGCCAAGCCTCGAGGAGAATCCCGAGTTGTGTCTCACAACTAGGCAAGAGTCCTGACGTGGCTGAACAAACACGTGGGTGGAAGGGCCATCCCCGTCGTAACTCGAGAATATACCCCAGGTTCCCGCCGCAACTCGAGAAAAACCATGAGACTTCCCCCTCGCCGCGAGATGAGGCCCGATTCCCCTGCACTGCGTGCAGAGCAATTCTGTGTTGCACATCACACATGAAAGGAGCCTTGATTTCCTTCATGGCACTCCAGAGAAACCCCAAGAACACTGTTTCAAGGCTAGAGGGATCCTGAGGTCACTGTAGCAACACGAAAGAGCTCCGTGGACCAAAAATCAGCTCGAGATGAGAGGTTAGTCCCTGGCTTCGACTCCAGAGGAATACCACCTTACCACAAGCACCTCAAGAGGAGGCTTCTCTCAGCTCTAGGTATGTGAGAGGGACCCTGAGTTTGGGGCCTCAAGTGGAATGGACACCGCGATGCCCTGACTCGAAATAAGGCCGAATATCCCTGCAGTGACTGGAATGCAGGCTCGTCTTGCATCTCCCAAGACGATAGGGTGTCTGAATCCCCTGTGGAGACCACAGAGAAAGACCTAGTTCCCCACCTCATCGCGACAGGAGGCCTCAAATCCTTTGAAAACTCCAGAGGTATGCGGAAATCAGTGCCTCCAAAGGAGACGATGCCTGACTCCTCGTGAAACTTGATAGGAGACCCAGGATTCCTGTGGCACGTGGAAAGGGACCCTTGGTCTCCCGCCTCAGCTGGAGAGGCGTCCCAATTGCCCTGCAAAGCCTCGAGGAGAATCCAGAGTTGTCCCCTCGCAACTAGGCAGGAGTCCTGACATGGCTGAACACACACGTGTGTGGAAGGGCCATCCACGTCGTAACTCGAGAATATACCCCAGGTTCCCGCCGCAACTCAAGAAAAACCATGAGACTTCCCCCTCGCCGCGAGATGAGGCCCGATTCCCCTGCACTGCGTGCAGAGCAATTCCGTGTTGCACATCACACATGAAAGGAGCCTTGATTTCCTTGATGGCACTCCAGAGAAACCCCAAGAACACTGTTTCAAGGCTAGAGGGATCCTGAGGTCACTGTAGCAACACGAAAGAGCTCCGTGGACCAAGAATCAACACGAGATGAGAGGTTAGTCCCTGGCTTCGACTCCAGAGGAATACCACCTTACCACAAGCACCTCAAGAGGAGGCTTCTCTCAGCTCTAGGTATGTGAGAGGGATCCTGAGTTTGCGGCCTCAAGTGGAATGGACACCGTGATGCCCTGACTCGAAATAAGGCCGGATATCCCTGCAGTGACTTGAATGCACGCTCGTCTTGCATCTCCCAAGAAGAAAGGATGTCTGAATCCCCTGTGGAGACCGCAGAGAAACACCTAGTTCCCCACCTCATCGCGACCGCAGGCCTCGCATCCTTTGAAAACTCCAGAGGTACGCGGAGATCAGTGCCTCCAAAGGAGACGATGCCTGACTCCTCGTGAAACTTGATAGGAGTCCCAGGATTCTTGTGGCACGTGGAAAGGGACCCTTGGTCTCCCGCCTCAGCTGGAGAGGCGTTCCAATTGCCCTGCCAAGCCTCGAGGAGAATCCCGAGTTGTCCCTCGCAACTAGGCAGGAGTCCTGACGTGGCTGAACAAACACGTGGGTGGAAGGGCCATCCCCGTCTTAACTCGAGAATATACCCCAGGTTCCCGCCGCAACTCGAGAAAAACCAAGAGACTTCCCCCTCGCCGCGAGATGAGGCGCGATTCCCCTGCACTGCGTGCAGAGCAATTCCGTGTTGCACATCACACATGAAAGGAGCCTTGATTTCCTTGATGGCACTCCAGAGAAACCCCAAGAACACTGTTTCAAGGCTAGAGGGATCCTGAGGTCACTGTAGCAACACGAAAGAGCTCCGGGGACCAAGAATCAACACGAGATGAGAGGTTAGTCCCTGGCTTCGACTCCTGAGGAATACCACCTTACCACAAGCACCTCAAGAGGAGGCTTCTCTCAGCTCTAGGTATGTGAGAGGGATCCTGAGTTTGCGGCCTCAAGTGGAATGGACACCGCGATGCCCTGACTCGAAATAAGGCCGGATATCCCTGAAGTGACTTGAATGCAGGCTCGTCTTGCATCTCCCAAGAAGAAAGGATGTCTGAATCCCCTGTGGAGACCACAGAGAAACACCTAGTTCCCCACCTCATCGCGACCGCAGGCCTCACATCCTTTGAAAACTCCAGAGGTACGCGGAGATCAGTGCCTCCAAAGGAGACGATGCCTGACTCCTCGTGAAACTTGATAGGAGTCCCAGGATTATTGTGGCACGTGGAAAGGGACCCTTGGTCTCCCGCCTCAGCTGGAGAGGCGTTCCAATTGCCCTGCCAAGCCTCGAGGAGAATCCCGAGTTGTCCCTCGCAACTATGCAGGAGTCCTGACGTGGCTGAACAAACACGTGTGTGGAAGGGCCATCCCCGTCGTAACTCGAGAATATACCCCAGGTTCACGCCGCAACTCGAGAAAAACCATGAGACTTCCCCCTCGATGTGAGATGAGGCCCGATTCCCCTGTACTGCGTGCAGAGCAATTCCGTCTTGCACATCACACATGAAAGGAGCCTTGATTTCCTTGATGGCACTCCAGAGAAACCCCAAGAACACTGTTTCAAGGCTAGAGGGATCCTGAGGTCACTGTAGCAACACGAAAGAACTCTGTGGACCAAAAATCAACTGGAAAAGAGAGGTTAGTCCCTGGATTCGTCTCCAGAGGAATACCACCTTACCACAAGCACCTCAAGAGGAGGCTTCTCTCAGCTCTAGGTATGTGAGAGGGACCCTGAGTTTGCGGCCTCAAGTGGAATGGACACCGCGATGCCCTGACTCGAAATAAGGCCGGATATCCCTGCAGTGACTTCAATGCAGGCTCGTCTTGCATCTCCCAGGACGAAAGGATGTCTGAATCCCCTGTGGAAAGCACAGAGAAAGACGTAGTTCCCCACCTCATCGCGACCGATAGCCTCACATCCTTTGAAAACTCCAGAGGTACGCGGAGATCAGTGCCTCCAAAGGAGACGATGCCTGACTCCTCGTGAAACTTGATAGGAGTCCCAGGATTCCTGTGGCACGTGGAAAGGGACCCTTGGTCTCCCGCCTCAGCTGGAGAGGCGTCCCAATTGCCTTGCCAAGCCTCGAGGAGAATCCCGAGTTGTGTCTCGCAACTAGGCAAGAGTCCTGACGTGGCTGAACAAACACGTGTGTGGAAGGGCCATCCCCGTCGTAACTCGGGAATATACCCCAGGTTCCCGCCGCAACTCGAGAAAAACCATGAGACTTCCCCCTCGCCGCGAGATGAGGCCCGATTCCCCTGCACTGCATGCAGAGCAATTCCGTGTTGCACATCACACATGAAAGGAGCCTTGATTTCCTTGATGGCACTCCAGAGAAACCCCAAGAACACTGTTTCAAGGCTAGAGGGATCCTGACGTCACTGTAGCAACACGAAAGAGCTCCGTGGGCCAAAAATCAACTCGAGATGAGAGGTTAGTCCCTGGCTTCGACTCCAGAGGAATACCACCTTACCACAAGCACCTCAAGAGGAGGCTTCTCTCAGCTCTAGGTATGTGAGAAGGACCCTGAGTTTGCGGCCTCAAGTGGAATGGACACCGCGATGCCCTGACGCGAAATAAGGCTGGATATCCCTGCAGTGACTGGAATGCAGGCTCGTCTTGCATCTCCCAAGAAGAAAGGATGTCTGAATCCCCTCTGGAGACCACAGAGAAAGACCTAGTTCCCCACCTCATCGCGACCGGAGGCCTCACATCCTTTGAAAACACCAGAGGTACGCGGAGATCAGTGCCTTCAAAGGAGACGATGCCTGACTCCTCGTGAATCTTGATAGGAGTCCCAGGATTCTTGTGGCACGTGGAAAAGGACCCTTGGTCTCCCGCCTCAGCTGGAGAGGCGTTCCAATTGCCCTGCCAAGCCTCGAGGAGAATCCCGTGTTGTCCCTCGCAACTAGGCAGGAGTCCTGACGTGGCTGAACAAACACGTGGGTGGAAGGGCCATCCCCGTCGTAACTCGAGAATATACCCCAGGTTCCCGCCGCAACTCGAGAAAAACCATGAGACTTTCCCCTCGATGCGAGATGAGGCCCAATTCCCCTGTACTGCGTGCAGAGCAATTCCGTCTTGCACATCACACATGAAAGGAGCCTTGATTTCCTTGATGGCACTCCAGAGAAACCCCAAGAACACTGTTTCAAGGCTAGAGGGATCCTGAGGTCACTGTAGCAACACGAAAGAACTCTGTGGACCAAAAATCAACTCGAAAAGAGAGGTTAGTCCCTGGATTCGTCTCCAGAGGAATACCACCTTACCACAAGCACCTCAAGAGGAGGCTTCTCTCACCTCTAGGTATGTGAGAGGGACCCTGAGTTTGCGGCCTCAAGTGGAATGGACACCGCGATGCCCTGACTCGAAATAAGGCCGGATATCCCTGCAGTGACTTCAATGCAGGCTCGTCTTGCATCTCCCAGGACGAAAGGATGTCTGAATCCCCTGTGGAAAGCACAGAGAAAGACTTAGTTCCCCACCTCATCGCGACCGATAGCCTCACATCCTTTGAAAACTCCAGAGGTACGCGGAGATCAGTGCCTCCAAAGGAGACGATGCCTGACTCCTCGTGAAACTTGATAGGAGTCCCAGGATTCCTGTGGCACTTGGAAAGGGACACTTGGTCTCCCGCCTCAGCTGGAGAGGCGTCCCAATTGCCCTGCCAAGCCTCGAGGAGAATCCAGAGTTGTCCCTCGCAACTAGGCAGGAGTCCTGACGTCGCTGAAGAAACACGTGGGTGGAAGGGCCATCCCCGTCGTAACTCGAGAATATACCCAGGTTCCCGCCGCAACTCGAGAAAAACCATGAGACTTCCCCCTCGCCGCGAGATGAGGCCCGATTCCCCTGCACTGCGTGCAGAGCAATTCCGTGTTGCACATCACACATGAAAGGAGCCTTGATTTCCTTGATGGCACTCCAGAGAAACCCCAAGAACACTGTTTCAAGGCTAGAGGGATCCTGAGGTCACTGTAGCAACACGAAAGAGCTCCGTGGGCCAAAAATCAACTCGAGATGAGAGGTTAGTCCCTGGCTTCGACTCCAGAGGAGTACCACCTTACCACAAGCACCTCAAGAGGAGGCTTCTCTCAGCTCTAGGTATGTGAGAGGGACCCTGAGTTTGCGGCACTAAGTGGAATGGACACCGCGATGCCCTGACGCGAAATAAGGCTGGATATCCCTGCAGTGACTTGAATGCAGGCTCGTCTTGCATCTCCCAAGATGAAAGGATGTCTGAATCCCCTGTGGAGACCACAGAGAAAGACCTAGTTCCCCACCTCATCGCGACCGGAGGCCTCACATCCTTTGAAAACTCCAGAGGTACGCGGAGATCAGTGCCTCCAAAGGAGACGATGCCTGACTCCTCGTGAAACTTGATAGGAGTCCCAGGATTCCTGTGGCACGTGGAAAGGGACCCTTGGTCTCCCGCTTCAGCTGGAGAGGCGTCCCAATTGCCCTGCAAAGCCTCGAGGAGAATCCTCAGTTGTCCCTCGCAACTAGGCAGGAGTCCTGACATGGCTGAACACACACGTGTGTGGAAGGGCCATCCCGGTCGTAACTCGAGAATATACCCCAGGTTCCCGCCCCAACTCGAGAAAAACCATGAGACTTCCCCCTCGCCGCGAGATGAGGCCCGATTCCCCTGCACTGCGTGCAGAGCAATTCCGTGTTGCACATCACACATGAAAGGAGCCTTGATTTCCTTCATGGCACTCCAGAGAAACCCCAGGAACACTGTTTCAAGGCTAGAGGGATCCTGAGGTCACTGTAGCAACACAAAAGAGCTCCGTGGACCAAGAATCAACACGAGATGAGAGGTTAGTCCCTGGCTTCGACTCCTGAGGAATACCACCTTACCACAAGCACCTCAAGAGGAGGCTTCTCTCAGCTCTAGGTATGTGAGAGGGATCCTGAGTTTGCGGCCTCAAGTGGAATGGACACCGCGATGCCCTGACTCGAAATAAGGCCGGATATCCCTGCAGTGACTTGAATGCAGGCTCGTCTTGCATCTCCCAAGAAGAAAGGATGTCTGAATCCTCTGTGGAGACCACAGAGAAAGACCTAGTTCCCCACCTCATCGCGACCGGAGGCCTCACATCCTTTGAAAACTCCAGAGGTACGCGGAGATCAGTGCCTCCAAAGGAGACGATGCCTGACTCCTCGTGAAACTTGATAGGAGTCCCAGGATTCTTGTGGCACGTGGAAAGGGACCCTTGGTCTCCCGCCTCAGCTGGAGAGGCGTTCCAATTGCCCTGCCAAGCCTCGAGGAGAATCCCGAGTTGTCCCTCGCAACTAGGCAGGAGTCCTGACGTGGCTGAACAAACACGTGGGTGGAAGGGCCATCCCCGTCGTAACTCGAGAATATACCCCAGGTTCCCGCCGCAACTCGAGAAAAACCATGAGACTTCCCCCTCGATGCGAGATGAGGCCCGATTCCCCTGTACTGCGTGCAGAGCAATTCCGTCTTGCACATCACACATGAAAGGAGCCTTGATTTCCTTGATGGCACTCCAGAGAAACCCCAAGAACACTGTTTCAAGGATAGAGTGATCCTGAGGTCACTGTAGCAACACGAAAGAACTCTGTGGATCAAAAATCAACTCAAAAAGAGAGGTTAGTCCCTGGATTCGTCTCCAGAGGAATACCACCTTACCACAAGCACCTCAAGAGGAGGCTTCTCTCAGCTCTAGGTATGTGAGAGGGACCCTGAGTTTGCGGCCTCAAGTGGAATGGACACCGCGAT
This sequence comes from Cervus elaphus, assembly GCF_910594005.1. Lineage (NCBI taxonomy): Eukaryota > Metazoa > Chordata > Mammalia > Artiodactyla > Cervidae > Cervus > Cervus elaphus. The sequence goes on along the minus strand of NW_025316700.1, from coordinate 502,000 downwards.
GCCCTGACTCGAAATAAGGCCGGATATCCCTGCAGTGACTTCAATGCAGGCTCGTCTTGCATCTCCCAGGACGAAAGGATGTCTGAATCCCCTGTGGAAAGCACAGAGAAAGACTTAGTTCCCCACCTCATCGCGACCGATAGCCTCACATCCTTTGAAAACTCCAGAGGTACGCGGAGATCAGTGCCTCCAAAGGAGACGATGCCTGACTCCTCGTGAAACTTGATAGGAGTCCCAGGATTCCTGTGGCACTTGGAAAGGGACACTTGGTCTCCCGCCTCAGCTGGAGAGGCGTCCCAATTGCCCTGCCAAGCCTCGAGGAGAATCCCGAGTTGTCCCTCGCAACTAGGCAGGAGTCCTGACATGGCTGAACACACACGTGTGTGGAAGGGCCATCCCCGTCGTAACTCGAGAATATACCCCAGGTTCCCGCCGCAACTCGAGAAAAACCATGAGACTTCCCCCTCGCTGCGAGATGAGGCCCGATTCCCCTGCACTGCGTGCAGAGCAATTCCGTGTTGCACATCACACATGAAAGGAGCCTTGATTTCCTTGATGGCACTCCAGAGAAACCCCAAGAACACTGTTTCAAGGATAGAGGGATCCTGAGGTCACTGTAGCAACACGAAAGAGCTCCGTGGACCAAGAATCAACACGAGATGAGAGGTTAGTCCCTGGCTTCGACTCCTGAGGAATACCACCTTACCACAAGCACCTCAAGAGGAGGCTTCTCTCAGCTCTAGGTATGTGAGAGGGATCCTGAGTTTGCGGCCTCAAGTGGAATGGACACCGCGATGCCCTGACTCGAAATAAGGCTGGATATCCCTGCAGTGACTTGAATGCAGGCTCGTCTTGCATCTCCCAAGAAGAAAGGATGTCTGAATCCCCTGTGGAGACCACAGAGAAAGACCTAGTTCCCCACCTCATCGCGACCGGAGGCCTCACATCCTTTGAAAATTCCAGAGGTACGCGGAGATCAGTGCCTTCAAAGGAGACGATGCCTGACTCCTCGTGAAACTTGATAGGAGTCCCAGGATTCTTGTGGCACGTGGAAAGGGACCCTTGGTCTCCCGCCTCAGCTGGAGAGGCGTCCCAATTGCCCTGCCAAGCCTCGAGGAGAATCCAGAGTTGTCCCTCGCATCTAGGCAGGAGTCCTGACGTGGCTGAACAAACACGTGGGTGGAAGGGCCATCCCCGTCGTAACTCGAGAATATACCGCAGGTTCCCGCCGCAACTCGAGAAAAACCATGAGACTTCCCCCTGGATGCAAGATGAGGCTCTATTCCCCTGTACTGCGTGCAGAGCAATTCTGTCTTGCACATCACACATGAAAGGAGCCTTGATTTCCTTGATGGCACTCCAGAGAAACCCCAAGAACACTGTTTCAAGGATAGAGGGATCCTGAGGTCACTGTAGCAACACGAAAGAACTCTGTGGACCAAAAATCAACTCAAAAAGAGAGGTTAGTCCCTGGATTCGTCTCCAGAGGAATACCACCTTACCACAAGCAGCTCAAGAGGAGGCTTCTCTCAGCTCTAGGTATGTGAGAGGGACCCTGAGTTTGCGGCCTCAAGTGGAATGGACACTGCGATGCCCTGACTCGAAATAAGGCCGGATATCCCTGCAGTGACTTCAATGCAGGCTCGTCTTGCATCTCCCAGGACGAAAGGATGTCTGAATCCCCTGTGGAAAGCACAGAGAAAGACTTAGTTCCCCACCTCATCGCGACCGATAGCCTCACATCCTTTGAAAACTCCAGAGGTACGCGGAGATCAGTGCCTCCAAAGGAGACGATGCCTGACTCCTCGTGAAACTTGATAGGAGTCCCAGGATTCCTGTGGCACTTGGAAAGGGACACTTGGTCTCCCGCCTCAGCTGGAGAGGCGTCCCAATTGCCCTGCCAAGCCTCGAGGAGAATCCAGAGTTGTCCCTCGCAACTAGGCAGGAGTCCTGACGTCGCTGAAGAAACACGTGGGTGGAAGGGCCATCCCCGTCGTAACTCGAGAATATAGCCCAGGTTCCCGCCGCAACTCGAGAAAAACCATGAGACTTCCCCCTCGATGCGAGATGAGGCCCGATTCCCCTGCACTGCGTGCAGAGCAATTCCGTCTTGCACATCACACATGAAAGGAGCCTTGATTTCCTTCATGGCACTCCAGAGAAACCCCAAGAACACTGTTTCAAGGCTAGAGGGATCCTGAGGTCACTGTAGCAACACGAAAGAGCTCCGTGGGCCAAAAATCAACTCGAGATGAGAGGTTAGTCCCTGGCTTCGACTCCAGAGGAATACCACCTTACCACAAGCACCTCAAGAGGAGGCTTCTCTCAGCTCTAGGTATGTGTGAGGGACCCTGAGTTTGCGGCCTCAAATGGAATGGACACCGCGATGCCCTGACGCGAAATAAGGCCGGATATCCCTGCAGTGACTTGAATGCAGGCTCGTCTTGCATCTCCCAAGATGAAAGGATGTCTGAATCCCCTGTGGAGACCACAGAGAAAGACCTAGTTCCCCACCTCATCGCGACCGGAGGCCTCACATCCTTTGAAAACTCCAGAGGTACGCGGAGATCAGTGCCTTCAAAGGAGACGATGCCTGACTCCTCGTGAAACTTGATAGGAGTCCCAGGATTCCTGTGGCACGTGGAAAGGGACCCTTGGTCTCCCGCCTCAGCTGGAGAGGCGTCCCAATTGCCTTGCCAAGCCTCGAGGAGAATCCAGAGTTGTGTCTCAAAACTAGGCAAGAGTCCTGACGTGGCTGAACAAACACGTGTGTGGAAGGGCCATCCCCGTCGTAACTCGAGAATATACCCCAGGTTCCCGCCGCAACTCGAGAAAAACCATGAGACTTCCCCCTCGCCGCGAGATGAGGCCCGATTCCCCTGCACTGCGTGCAGAGCAATTCCGTGTTGCACATCACACATGAAAGGAGCCTTGATTTCCTTCATGGCACTCCAGAGAAACCCCAAGAACACTGTTTCAAGGCTAGAGGGATCCTGAGGTCACTGTAGCAACACGAAAGAGCTCCGTGGGCCAAAAATCAACTCGAGATGAGAGGTTAGTCCCTGGCATCGACTCCAGAGGAATACCACCTTACCACAAGCACCTCAAGAGGAGGCTTCTCTCAGCTCTAGGTATGTGAGAGGGACCCTGAGTTTGCGGCCTCAAGTGGAATGGACACCGCGATGCCCTGACTCGAAATAAGGCCGGATATCCCTGCAGTGACTTCAATGCAGGCTCGTCTTGCATCTCCCAGGACGAAAGGATGTCTGAATCCCCTGTGGAAAGCACAGAGAAAGACTTAGTTCCCCACCTCATCGCGACCGATAGCCTCACATCCTTTGAAAACTCCAGAGGTACGCGGAGATCAGTGCCTCCAAAGGAGACGATGCCTGACTCCTCGTGAAACTTGATAGGAGTCCCAGGATTCCTGTGGCACGTGGAAAGGGACACTTGGTCTCCCGCCTCAGCTGGAGAGGCGTCCCAATTGCCCTGCCAAGCCTCGAGGAGAATCCAGAGTTGTCCCTCGCAACTAGGCAGGAGTCCTGACGTGGCTGAACAAACACGTGGGTGGAAGGGCCATCCCCGTCGTAACTCGAGAATATACCCCAGGTTCCCGCCGCAACTCGAGAAAAACCATGAGACTTCCCCCTCTCCGCAAAATGAGGCCCGATTCCCCTGTACTGCGTGCAGAGCAATTCCGTCTTGCACATCACACATGAAAGGAACCTTGATTTCCTTGATGGCACTCCAGAGAAACCCCAAGAACACTGTTTCAAGGATAGAGTGATCCTGAGGTCACTGTAGCAACACGAAAGAACACTGTGGACCAAAAATCAACTCAAAAAGAGAGGTTAGTCCCTGGATTCGTCTCCAGAGGAATACCACCTTACCACAAGCACCTCAAGAGGAGGCTTCTCTCAGCTCTAGGTATGTGAGAGGGACCCTGAGTTTGCGGCCTCAAGTGGAATGGACACCGCGATGCCCTGACTCGAAATAAGGCCGGATATCCCTGCAGTGACTTCAATGCAGGCTCCTCTTGCATCTCCCACGACGAAAGGATGTCTGAATCCCCTGTGGAAAGCACAGAGAAAGACTTAGTTCCCCACCTCATCGCGACCGATAGCCTCACATCCTTTGAAAACTCCAGAGGTACGCGGAGATCAGTGCCTCCAAAGGAGACGATGCCTGACTCCTCGTGAAACTTGATAGGAGTCCCAGGATTCCTGTGGCACTTGGAAAGGGACACTTGGTCTCCCGCCTCAGCTGGAGAGGCGTCCCAATTGCCCTGCCAAGCCTCGAGGAGAATCCAGAGTTGTCCCTCGCAACTAGGCAGGAGTCCTGACGTCGCTGAAGAAACACGTGGGTGGAAGGGCCATCCCCATCGTAACTCGAGAATATACCCCAGGTTCCCGCCGCAACTCGAGAAAAACCATGAGACTTCCCCCTCGATGCGAGATGAGGCCCGATTCCCCTGCACTGCGTGCAGAGCAATTCCGTGTTGCACATCACACATGAAAGGAGCCTTGATTTCCTTCATGGCACTTCAGAGAAACCCCAAGAACACTGTTTCAAGGCTAGAGGGATCCTGAGGTCACTGTAGCAACACGAAAGAGCTCCGTGGGCCAAAAATCAACTCGAGATGAGAGGTTAGTCCCTGGCTTCGACTCCAGAGGAATACCACCTTACCACAAGCACCTCAAGAGGAGGCTTCTCTCAGCTCTAGGTATGTGAGAGGGACCCTGAGTTTGCGGCCTCAAGTGGAATGGACACCGCGATGCCCTGACACGAAATAAGGCTGGATATCCATGCAGTGACTTGAATGCAGGCTCGTCTTGCATCTCCCAAGATGAAAGGATGTCTGAATCCCCTGTGGAGACCACAGAGAAAGACCTAGTTCCCCACCTCATCACGACCGGAGGCCTCACATCCTTTGAAAACTCCAGAGGTACGCGGAGATCAGTGCCTCCAAAGGAGACGATGCCTGACTCCTCGTGAAACTTGATAGGAGTCCCAGGATTCCTGTGGCACGTGGAAAGGGACCCTTGGTCTCCCGCCTCAGCTGGAGAGGCGTCCCAATTGCCTTGCCAAGCCTCGAGGAGAATCCCGAGTTGTGTCTCGCAACTAGGCAAGAGTCCTGACGTGGCTGAACAAACACGTGTGTGGAAGGGCCATCCCCGTCGTAACTCGAGAATATACCCCAGGTTCCCGCCGCAACTCGAGAAAAACCATGAGACTTCCCCCTCGCCGCGAGATGAGGCCCGATTCCCCTGCACTGCGTGCAGAGCAATTCTGTGTTGCACATCACACATGAAAGGAGCCTTGATTTCCTTCATGGCACTCCAGAGAAACCCCAAGAACACTGTTTCAAGGCTAGAGGGATCCTGAGGTCACTGTAGCAACACGAAAGAGCTCCGTGGACCCAAAATCAACTCGAGATGAGAGGTTAGCCCCTGGCTTCGACTCCAGAGGAATACCACCTTACCACAAGCACCTCAAGAGGAGGCTTCTCTCAGCTCTAGGTATGTGAGAGGGACCCTGAGTTTGCGGCCTCAAGTGGAATGGACACCGCGATGCCCTGACTCGAAATAAGGCCGGATATCCCTGCAGTGACTTGAATGCAGGCTCGTCTTGCATCTCCCAAGACGAAAGGGTGTCTGAATCCCCTGTGGAGACCACAGAGAAAGACCTAGTTCCCCACCTCATCGCGACAGGAGGCCTCAAATCCTTTGAAAACTCCAGAGGTATGCGGAGATCAGTGCCTCCAAAGGAGACGATGCCTGACTCCTCGTGAAACTTGATAGGAGACCCAGGATTCCTGTGGCACGTGGAAAGGGACCCTTGGTCTCCCGTCTCAGCTGGAGAGGCGTCCCAATTGCCCTGCCAAGCCTCTAGGAGAATCCCGAGTTGTCCCTCGCAACTAGGCAGGAGTCCTGACATGGCTGAACACACACGTGTGTGGAAGGGCCATCCCCGTCGTAACTCGAGAATATACCCCAGGTTCCCGCCGCAACTCGAGAAAAACCATGAGACTTCCCCCTCACTGCGAGATGAGGCCCGATTCCCCTGTACTGCGTGCAGAGCAATTCCGTGTTGCACATCACACATGAAAGGAGCCTTGATTTCCTTGATGGCACTCCAGAGAAACCCCAAGAACACTGTTTCAAGGCTAGAGGGATCCTGAGGTCACTGTAGCAACACGAAAGAGCTCCGTGGACCAAGAATCAACACGAGATGAGAGGTTAGTCCCTGGCTTCGACTCCTGAGGAATACCACCTTACCACAAGCACCTCAAGAGGAGGCTTCTCTCAGCTCTAGGTATGTGAGAGGGACCCTGAGTTTGCGGCCTCAAGTGGAATGGACACCGCGATGCCCTGACTCGAAATAAGGCCGGATATCCCTGCAGTGACTTGAATGCAGGCTCGTCTTGCATCTCCCAGGACGAAAGGATGTCTGAATCCCCTGTGGAAAGCACAGAGAAAGACTTAGTTCCCCACCTCATCGCGACCGATAGCCTCACATCCTTTGAAAACTCCAGAGGTACGCGGAGATCAGTGCCTCCAAAGGAGACGATGCCTGACTCCTCGTGAAACTTGATAGGAGTCCCAGGATTCCTGTGGCACTTGGAAAGGGACACTTGGTCTCCCGCCTCAGCTGGAGAGGCGTCCCAATTGCCCTGCCAAGCCTCGAGGAGAATCCAGAGTTGTCCCTCGCAACTAGGCAGGAGTCCTGACGTGGCTGAACAAACACGTGGGTGGAAGGGCCATCCCCGTCGTAACTCGAGAATATACCCCAGGTTCCCGCCGCAACTCGAGAAAAACCATGAGACTTCCCCCTCGCCGCGAGATGAGGCCCGATTCCCCTGCACTGTGTGCAGAGCAATTCCGTGTTGCACATCACACATGAAAGGAGCCTTGATTTCCTTGATGGCACTCCAGAGAAACCCCAAGAACACTGTTTCAAGGCTAGAGGGATCCTGAGGTCACTGTAGCAACACGAAAGAGCTCCGTGGGCCAAAAATCAACTCGAGATGAGAGGTTAGTCCCTGGCTTCGACTCCAGAGGAATACCACCTTACCATAAGCACCTCAAGAGAAGGCTTCTCTCAGCTCTAGGTATGTGAGAGGGACCCTGAGTTTGCGGCCTCAAGTGGAATGGACACCGCGATGCCTTGACGCGAAATAAGGCCGTATATCCCTGCAGTGACTGGAATGCAGGCTCGTCTTGCATCTCCCAAGACGAAAGGGTGTCTGAATCCCCTGTGGAGACCACAGAGAAAGACCTAGTTCCCCACCTTATCGCGACAGGACGCCTCAAATCCTTTGAAAACTCCAGAGGTACGCGGAGATCAGTGCCTCCAAAGGAGACGATGCCTGACTCCTCGTGAAACTTGATAGGAGACCCAGGATTCCTGTGGCACGTGGAAAGGGACCCTTGGTCTCCCACCTCAGCTGGAGAGGCGTCCCAATTGCCCTGCAAAGCCTCGAGGAGAATCCCGAGTTGTCCCTCGCAACTAGGCAGGAGTCCTGACGTCGCTGAAGAAACACGTGTGTGGAAGGGCCATCCCCGTCGTAACTCGAGAATATACCCCAGGTTCCCGCCGCAACTCGAGAAAAACCATGAGACTTCCCCCTCGCCGCGAGATGAGGCCCGATTCCCCTGCACTGCGTGCAGAGCAATTCCGTGTTGCACATCACACATGAAAGGAGCCTTGATTTCCTTGATGGCACTCCAGAGAAACCTCAAGAACACTGTTTCAAGGCTAGAGGGATCCTGAGGTCACTGTAGCAACACGAAAGAGCTCCGTGGACCAAGAATCAACACGAGATGAGAGGTTAGTCCCTGGCTTCGACTCCTGAGGAATACCACCTTACCACAAGCACCTCAAGAGGAGGCTTCTCTCAGCTCTAGGTATGTGAGAGGGACCCTGAGTTTGGGGCCTCAAGTGGAATGGACACCGCGATGCCCTGACTCGAAATAAGGCCGGATATCCCTGCAGTGACTTGAATGCAGGCTCGTCTTGCATCTCCCAAGAAGAAAGGATGTCTGAATCTCCTCTGGAGACCACAGAGAAAGACCTAGTTGCCCACCTCATCGCGACCGGAGGCCTCACATCCTTTGAAAACTCCAGAGGTATGCGGAGATCAGTGCCTCCAAAGGAGACGATGCCTGACTCCTCTTGAAACTTGATAGGAGTCCCAAGATTCTTGTGGCACGTGGAAAGGGACACTTGGTTTCCCGCCTCAGCTGGAGAGGTGTTCCAATTGCCCTGCCAAGCCTCGAGGAGAATCCAGAGCTGTCCCTCGCAACTAGGCAGGAGTCCTGACGTGGCTGAACAAACACGTGGGTGGAAGGGCCATCCCCGTCGTAACTCGAGAATATACCCCAGGTTCCCGCCGCAACTCGAGAAAAACCATGAGACTTCCCCCTCGATGCGAGATGAGGCCCAATTCCCCTGTACTGCGTGCAGAGCAATTCCGTCTTGCACATCACACATGAAAGGAGCCTTGATTTCCTTGATGGCACTCCAGAGAAACCCCAAGAACACTGTTTCAAGGCTAGAGGGATCCTGAGGTCACTGTAGCAACACGAAAGAACTCTGTGGACCAAAAATCAACTGGAAAAGAGAGGTTAGTCCCTGGATTCGTCTCCAGAGGAATACCACCTTACCACAAGCACCTCAAGAGGAGGCTTCTCTCAGCTCTAGGTATGTGAGAGGGACCCTGAGTTTGCGGCCTCAAGTGGAATGGACACCGCGATGCCCTGACTCGAAATAAGGCCGGATATCCCTGCAGTGACTTCAATGCAGGCTCGTCTTGCATCTCCCAGGACGAAAGGATGTCTGAATCCCCTGTGGAAATCACAGAGAAAGACTTAGTTCCCCACCTCATCGCGACCGATAGCCTCACATCCTTTGAAAACTCCAGAGGTACGCGGAGATCAGTGCCTCCAAAGGAGACGATGCCTGACTCCTCGTGAAACTTCATAGGAGTCCCAGGATTCCTGTGGCACTTGGAAAGGGACACTTGGTCTCCCGCCTCAGCTGGAGAGGCGTCCCAATTGTCCTGCAAAGCCTCGAGGAGAATCCCGAGTTGTCCCTCGCAACTAGGCAGGAGTCCTGACGTGGCTGAACAAACACGTGGGTGGAAGGGCCATCCCCGTCGTAACTCGAGAATATACCCCAGGTTCCCGCCGCAACTCGAGAAAAACCATGAGACTTCCCCCTCCCCGCGAGATGAGGCCTGATTCCCCTGCACTGCGTGCAGAGTAATTCCGTGTTGCACATCACACATGAAAGGAGCCTTGATTTCCTTGATGGCACTCCAGAGAAACCCCAAGAACACTGTTTCAAGGCTAGAGGGATCCTGAGGTCACTGTAGCAACACGAAAGAGCTCCGTGGGCCAAAAATCAACTCGAGATGAGAGGTTAGTCCCTGGCTTCGACTCCAGAGGAATACCACCTTACCACAAGCACCTCAAGAGGAGGCTTCTCTCAGCTCTAGGTATGTGAGAGGGATCCTGAGTTTGCGGCCTCAAGTGGAATTGACACCGCGATGCCCTGACTCGAAATAAGGCCGGATATCCCTGCAGTGACTGGAATGCAGGCTCGTCTTGCATCTCCCAAGACGAAAGGGTGTCTGAATCCACTGTGGAGACCACAGAGAAAGACCTATTTCCCCAACTCATCGCGACAGGAGGCCTCAAAATCTTTGAAAGCTCCAGAAGTATGCGGAGATCAGTGCCTCCAAAGGAGACGATGCCTGACTCCTCGTGAAACTTGATAGGAGACCCAGGATTCCTGTGGCACGTGGAAAGGGACACTTGGTCTCCCGCCTCAGCTGGAGAGGCGTCCCAATTGCCCTGCAAAGCCTCGAGGAGAATCCAGAGTTGTCCCTCGCAACTAGGCAGGAGCCCTGACATGGCTGAACACACACGTGTGTGGAAGGGCCATCCCCGTCGCAACTCGAGAATATACCCCAGGTTCCCGCCGCAACTCGAGAAAAACCATGAGACTTCCCCCTCGCCGCGAGATGAGGCCCGATTCCCCTGCACTGCGTGCAGAGCAATTCTGTGTTGCACATCACACATGAAAGGAGCCTTGATTTCCTTGATGGCACTCCAGAGAAACCCCAAGAACACTGTTTCAAGGCTAGAGGGATCCTGAGGTCACTGTAGCAACACGAAAGGGCTCCGTGGACCAAGAATCAACACGAGATGAGAGGTTAGTCCCTGGCTTCGACTCCTGAGGAATACCACCTTACCACAAGCACCTCAAGAGGAGGCTTCTCTCAGCTCTAGGTATGTGAGAGGGATCCTGAGTTTGCGGCCTCAAGTGGAATGGACACCGCGATGCCCTGACTCGAAATAAGGCCGGATATCCCTGCAGTGACTGGAAGGCAGGCTCGTCTTGCATCTCCCAAGACGAAAGGGTGTCTGAATCCCCTGTGGAGACCACAGAGAAAGACCTAGTTCCCCACCTCATCGCGACAGGAGGCCTCATATCCTTTGAAAACTCCAGAGGTATGCGGAGATCAGTGCCTCCAAAGGAGACGATGCCTGACTCCTCGTGAAACTTGATAGGAGACCCAGGATTCCTGTGGCACGTGGAAAGGGACCCTTGGTCTCCCGTCTCAGCTGGAGAGGCGTCCCAATTGCCCTGCAAAGCCTCGAGGAGAATCCTGAGTTGTCCCTCGCAACTAGACAGGAGTCCTGACATGGCTGAACACACACGTGTGTGGAAGTGCCATCCCCGTCGTAACTCGAGAATATACCCCAGGTTCCCGCCGCAACTCGAGAAAAACCATGAGACTTCCCCCTCGCCGCGAGATGAGGCCCGATTCCCCTGCACTGCGTGCAGAGCAATTCCGTGTTGCACATCACACATGAAAGGAGCCTTGATTTCCTTCATGGCACTCCAGAGAAACCCCAAGAACACTGTTTCAAGGCTAGAGGGATCCTGAGGTCACTGTAGCAACACGAAAGAGCTCCGTGGACCAAGAATCAACACGAGATGAGAGGTTAGTCCCTGGCTTCGACTCCTGAGGAATACCACCTTACCACAAGCACCTCAAGAGGAGGCTTCTCTCAGCTCTAGGTATGTGAGAGGGATCCTGAGTTTGCGGCCTCAAGTGGAATGGACACCGCGATGCCCTGACTCGAAATAAGGCCGGATATCCCTGCAGTGACTTGAATGCAGGCTCGTCTTGCATCTCCCAAGAAGAAAGGATGTCTGAATCCCCTGTGGAAAGCACAGAGAAAGACTTAGTTACCCACCTCATCGCGACCGATAGCCTCACATCCTTTGAAAACTCCAGAGGTACGCGGAGATCAGTGCCTCCAAAGGAGACGATGCCTGACTCCTCGTGAACCTTGATAGGAGTCCCAGGATTCCTGTGGCACTTGGAAAGGGACACTTGGTCTCCCGCCTCAGCTGGAGAGGCGTCCCAATTGCCCTGCCAAGCCTCAAGGAGAATCCAGAGTTGTCCCTCGCAACTAGGCAGGAGTCCTGACGTCGCTGAAGAAACACGTGGGTGGAAGGGCCATCCCCGTCGTACCTCGAGAATATACCCCAGGTTCCCGCCGCAACTCGAGAAAAACCATGAGACTTCCCCCTCGATGCGAGATGAGGCCCGATTCCCCTGCACTGCGTGCAGAGCAATTCCGTCTTGCACATCACACATGAAAGGAGCCTTGATTTCCTTCATGGCACTCCAGAGAAACCCCAAGAACACTGTTTCAAGGCTAGAGGGATCCTGAGGTCACTGTAGCAACACGAAAGAGCTCCGTGGGCCAAAAATCAACTCGAGATGAGAGGTTAGTCCATGGCTTCGACTCCAGAGGAATACCACCTTACCACAAGCACCTCAAGAGAAGGCTTCTCTCAGCTCTAGGTATGTGAGAGGGACCCTGAGTTTGCGGCCTCAAGTGGAATGGACACCGCGATGCCCTGACGCGAAATAAGGCCGGATATCCCTGCAGTGACTTGAATGCAGGCTCGTCTTGCATCTCCCAAGATGAAAGGATGTCTGAATCCCCTGTGGAGACCACAGAGAAAGACCTTGTTCCCCATCTCATCGCGACCGGAGGCCTCACATCCTTTGAAAACTCCAGAGGTACGCGGAGATCAGTGCCTTCAAAGGAGACGATGCCTGACTCCTCGTGAAACTTGATAGGAGTCCCAGGATTCCTGTGGCACGTGGAAAGGGACCCTTGGTCTCCCGCCTCAGCTGGAGAGGCGTCCCAATTGCCTTGCCAAGCCTCGAGGAGAATCCCGAGTTGTGTCTCAAAACTAGGCAAGAGTCCTGACGTGGCTGAACAAACACGTGTGTGGAAGGGCCATCCCCGTCGTAACTCGAGAATATACCCCAGGTTCCCGCCGCAACTCGAGAAAAACCATGAGACTTCCCCCTCGCCGCGAGATGAGGCCCGATTCCCCTGCACTGCGTGCAGAGCAATTCTGTGTTGCACATCACACATGAAAGGAGCCTTGATTTCCTTCATGGCACTCCAGAGAAACCCCAAGAACACTGTTTCAAGGCTAGAGGGATCCTGAGGTCACTGTAGCAACACGAAAGAGCTCCGTGGACCAAAAATCAACTCGAGATGAGAGGTTAGTCCCTGGCTTCGACTCCAGAGGAATACCACCTTACCACAAGCACCTCAAGAGGAGGCTTCTCTCAGCTCTAGGTATGTGAGAGGGATCCTGAGTTTGCGGCCTCAAGTGGAATGGACACCGCGATGCCCTGACTCGAAATAAGGCCGGATATCCCTGCAGTGACTTGAATGCAGGCTTGTCTTGCATCTCCCAAGAAGAAAGGATGTCTGAATCCCCTGTGGAGACCACAGAGAAACACCTAGTTCCCCACCTCATCGCGACCGGAGGCCTCACATCCTTTGAAAACTCCAGAGGTACGCGGAGATCAGTGCCTCCAAAGGAGACGATGCCTGACTCCTCGTGAAACTTGATAGGAGTCCCAGGATTCTTGTGGCACGTGGAAAGGGACCCTTGGTCTCCCGCCTCAGCTGGAGAGGCGTTCCAATTGCCCTGCCAAGCCTCGAGGAGAATCCCGAGTTGTCCCTCGCAACTAGGCAGGAGTCCTGACGTGGCTGAACAAACACGTGGGTGGAAGGGCCATCCCCGTCGTAACTCGAGAATATACCCCAGGTTCCCGCCGCAACTCGAGAAAAACCATGAGACTTCCCCCTCGATGCGAGATGAAGCCCAATTCCCCTGTACTGCGTGCAGAGCAATTCCGTCTTGCACATCACATATGAAAGGAGCCTTGATTTCCTTGATGGCACTCCAGAGAAACCCCAAGAACACTGTTTCAAGGATAGAGGGATCCTGAGGTCACTGTAGCAACACGAAAGAACTCTGTGGACCAAAAATCAACTCGAAAAGAGAGGTTAGTCCCTGGATTCGTCTCCAGAGGAATACCACCTTACCACAAGCACCTCAAGAGGAGGCTTCTCTCAGCTCTAGGTATGTGAGAGGGATCCTGAGTTTGCGGCCTCAAGTGGAATGGACACCGCGATGCCCTGACTCGAAATAAGGCCGGATATCCCTGCAGTGACTTGAATGCAGGCTCGTCTTGCATCTCCCAAGAAGAAAGGATGTCTGAATCCCCTGTGGAAAGCACAGAGAAAGACTTAGTTACCCACCTCATCGCGACCGATAGCCTCACATCCTTTGAAAACTCCAGAGGTACGCGGAGATCAGTGCCTCCAAAGGAGACGATGCCTGACTCCTCGTGAACCTTGATAGGAGTCCCAGGATTCCTGTGGCACTTGGAAAGGGACACTTGGTCTCCCGCCTCAGCTGGAGAGGCGTCCCAATTGCCCTGCCAAGCCTCAAGGAGAATCCAGAGTTGTCCCTCGCAACTAGGCAGGAGTCCTGACGTCGCTGAAGAAACACGTGGGTGGAAGGGCCATCCCCGTCGTACCTCGAGAATATACCCCAGGTTCCCGCCGCAACTCGAGAAAAACCATGAGACTTCCCCCTCGATGCGAGATGAGGCCCGATTCCCCTGCACTGCGTGCAGAGCAATTCCGTCTTGCACATCACACATGAAAGGAGCCTTGATTTCCTTCATGGCACTCCAGAGAAACCCCAAGAACACTGTTTCAAGGCTAGAGGGATCCTGAGGTCACTGTAGCAACACGAAAGAGCTCCGTGGGCCAAAAATCAACTCGAGATGAGAGGTTAGTCCATGGCTTCGACTCCAGAGGAATACCACCTTACCACAAGCACCTCAAGAGAAGGCTTCTCTCAGCTCTAGGTATGTGAGAGGGACCCTGAGTTTGCGGCCTCAAGTGGAATGGACACCGCGATGCCCTGACGCGAAATAAGGCCGGATATCCCTGCAGTGACTTGAATGCAGGCTCGTCTTGCATCTCCCAAGATGAAAGGATGTCTGAATCCCCTGTGGAGACCACAGAGAAAGACCTTGTTCCCCATCTCATCGCGACCGGAGGCCTCACATCCTTTGAAAACTCCAGAGGTACGCGGAGATCAGTGCCTTCAAAGGAGACGATGCCTGACTCCTCGTGAAACTTGATAGGAGTCCCAGGATTCCTGTGGCACGTGGAAAGGGACCCTTGGTCTCCCGCCTCAGCTGGAGAGGCGTCCCAATTGCCTTGCCAAGCCTCGAGGAGAATCCCGAGTTGTGTCTCAAAACTAGGCAAGAGTCCTGACGTGGCTGAACAAACACGTGTGTGGAAGGGCCATCCCCGTCGTAACTCGAGAATATACCCCAGGTTCCCGCCGCAACTCGAGAAAAACCATGAGACTTCCCCCTCGCCGCGAGATGAGGCCCGATTCCCCTGCACTGCGTGCAGAGCAATTCTGTGTTGCACATCACACATGAAAGGAGCCTTGATTTCCTTCATGGCACTCCAGAGAAACCCCAAGAACACTGTTTCAAGGCTAGAGGGATCCTGAGGTCACTGTAGCAACACGAAAGAGCTCCGTGGACCAAAAATCAACTCGAGATGAGAGGTTAGTCCCTGGCTTCGACTCCAGAGGAATACCACCTTACCACAAGCACCTCAAGAGGAGGCTTCTCTCAGCTCTAGGTATGTGAGAGGGATCCTGAGTTTGCGGCCTCAAGTGGAATGGACACCGCGATGCCCTGACTCGAAATAAGGCCGGATATCCCTGCAGTGACTTGAATGCAGGCTTGTCTTGCATCTCCCAAGAAGAAAGGATGTCTGAATCCCCTGTGGAGACCACAGAGAAACACCTAGTTCCCCACCTCATCGCGACCGGAGGCCTCACATCCTTTGAAAACTCCAGAGGTACGCGGAGATCAGTGCCTCCAAAGGAGACGATGCCTGACTCCTCGTGAAACTTGATAGGAGTCCCAGGATTCTTGTGGCACGTGGAAAGGGACCCTTGGTCTCCCGCCTCAGCTGGAGAGGCGTTCCAATTGCCCTGCCAAGCCTCGAGGAGAATCCCGAGTTGTCCCTCGCAACTAGGCAGGAGTCCTGACGTGGCTGAACAAACACGTGGGTGGAAGGGCCATCCCCGTCGTAACTCGAGAATATACCCCAGGTTCCCGCCGCAACTCGAGAAAAACCATGAGACTTCCCCCTCGATGCGAGATGAAGCCCAATTCCCCTGTACTGCGTGCAGAGCAATTCCGTCTTGCACATCACATATGAAAGGAGCCTTGATTTCCTTGATGGCACTCCAGAGAAACCCCAAGAACACTGTTTCAAGGATAGAGGGATCCTGAGGTCACTGTAGCAACACGAAAGAACTCTGTGGACCAAAAATCAACTCGAAAAGAGAGGTTAGTCCCTGGATTCGTCTCCAGAGGAATACCACCTTACCACAAGCACCTCAAGAGGAGGCTTCTCTCAGCTCTAGGTATGTGAGAGGGACCCTGAGTTTGCGGCCTCAAGTGGAATGGACACCGCGATGCCCTGACTCGAAATAAGGCTGGATATCCCTGCAGTGACTTCAATGCAGGCTCGTCTTGCATCTCCCAGGACGAAAGGATGTCTGAATCCCCTGTGG
This sequence comes from Cervus elaphus, assembly GCF_910594005.1. NCBI lineage: Eukaryota > Metazoa > Chordata > Mammalia > Artiodactyla > Cervidae > Cervus > Cervus elaphus. The sequence goes on along the minus strand of NW_025316700.1, from coordinate 485,983 downwards.
AAAGCACAGAGAAAGACTTAGTTCCCCACCTCATCGCGACCGGAGGCCTCACATCCTTTGAAAACTCCAGAGGTACGCGGAGATCAGTGCCTCCAAAGGAAATGATGCCTGACTCCTCGTGAAACTTGATAGGAGACCCAGGATTCCTGTAACACGTGGAAAGGGACCCTTGGTCTCCCGTCTCAGCTGGAGAGGCGTCCCAATTGCCCTGCAAAGCCTCGAGGAGAATCCAGAGTTGTCCCTCGCAACTAGGCAGGAGTCCTGACGTCGCTGAAGAAACACGTGTGTGGAAGGGCCATCCCCGTCGTAACTCGAGAATATACCCCAGGTTCCCGCCGCAACTCGAGAAAAACCATGAGACTTCCCCCTCGCCGCGAGATGAGGCCCGATTCCCCTGCACTGCGTGCAGAGCAATTCCGTGTTGCACATCACACATGAAAGGAGCCTTGATTTCCTTGATGGCACTCCAGAGAAACCCCAAGAACACTGTTTCAAGGATAGAGGGATCCTGAGGTCACTGTAGCAACACGAAAGAACTCTGTGGACCAAAAATCAACTCGAAAAGAGAGGTTAGTCCCTGGATTCGTCTCCAGAGGAATACCACCTTACCACAAGCACCTCAAGAGGAGGCTTCTCTCAGCTCTAGGTATGTGAGAGGGACCCTGAGTTTGCGGCCTCAAGTGGAATGGACACCGCGATGCCCTGACTCGAAATAAGGCCGGATATCCCTGCAGTGACTTCAATGCAGGCTCGTCTTGCATCTCCCAGGACGAAAGGATGTCTGAATCCCCTGTGGAGACCACAGAGAAAGACCTAGTTCCCCACCTCATCGCGACCGGAGGCCTCACATCCTTTGAAAACTCCAGAGGTACGCGGAGATCAGTGCCTCCAAAGGAGACGATGCCTGACTCCTCGTGAAACTTGATAGGAGTCTCAGGATTCCTGTGGCACGTGGAAAGGGACCCTTGGTGTCCCGCCTCAGCTGGAGAGACGTCCCAATTGCCTTGCCAAGCCTCGAGGAGAATCCCGAGTTGTGTCTCGCAACTAGGCAAGAGTCCTGACGTGGCTGAACAAACACGTGTGTGGAAGGGCCATCCCCGTCGTAACTCGAGAATATACCCCAGGTTCCCGCCGCAACTCGAGAAAAACCATGAGACTTCCCCCTCGCCGCGAGATGAGGCCCGATTCCCCTGCACTGCGTGCAGAGCAATTCTGTGTTGCACATGACACATGAAAGGAGCCTTGATTTCCTTCATGGCACTCCAGAGAAACCCCAAGAACACTGTTTCAAGGCTAGAGGGATCCTGAGGTCACTGTAGCAACACGAAAGAGCTCCGTGGACCAAAAATCAACTCGAGATGAGAGGTTAGTCCCTGGCTTCGACTCCAGAGGAATACCACCTTACCACAAGCACCTCAAGAGGAGGCTTCTCTCAGCTCTAGGTATGTGAGAGGGACCCTGAGTTTGCGGCCTCAAGTGGAATGGACACCGCGATGCCCTGACTCGAAATAAGGCTCTATATCCCTGCAGTGACTTGAATGCAGGCTCGTCTTGCATCTCCCAAGACGAAAGGATGTCTGAATCCCCTGTGGAGACCACAGACAAAGACCTAGTTCCCCACCTCATCGCGACAGGAGGCCTCAAATCCTTTGAAAACTCCAGAGGTATGCGGAGATCAGTGCCTCCAAAGGAGACGATGCCTGACTCCTCGTGAAACTTGATAGGAGACCCAGGATTCCTGTGGCACGTGGAAAGGGACCCTTGGTCTCCCGTCTCAGCTGGAGAGGCGTCCCAATTGCCCTGCCAAGCCTCGAGGAGAATCCAGAGTTGTGTCTCGCAACTAGGCAAGAGTCCTGACGTGGCTGAACAAACACGTGTGTGGAAGGGCCATCCCCGTCGTAACTGGAGAATATACCCCAGGTTCCCGCCGCAACTCGAGAAAAACCATGAGACTTCCCCCTCGCCGCGAGATGAGGCCCGATTCCCCTGCACTGCGTGCAGAGCAATTCCGTGTTGCACATCACACATGAAAGGAGCCTTGATTTCCTTGATGGCACTCCAGAGAAACCCCAAGAACACTGTTTCAAGGCTAGAGGGATCCTGAGGTCACAGTAGCAACACGAAAGAGCTCCGTGGGCCAAAAATCAACTCGAGATGAGAGGTTAGTCCCTGGCTTCGACTCCAGAGGAATACCACCTTACCAAAAGCACCTCAAGAGGAGGCTTCTCTCAGCTCTAGGTATGTGAGAGGGACCCTGAGTTTGCGGCCTCAAGTGGAATGGACACCGCGATGCCCTGACGCGAAATAAGGCCGGATATCCCTGCAGTGACTTGAATGCAGGCTCGTCTTGCATCTCCCAAGATGAAAGGATGTCTGAATCCCCTGTGGAGACCACAGAGAAAGACCTAGTTCCCAACATCATCACGACCGGAGGCCTCACATCCTTTGAAAACTCCAGAGGTATGCGGAGATCAGTGCCTCCAAAGGAGACGAAGCCTGAGTCCTCGTGAAACTTGATAGGAGTCCCAGGATTCCTGTGGCACGTGGAAAGGGACCCTTGGTCTCCCGCCTAAGCTGGAGAGGCGTCCCAATTGCCTTGCCAAGCCCCGAGGAGAATCCCGTGTTGTGTCTCGCAACTAGGCAAGAGTCCTGACGTGGCTGAACAAACACGTGTGTGGAAGGGCCATCCCCGTCGTAACTCGAGAATATACCCCAGGTTCCCGCCGCAACTCGAGAAAAACCATGAGACTTCCCCCTCGCCACGAGATGAGGCCCGATTCCCCTGCACTGCGTGCAGAGCAATTCCGTGTTGCACATCACACATGAAAGGAGCCTTGATTTCCTTGAAGGCACTCCAGAGAAACCCCAAGAACACTGTTTCAAGGCTAGAGGGATCCTGAGGTCACTGTAGCAACACGAAAGAGCTCCGTGGACCAAGAATCAACACGAGATGAGAGGTTAGTCCCTGGCTTCGACTCCTGAGGAATACCACCTTACCACAAGCACCTCAAGAGGAGGCTTCTCTCAGCTCTAGGTATGTGAGAGGGATCCTGAGTTTGCGGCCTCAAATAGAATGGACACCGCGATGCCCTGACTCGAAATAAGGCTGGATATCCCTGCAGTGACTTGAATGCAGGCTCGTCTTGCATCTCCCAAGAAGAAAGGATGTCTGAATCCCCTCTGGAGACCACAGAGAAAGACCTAGTTCCCCACCTCATCGCGACCGGAGGCCTCACATCCTTTGAAAACTCCAGAGGTACGCGGAGATCAGTGCCTTCAAAGGAGACGATGCCTGACTCCTCGTGAAACTTGATAGGAGTCCCAGGATTCTTGTGGCACGTGGAAAGGGACCCTTGGTCTCCCGCCTCAGCTGGAGAGGCGTTCCACTTGCCCTGCCAAGCCTCGAGGAGAATTCCGAGTTGTCCCTCGCAACTAGGCAGGAGTCCTGACGTGGCTGAACAAACACGTGGGTGGAAGGGCCATCCCCGTCGTAACTCGAGAATATGCCCCAGGTTCCCGCCGCAACTCGAGAAAAACCATGAGACTTCCCCCTCGATGCGAGATGAAGCCCAATTCCCCTGTACTGCGTGCAGAGCAATTCCGTCTTGCACATCACACATGAAAGGAGCCTTGATTTCCTTGATGGCACTCCAGAGAAACCCCAAGAACACTGTTTCAAGGCTAGAGGGATCCTGAGGTCACTGTAGCAACACGAAAGAACTCTGTGGACCAAAAATCAACTCGAAAAGAGAGGTTAGTCCCTGGATTCGTCTCCAGAGGAATACCACCTTACCACAAGCACCTCAAGAGGAGGCTTCTCTCAGCTCTAGGTATGTGAGAGGGACCCTGAGTTTGCGGCCTCAAGTGGAATGGACACCGCGATGCCCTGACTCGAAATAAGGCCGGATATCCCTGCAGTGACTTCAATGCAGGCTCGTCTTGCATCTCCCAGGACGAAAGGATGTCTGAATCCCCTGTGGAGACCACAGAGAAAGACCTAGTTCCCCACCTCATCGCGACCGGAGGCCTCACATCCTTTGAAAACTCCAGAGGTACGCGGAGATCAGTGCCTCCAAAGGAGACGATGCCTGACTCCTCGTGAAACTTGATAGGAGTCTCAGGATTCCTGTGGCACGTGGAAAGGGACCCTTGGTGTCCCGCCTCAGCTGGAGAGACGTCCCAATTGCCTTGCCAAGCCTCGAGGAGAATCCCGAGTTGTGTCTCGCAACTAGGCAAGAGTCCTGACGTGGCTGAACAAACACGTGTGTGGAAGGGCCATCCCCGTCGTAACTCGAGAATATACCCCAGGTTCCCGCCACAACTCGAGAAAAACCATGAGACTTCCCCCTCGCCGCGAGATGAGGCCCGATTCCCCTGCACTGCGTGCAGAGCAATTCTGTGTTGCACATGACACATGAAAGGAGCCTTGATTTCCTTCATGGCACTCCAGAGAAACCCCAAGAACACTGTTTCAAGGCTAGAGGGATCCTGAGGTCACTGTAGCAACACGAAAGAGCTCCGTGGACCAAAAATCAACTCGAGATGAGAGGTTAGTCCCTGGCTTCGACTCCCGAGGAATACCACCTTACCACAAGCACCTCACGAGGAGGCTTCTCTCAGCTCTAGGTATGTGAGAGGGACCCTGAGTTTGCGGCCTCAAGTGGAATGGACACCGCGATGCCCTGACTCGAAATAAGGCCGGATATCCCTGCAGTGACTTGAATGCAGGCTCGTCTTGCATCTCCCAAGAAGAAAGGATGTCTGAATCCCCTGTGGAGACCACAGACAAAGACCTAGTTCCCCACCTCATCGCGACAGGAGGCCTCAAATCCTTTGAAAACTCCAGAGGTATGCGGAGATCAGTGCCTCCAAAGGAGACGATGCCTGACTCCTCGTGAAACTTGATAGGAGACCCAGGATTCCTGTGGCACGTGGAAAGGGACCCTTGGTCTCCCGTCTCAGCTGGAGAGGCGTCCCAATTGCCCTGCCAAGCCTCGAGGAGAATCCAGAGTTGTGTCTCGCAACTAGGCAAGAGTCCTGACGTGGCTGAACAAACACGTGTGTGGAAGGGCCATCCCCGTCGTAACTGGAGAATATACCCCAGGTTCCCGCCGCAACTCGAGAAAAACCATGAGACTTCCCCCTCGCCACGAGATGAGGCCCGATTCCCCTGCACTGCGTGCAGAGCAAATCCGTGTTGCACATCACACATGAAAGGAGCCTTGATTTCCTTGATGGCACTCCAGAGAAACCCCAAGAACACTGTTTCAAGGCTAGAGGGATCCTGAGGTCACTGTAGCAACACGAAAGAGCTCCGTGGGCCAAAAATCAACTCGAGATGAGAGGTTAGTCCCTGGCTTCGACTCCAGAGGAATACCACCTTACCACAAGCACCTCAAGAGGAGGCTTCTCTCAGCTCTAGGTATGTGAGAGGGACCCTGAGTTTGCGGCCTCAAGTGGAATGGACACCGCGATGCCCTGACGCGAAATAAGGCTCTATATCCCTGCAGTGACTTGAATGCAGGCTCGTCTTGCATCTCCCAAGATGAAAGGATGTCTGAATCCCCTGTGGAGACCACAGAGAAAGACCTAGTTCCGAACATCATCACGACCGGAGGCCTCACATCCTTTGAAAACTCCAGAGGTACGCGGAGATCAGTGCCTCCAAAGGAGACGAAGCCTGAGTCCTCGTGAAACTTGATAGGAGTCCCAGGATTCCTGTGGCACGTGGAAAGGGACCCTTGGTCTCCCGCCTAAGCTGGAGAGGCGTCCCAATTGCCTTGCCAAGCCTCGAGGAGAATCCCGAGTTGTGTCTCGCAACTAGGCAAGAGTCCTGACGTGGCTGAACAAACACGTGTGTGGAAGGGCCATCCCCGTCGTAACTCGAGAATATACCCCAGGTTCCCGCCGCAACTCGAGAAAAACCATGAGACTTCCCCCTCGCCGCGAGATGAGGCCCGATTCCCCTGCACTGCGTGCAGAGCAATTCCGTGTTGCACATCACACATGAAAGGAGCCTTGATTTCCTTGATGGCACTCCAGAGAAACCCCAAGAACACTGTTTCAAGGCTAGAGGGATCCTGAGGTCACTGTAGCAACACGAAAGAGCTCCGTGGACCAAGAATTAACACGAGATGAGAGGTTAGTCCCTGGCTTCGACTCCTGAGGAATACCACCTTACCACAAGCACCTCAAGAGGAGGCTTCTCTCAGCTCTAGGTATGTGAGAGGGATCCTGAGTTTGCGGCCTCAAATGGAATGGACACCGCGATGCCCTGACTCGAACTAATGCCGGATATCCCTGCAGTGACTTGAATGCAGGCTCGTCTTGCATCTCCCAAGTAGAAAGGATGTCTGAATAACCTGTGGAGACCACAGAGAAAGACCTAGTTCCCCACCTCACCGCGACCGGAGGCCTCACATCCTTTGAAAACTCCAGAGGTACGCGGAGATCAGTGCCTTCAAAGGAGACGATGCCTGACTCCTCGTGAAACTTGATAGGAGTCCCAGGATTCTTGTGGCACGTGGAAAGGGACCCTTGGTCTCCCGCCTCAGCTGGAGAGGCGTTCCAATTGCCCTGCCAAGCCTCGAGGAGAATCCCGAGTTGTCCCTCGCAACTAGGCAGGAGTCCTGACGTGGCTGAACAAACACGTGGGTGGAAGGGCCATCCCCGTCGTAACTCGAGAATATACCCCAGGTTCCCGCCGCAACTCGAGAAAAACCATGAGACTTCCCCCTCGATGCGAGATGAGGCCCAATTCCCCTGTACTGCGTGCAGAGCAATTCCGTCTTGCACATCACACATGAAAGGAGCCTTGATTTCCTTGATGGCACTCCAGAGAAACCCCAAGAACACTGTTTCAAGGATAGAGGGATCCTGAGGTCACTGTAGCAACACGAAAGAACTCTGTGGACCAAAAATCAACTCGAAAAGAGAGGTTAGTCCCTGGATTCGTCTCCAGAGGAATACCACCTTTCCACAAGCACCTCAAGAGGAGGCTTCTCTCAGCTCTAGGTATGTGAGAGGGACCCTGAGTTTGCGGCCTCAAGTGGAATGGACACTGCGATGCCCTGACTCGAAATAAGGCCGGATATCCCTGCAGTGACTTCAATGCAGGCTCGTCTTGCATCTCCCAGGACGAAAGGATGTCTGAATCCCCTGTGGAAAGCACAGAGAAAGACTTAGTTCCCCACCTCATCGCGACCGGAGGCCTCACATCCTTTGAAAACTCCAGAGGTACGCGGAGATCAGTGCCTCCAAAGGAAATGATGCCTGACTCCTCGTGAAACTTGATAGGAGACCCAGGATTCCTGTAGCACGTGGAAAGGGACCCTTGGTCTCCCGTCTCAGCTGGAGAGGCGTCCCAATTGCCCTGCAAAGCCTCGAGGAGAATCCCGAGTTGTGTCTCGCAACTAGGCAGGAGTCCTGACGTCGCTGAAGAAACACGTGTGTGGAAGGGCCATCCCCGTCGTAACTCGAGAATATACCCCAGGTTCCCGCCGCAACTCGAGAAAAACCATGAGACTTCCCCCTCGCCGCGAGATGAGGCCCGATTCCCCTGCACTGCGTGCAGAGCAATTCCGTGTTGCACATCACACATGAAAGGAGCCTTGATTTCCTTGATGGCACTCCAGAGAAACCCCAAGAACACTGTTTCAAGGCTAGAGGGATCCTGAGGTCACTGTAGCAACACGAAAGAGCTCCGTGGACCAAGAATCAACACGAGATGAGAGGTTAGTCCCTGGCTTCGACTCCTGAGGAATACCACCTTACCACAAGCACCTCAAGAGGAGGCTTCTCTCAGCTCTAGGTATGTGAGAGGGATCCTGAGTTTGCGGCCTCAAGTAGAATGGACACCGCGATGCCCTGACTCGAAATAAGGCTGGATATCCCTGCAGTGACTTGAATGCAGGCTCGTCTTGCATCTCCCAAGAAGAAAGGATGTCTGAATCCCCTGTGGAGATCACAGAGAAAGACCTAGTTCCCCACCTCATCGCGACCGGAGTCCTCACATCCTTTGAAAACTCCAGAGGTACGCGGAGATCAGTGCCTTCAAAGGAGACGATGCCTGACTCCTCGTGAAACTTGATAGGAGTCCCAGGATTCTTGTGGCACGTGGAAAGGGACCCTTGGTCTCCCGCCTCAGCTGGAGAGGCGTTCCAATTGCCCTGCCAAGCCTCGAGGAGAATCCCGAGTTGTCCCTCGCAACTAGGCAGGAGTCCTGACGTGGCTGAACAAACACGTGGGTGGAAGGGCCATCCCCGTCGTAACTCGAGAATATGCCCCAGGTTCCCGCCGCAACTCGAGAAAAACCATGAGACTTCCCCCTCGATGCGAGATGAAGCCCAATTCCCCTGTACTGCGTGCAGAGCAATTCCGTCTTGCACATCACACATGAAAGGAGCCTTGATTTCCTTGATGGCACTCCAGAGAAACCCCAAGAACACTGTTTCAAGGATAGAGGGATCCTGAGGTCACTGTAGCAACACAAAAGAACTCTGTGGACCAAAAATCAACTCGAAAAGAGAGGTTAGTCCCTGGTTTCGTCTCCAGAGGAATACCACCTTACCACAAGCACCTCAAGAGGAGGCTTCTCTCAGCTCTAGGTATGTGAGAGCGATCCTGAGTTTGCGGCCTCAAGTGGAATGGACACCGGGATGCCCTGACTCGAAATAAGGCCGGATATCCCTGCAGTGACTTCAATGCAGGTTCGTCTTGCATCTCCCAAGAAGAAAGGATGTCTGAATCCCCTGTGGAGACCACAGAGAAAGACCTAGTTCCCCACCTCATCACGACCGGAGGCCTCACATCCTTTGAAAACTCCAGAGGTACGCGGAGATCAGTGCCTCCAAAGGAGACGATGCCTGACTCCTCGTGAAACTTGATAGGAGTCCCAGGATTTTGTGGCACGTGGAAAGGGACTCTTGGTCTCCCGCCTCAGCTGGAGAGGTGTTCCAATTGCCCTGCCAAGCCTCGAGGAGAATCCCGAGTTGTCTCTCGCAACTAGGCAGGAGTCCTGACGTGGCTGAACAAACACGTGTGTGGAAGGGCCATCCCCGTCGTAACTCGAGAATATACCCCAGGTTCCCGCCGCAACTCGAGAAAAACCATGAGACTTCCCCCTCGCCGCGAGATGAGGCCCGATTCCCCTGCACTGCGTGCAGAGCAATTCCGTGTTGCACATCACACATGAAAGGAGCCTTGATTTCCTTGAAGGCACTCCAGAGAAACCCCAAGAACACTGTTTCAAGGCTAGAGGGATCCTGAGGTCACTGTAGCAACACGAAAGAGCTCCGTGGACCAAGAATCAACACGAGATGAGAGGTTAGTCCCTGGCTTCGACTCCTGAGGAATACCACCTTACCACAAGCACCTCAAGAGGAGGCTTCTCTCAGCTCTAGGTATGTGAGAGGGATCCTGAGTTTGCGGCCTCAAATAGAATGGACACCGCGATGCCCTGACTCGAAATAAGGCTGGATATCCCTGCAGTGACTTGAATGCAGGCTCGTCTTGCATCTCCCAAGAAGAAAGGATGTCTGAATCCCCTCTGGAGACCACAGAGAAAGACCTAGTTCCCCACCTCATCGCGACCGGAGGCCTCACATCCTTTGAAAACTCCAGAGGTACGCGGAGATCAGTGCCTTCAAAGGAGACGATGCCTGACTCCTCGTGAAACTTGATAGGAGTCCCAGGATTCTTGTGGCACGTGGAAAGGGACCCTTGGTCTCCCGCCTCAGCTGGAGAGGCGTTCCACTTGCCCTGCCAAGCCTCGAGGAGAATTCCGAGTTGTCCCTCGCAACTAGGCAGGAGTCCTGACGTGGCTGAACAAACACGTGGGTGGAAGGGCCATCCCCGTCGTAACTCGAGAATATGCCCCAGGTTCCCGCCGCAACTCGAGAAAAACCATGAGACTTCCCCCTCGATGCGAGATGAAGCCCAATTCCCCTGTACTGCGTGCAGAGCAATTCCGTCTTGCACATCACACATGAAAGGAGCCTTGATTTCCTTGATGGCACTCCAGAGAAACCCCAAGAACACTGTTTCAAGGCTAGAGGGATCCTGAGGTCACTGTAGCAACACGAAAGAACTCTGTGGACCAAAAATCAACTCGAAAAGAGAGGTTAGTCCCTGGATTCGTCTCCAGAGGAATACCACCTTACCACAAGCACCTCAAGAGGAGGCTTCTCTCAGCTCTAGGTATGTGAGAGGGACCCTGAGTTTGCGGCCTCAAGTGGAATGGACACCGCGATGCCCTGACTCGAAATAAGGCCGGATATCCCTGCAGTGACTTCAATGCAGGCTCGTCTTGCATCTCCCAGGACGAAAGGATGTCTGAATCCCCTGTGGAGACCACAGAGAAAGACCTAGTTCCCCACCTCATCGCGACCGGAGGCCTCACATCCTTTGAAAACTCCAGAGGTACGCGGAGATCAGTGCCTCCAAAGGAGACGATGCCTGACTCCTCGTGAAACTTGATAGGAGTCTCAGGATTCCTGTGGCACGTGGAAAGGGACCCTTGGTGTCCCGCCTCAGCTGGAGAGACGTCCCAATTGCCTTGCCAAGCCTCGAGGAGAATCCCGAGTTGTGTCTCGCAACTAGGCAAGAGTCCTGACGTGGCTGAACAAACACGTGTGTGGAAGGGCCATCCCCGTCGTAACTCGAGAATATACCCCAGGTTCCCGCCACAACTCGAGAAAAACCATGAGACTTCCCCCTCGCCGCGAGATGAGGCCCGATTCCCCTGCACTGCGTGCAGAGCAATTCTGTGTTGCACATGACACATGAAAGGAGCCTTGATTTCCTTCATGGCACTCCAGAGAAACACCAAGAACACTGTTTCAAGGCTAGAGGGATCCTGAGGTCACTGTAGCAACACGAAAGAGCTCCGTGGACCAAAAATCAACTCGAGATGAGAGGTTAGTCCCTGGCTTCGACTCCCGAGGAATACCACCTTACCACAAGCACCTCACGAGGAGGCTTCTCTCAGCTCTAGGTATGTGAGAGGGACCCTGAGTTTGCGGCCTCAAGTGGAATGGACACCGCGATGCCCTGACTCGAAATAAGGCCGGATATCCCTGCAGTGACTTGAATGCAGGCTCGTCTTGCATCTCCCAAGAAGAAAGGATGTCTGAATCCCCTGTGGAGACCACAGACAAAGACCTAGTTCCCCACCTCATCGCGACAGGAGGCCTCAAATCCTTTGAAAACTCCAGAGGTATGCGGAGATCAGTGCCTCCAAAGGAGACGATGCCTGACTCCTCGTGAAACTTGATAGGAGACCCAGGATTCCTGTGGCACGTGGAAAGGGACCCTTGGTCTCCCGTCTCAGCTGGAGAGGCGTCCCAATTGCCCTGCCAAGCCTCGAGGAGAATCCAGAGTTGTGTCTCGCAACTAGGCAAGAGTCCTGACGTGGCTGAACAAACACGTGTGTGGAAGGGCCATCCCCGTCGTAACTCGAGAATATACCCCAGGTTCCCGCCGCAACTCGAGAAAAACCATGAGACTTCCCCCTCGCCACGAGATGAGGCCCGATTCCCCTGCACTGCGTGCAGAGCAAATCCGTGTTGCACATCACACATGAAAGGAGCCTTGATTTCCTTGATGGCACTCCAGAGAAACCCCAAGAACACTGTTTCAAGGCTAGAGGGATCCTGAGGTCACTGTAGCAACACGAAAGAGCTCCGTGGGCCAAAAATCAACTCGAGATGAGAGGTTAGTCCCTGGCTTCGACTCCAGAGGAATACCACCTTACCACAAGCACCTCAAGAGGAGGCTTCTCTCAGCTCTAGGTATGTGAGAGGGACCCTGAGTTTGCGGCCTCAAGTGGAATGGACACCGCGATGCCCTGACGCGAAATAAGGCTCTATATCCCTGCAGTGACTTGAATGCAGGCTCGTCTTGCATCTCCCAAGATGAAAGGATGTCTGAATCCCCTGTGGAGACCACAGAGAAAGACCTAGTTCCGAACATCATCACGACCGGAGGCCTCACATCCTTTGAAAACTCCAGAGGTACGCGGAGATCAGTGCCTCCAAAGGAGACGAAGCCTGAGTCCTCGTGAAACTTGATAGGAGTCCCAGGATTCCTGTGGCACGTGGAAAGGGACCCTTGGTCTCCCGCCTAAGCTGGAGAGGCGTCCCAATTGCCTTGCCAAGCCTCGAGGAGAATCCCGAGTTGTGTCTCGCAACTAGGCAAGAGTCCTGACGTGGCTGAAACAAACACGTGTGTGGAAGGGCCATCCCCGTCGTAACTCGAGAATATACCCCAGGTTCCCGCCGCAACTCGAGAAAAACCATAGACTTCCCCCTCGCCGCGAGATGAGGCCCGATTCCCCTGCACTGCGTGCAGAGCAATTCCGTGTTGCACATCACACATGAAAGGAGCCTTGATTTCCTTGATGGCACTCCAGAGAAACCCCAAGAACACTGTTTCAAGGCTAGAGGGATCCTGAGGTCACTGTAGCAACACGAAAGAGCTCCGTGGACCAAGAATTAACACGAGATGAGAGGTTAGTCCCTGGCTTCGACTCCTGAGGAATACCACCTTACCACAAGCACCTCAAGAGGAGGCTTCTCTCAGCTCTAGGTATGTGAGAGGGATCCTGAGTTTGCGGCCTCAAATGGAATGGACACCGCGATGCCCTGACTCGAACTAATGCCGGATATCCCTGCAGTGACTTGAATGCAGGCTCGTCTTGCATCTCCCAAGTAGAAAGGATGTCTGAATAACCTGTGGAGACCACAGAGAAAGACCTAGTTCCCCACCTCACCGCGACCGGAGGCCTCACATCCTTTGAAAACTCCAGACGTACGCGGAGATCAGTGCCTTCAAAGGAGACGATGCCTGACTCCTCGTGAAACTTGATAGGAGTCCCAGGATTCTTGTGGCACGTGGAAAGGGACCCTTGGTCTCCCGCCTCAGCTGGAGAGGCGTTCCAATTGCCCTGCCAAGCCTCGAGGAGAATCCCGAGTTGTCCCTCGCAACTAGGCAGGAGTCCTGACGTGGCTGAACAAACACGTGGGTGGAAGGGCCATCCCCGTCGTAACTCGAGAATATACCCCAGGTTCCCGCCGCAACTCGAGAAAAACCATGAGACTTCCCCCTCGATGCGAGATGAGGCCCAATTCCCCTGTACTGCGTGCAGAGCAATTCCGTCTTGCACATCACACATGAAAGGAGCCTTGATTTCCTTGATGGCACTCCAGAGAAACCCCAAGAACACTGTTTCAAGGATAGAGGGATCCTGAGGTCACTGTAGCAACACGAAAGAACTCTGTGGACCAAAAATCAACTCGAAAAGAGAGGTTAGTCCCTGGATTCGTCTCCAGAGGAATACCACCTTTCCACAAGCACCTCAAGAGGAGGCTTCTCTCAGCTCTAGGTATGTGAGAGGGACCCTGAGTTTGCGGCCTCAAGTGGAATGGACACTGCGATGCCCTGACTCGAAATAAGGCCGGATATCCCTGCAGTGACTTCAATGCAGGCTCGTCTTGCATCTCCCAGGACGAAAGGATGTCTGAATCCCCTGTGGAAAGCACAGAGAAAGACTTAGTTCCCCACCTCATCGCGATCGGAGGCCTCACATCCTTTGAAAACTCCAGAGGTACGCGGAGATCAGTGCCTCCAAAGGAAATGATGCCTGACTCCTCGTGAAACTTGATAGGAGACCCAGGATTCCTGTAGCACGTGGAAAGGGACCCTTGGTCTCCCGTCTCAGCTGGAGAGGCGTCCCAATTGCCCTGCAAAGCCTCGAGGAGAATCCCGAGTTGTGTCTCGCAACTAGGCAGGAGTCCTGACGTCGCTGAAGAAACACGTGTGTGGAAGGGCCATCCCCGTCGTAACTCGAGAATATACCCCAGGTTCCCGCCGCAACTCGAGAAAAACCATGAGACTTCCCCCTCGCCGCGAGATGAGGCCCGATTCCCCTGCACTGCGTGCAGAGCAATTCCGTGTTGCACATCACACATGAAAGGAGCCTTGATTTCCTTCATGGCACTCCAGAGAAACCCCAAGAACACTGTTTCAAGGCTAGAGGGATCCTGAGGTCACTGTAGCAACACGAAAGAGCTCCGTGGACCAAGAATCAACACGAGATGAGAGGTTAGTCCCTGGCTTCGACTCCTGAGGAATACCACCTTACCACAAGCACCTCAAGAGGAGGCTTCTCTCAGCTCTAGGTATGTGAGAGGGATCCTGAGTTTGCGGCCTCAAGTAGAATGGACACCGCGATGCCCTGACTCGAAATAAGGCTGGATATCCCTGCAGTGACTTGAATGCAGGCTCGTCTTGCATCTCCCAAGAAGAAAGGATGTCTGAATCCCCTGTGGAGATCACAGAGAAAGACCTAGTTCCCCACCTCATCGCGACCGGAGTCCTCACATCCTTTGAAAACTCCAGAGGTACGCGGAGATCAGTGCCTTCAAAGGAGACGATGCCTGACTCCTCGTGAAACTTGATAGGAGTCCCAGGATTCTTGTGGCACGTGGAAAGGGACCCTTGGTCTCCCGCCTCAGCTGGAGAGGCGTTCCAATTGCCCTGCCAAGCCTCGAGGATAATCCCGAGTTGTCCCTCGCAACTAGGCAGGAGTCCTGACGTGGCTGAACAAACACGTGGGTGGAAGGGCCATCCCCGTCGTAACTCGAGAATATGCCCCAGGTTCCCGCCGCAACTCGAGAAAAACCATGAGACTTCCCCCTCGATGCGAGATGAAGCCCAATTCCCCTGTACTGCGTGCAGAGCAATTCCGTCTTGCACATCACACATGAAAGGAGCCTTGATTTCCTTGATGGCACTCCAGAGAAACCCCAAGAACACTGTTTCAAGGATAGAGGGATCCTGAGGTCACTGTAGCAACACAAAAGAACTCTGTGGACCAAAAATCAACTCGAAAAGAGAGGTTAGTCCCTGGTTTCGTCTCCAGAGGAATACCACCTTACCACAAGCACCTCAAGAGGAGGCTTCTCTCAGCTCTAGGTATGTGAGAGCGATCCTGAGTTTGCGGCCTCAAGTGGAATGGACACCGGGATGCCCTGACTCGAAATAAGGCCGGATATCCCTGCAGTGACTTCAATGCAGGTTCGTCTTGCATCTCCCAAGAAGAAAGGATGTCTGAATCCCCTGTGGAGACCACAGAGAAAGACCTAGTTCCCCACCTCATCACGACCGGAGGCCTCACATCCTTTGAAAACTCCAGAGGTACGCGGAGATCAGTGCCTCCAAAGGAGACGATGCCTGACTCCTCGTGAAACTTGATAGGAGTCCCAGGATTTTGTGGCACGTGGAAAGGGACTCTTGGTCTCCCGCCTCAGCTGGAGAGGTGTTCCAATTGCCCTGCCACGCCTCGAGGAGAATCCCGAGTTGTCTCTCGCAACTAGGCAGGAGTCCTGACGTGGCTGAACAAACACGTGGGTGGAAGGGCCATCCCCGTCGTAACTCGAGAATATACCCCAGGTTCCCGCCGCAACTCGAGAAAAACCATGAGACTTCCCCCTCGATGCGAGATGAGGCCCGATTCCCCTGTACTGCGTGCAGAGCAATTCCGTCTTGCACATCACACATGAAAGGAGCCTTGATTTCCTTGATGGCACTCCAGAGAAACCCCAAGAACACTGTTTCAAGGCTAGAGGGATCCTGAGGTCACTGTAGCAACACGAAAGAACTCTGTGGACCAAAAATCAACTCGAAAAGAGAGTTTAGTCCCTGGATTCGTCTCCAGAGGAATACCACCTTACCACAAGCACCTCAAGAGGAGGCTTCTCTCAGCTCTAGGTATGTGAGAGGGACCCTGAGTTTGCGGCCTCAAGTGGAATGGACACCGCGATGCCCTGACTCGAAATAAGGCCGGATATCCCTGCAGTGACTTCAATGCAGGCTCCTCTTGCATCTCCCAGGACGAAAGGATGTCTGAATCCCCTGTGGAGACCACAGAGAAAGACCTAGTTCCCCACCTCATCGCGACCGGAGGCCTCACATCCTTTGAAAACTCCAGAGGTACGCGGAGATCAGTGCCTCCAAAGGAGACGATGCCTGACTCCTCGTGAAACTTGATAGGAGTCCCAGGATTTTGTGGCACGTGGAAAGGGACTCTTGGTCTCCCGCCTCAGCTGGAGAGGCGTTCCAATTGCCCTGCCAAGCCTCGAGGAGAATCCCGAGTTGTCCCTCACAACTACGCAGGAGTCCTGACGTGGCTGAACAAACACGTGGGTGGAAGGGCCATCCCCGTCTTAACTCGAGAATATACCCCAGGTTCCCGCCGCAACTCGAGAAAAACCATGAGACTTCCCCCTCGATGCGAGACGAGGCCCGATTCCCCTATACTGCATGCAGAGCAATTCCGTCTTGCACATCACACATGAAAGGAGCCTTGATTTCCTTGATGGCACTCCAGAGAAACCCCAAGAACACTGTTTCAAGGGTAGAGGGATCCTGAGGTCACTGTAGCAACACGAAAGAACTCTGTGGACCAAAAATCAACTCGAAAAGAGAGGTTAGTCCCTGGATTCGTCTCCAGAGGAATACCACCTTACCACAAGCACCTCAAGAGGAGGCTTCTCTCAGCTCTAGGTATGTGAGAGGGACCCTGAGTTTGCGGCCTCAAGTGGAATGGACACCGCGATGCCCTGACTCGAAATAAGGCCGGATATCCCTGCAGTGACTTCAATGCAGGCTCGTCTTGCATCTCCCAGGACGAAAGGATGTCTGAATCCCCTGTGGAGACCACAGAGAAAGACCTAGTTCCCCACCTCATCGCGACCGGAGGCCTCACATCCTTTGAAAACTCCAGAGGTACGCGGAGATCAGTGCCTCCAAAGGAGACGATGCCTGACTCCTCGTGAAACTTGATAGGAGTCCCAGGATTCCTGTGGCACGTGGAAAGGGACCCTTGGTCTCCCGCCTCAGCTGGAGAGGCGTCCCAATTGCCTTGCCAAGCCTCGAGGAGAATCCCGAGTTGTGTCTCGCAACTAGGCAAGAGTCCTGACGTGGCTGAACAAACACGTGTGTGGAAGGGCCATCCCCGTCGTAACTCGAGAATATACCCCAGGTTCCCGCCGCAACTCGAGAAAAACCATGAGACTTCCCCCTCGCCGCGAGATGAGGCCCGATTCCCCTGCACTGCGTGCAGAGCAATTCTGTGTTGCACATGACACATGAAAGGAGCCTTGATTTCCTTCATGGCACTCCAGAGAAACCCCAAGAACACTGTTTCAAGGCTAGAGGGATCCTGAGGTCACTGTAGCAACACGAAAGAGCTCCGTGGACCAAAAATCAACTCGAGATGAGAGGTTAGTCCAAGGCTTCGACTCCAGAGGAATACCACCTTACCACAAGCACCTCAAGAGGAGGCTTCTCTCAGCTCTAGGTATGTGAGAGGGACCCTGAGTTTGCGGCCTCACGTGGAATGGACACCGCGATGCCCTGACTCGAAATAAGGCCGGATATCCCTGCAGTGACTTGAATGCAGGCTCGTCTTGCATCTCCCAAGACGAAAGGGTGTCTGAATCCCCTGTGGAGACCACAGACAAAGACCTAGTTCCCCACCTCATCGCGACAGGAGGCCTCAAATCCTTTGAAAACTCCAGAGGTATGCGGAGATCAGTGCCTCCAAAGGAGACGATGCCTGACTCCTCGTGAAACTTGATAGGAGACCCAGGATTCCAGTGGCACGTGGAAAGGGACCCTTGGTCTCCCGTCTCAGCTGGACAGGCGTCCCAATTGCCCTGCCACGCCTCGAGGAGAATCCAGAGTTGTCCCTCGCAACTAGGCAGGAGTCCTGACGTCCCTGAAGAAACACGTGTGTGGAAGGGCCATCCCCGTCGTAACTCGAGAATATACCCCAGGTTCCCGCCGCAACTCGAGAAAAACCATGAGACTTCCCCCTCGCCGCGAGATGAGGCCCGATTCCCCTGCACTGCGTGCAGAGCAATTCCGTGTTGCACATCACACATGAAAGGAGCCTTGATTTCCTTGATGGCACTCCAGAGAAACCCCAAGAACACTGTTTCAAGGATAGAGGGATCCTGAGGTCACTGTAGCAACACGAAAGAACTCTGTGGACCAAAAATCAACTCGAAAAGAGAGGTTAGTCCCTGGATTCGTCTCCAGAGGAATACCACCTTACCACAAGCACCTCAAGAGGAGGCTTCTCTCAGCTCTAGGTATGTGAGAGGGACCCTGAGTTTGCGGTCTCAAGTGGAATGGACACCGCGATGCCCTGACTCGAAATAAGGCCGGATATCCCTGCAGTGACTTCAATGCAGGCTCGTCTTGCATCTCCCAGGACGAAAGGATGTCTGAATCCCCTGTGGAAAGCACAGAGAAAGACTTAGTTCCCCACCTCATCGCGACAGATAGCCTCACATCCTTTGAAACCTCCAGAGGTACGCGGAGATCAGTGCCTCCAAAGGAGACGATGCCTGACTCCTCGTGAAACTTGATAGGAGTCCCAGGATTCCTGTGGCACTTGGAAAGGGACACTTGGTCTCCCGCCTCAGCTGGAGAGGCGTCCCAATTGCCCTGCCAAGCCTCGAGGAGAATCCAGAGTTGTCCCTCGCAACTAGGCAGGAGTCCTGACGTCGCTGAAGAAACACGTGGGTGGAAGGGCCATCCCCGTCGTAACTCGAGAATATACCCCAGGTTCCCGCCGCAACTCGAGAAAAACCATGAGACTTCCCCCTCGCCGCGAGATGAGGCCCGATTCCCCTGCACTGCGTGCAGAGCAATTCCGTGTTGCACATCACACATGAAAGGAGCCTTGATTTCCTTGATGGCACTCCAGAGAAACCCCAAGAACACTGTTTCAAGGCTAGAGGGATCCTGAGGTCACTGTAGCAACACGAAAGAGCTCCGTGGGCCAAAAATCAACTCGAGATGAGAGGTTAGTCCCTGGCTTCGAATCCAGAGGAATACCACCTTACCACAAGCACCTCAAGAGGAGGCTTCTCTCAGCTCTAGGTATGTGAGAGGGACCCTGAGTTTGTGGCCTCAAGTGGAATGGACACCGCGATGCCCTGACGCGAAATAAGGCTGGATATCCCTGCAGTGACTTGAATGCAGGCTCGTCTTGCATCTCCCAAGATGAAAGGATGTCTGAATCCCCTGTGGAGACCACAGAGAAAGACCTAGTTCCCCACCTCATCGTGACCGGAGGCCTCACATCCTTTGAAAACTCCAGAGGTACGCGGAGATCAGTGCCTCCAAAGGAGACGATGCCTGACTCCTCGTGAAACTTGATAGGAGTCCCAGTATTCCTGTGGCACAAGGAAAGGGACCCTTGATCTCCCGCCTCAGCTGGAGAGGCGTCCCAATTGCCTTGCCAAGCCTCGAGGAGAATCCCGAGTTGTGTCTCGCAACTAGGCAGGAGTCCTGACGTGGCTGAACAAACACGTATGTGGAAGGGCCATCCCCGTCGTAACTCGAGAATATACCCCAGGTTCCCGCCGCAACTCGAGAAAAACCATGAGACTTCCCCCTCGCCGCGAGATGAGGCCCGATTCCCCTGCACTGCGTGCAGAGCAATTCTGTGTTGCACATCACACATGAAAGGAGTCTTGATTTCCTTGATGGCACTCCAGAGAAACCCCAAGAACACTGTTTCAAGGCTAGAGGGATCCTGAGGTCACTGTAGCAACACGAAAGAGCTCCGTGGACCAAAAATCAACTCGAGATGAGAGGTTAGTCCCTGGCTTCGACTCCAGAGGAATACCACCTTACCACAAGCACCTCAAGAGGAGGCTTCTCTCAGCTCTAGGTATGTGAGAGGGACCCTGAGTTTGCGGCCTCAAGTGGAATGGACACCACGATGCCCTGACTCGAAATAAGGCCGGATATCCCTGCAGTGACTGGAATGCAGGCTCGTCTTGCATCTCCCAAGACGAAAGGGTGTCTGAATCCCCTGTGGAGACCACAGAGAAAGACCTAGTTCCCCACCTCATCGCGACAGGAGGCCTCAAATCTTTTGAAAACTCCAGAGGTATGCGGAGATCAGAGCCTCCAAAGGAGACGATGCCTGACTCCTCGTGAAAATTGATAGGAGACCCAGGATTCCTGTGGCACGTGGAAAGGGACCCTTGGTCTCCCGCCTCAGCTGGAGAGGCGTCCCAATTGCCCTGCAAAGCCTCGAGGAGAATCCCGAGATGTCCCTCGCAACTAGGCAGGAGTCCTGACATGGCTGAACACACACGTGTGTGGAAGGGCCATCCCCGTCGTAACTCGAGAATATACCCCAGGTTCCCGCTGCAACTCGAGAAAAACCATGAGACTTCCCCCTCGCCGCGAGATGAGGCCCGATTCCCCTGCACTGCGTGCAGAGCAATTCCGTGTTGCACATCACACATGAAAGGAGCCTTGATTTCCTTGATGGCACTCCTGAGAAACCCCAAGAACACTGTTTCAAGGCTAGAGGGATCCTGACGTCACTGTAGCAACACGAAAGAGCTCCGTGGACCAAGAATCAACACGAGATGAGAGGTTAGTCCCTGGCTTCGACCCCTGAGGAATACCACCTTACCACAAGCACCTCAAGAGAAGGCTTCTATCAGCTCTAGGTATGTGAGAGGGATCCTGAGTTTGCGGCCTCAAGTGGAATGGACACCGCGATGCCCTGACTCGAAATAAGGCCGGATATCCCTGCAGTGACATGAATGCAGGCTCGTCTTGCATCCCCAAGAAGAAAGGATGTCTGAATCCCCTGTGGAGACCACAGAGAAACACCTAGTTCCCCACCTCATCGCGACCGGAGGCCTCACATCCTTTGAAAACTCCAGAGGTACGCGGAGATCAGTGCCTCCAAAGGAGACGATGCCTGACTCCTCGTGAAACTTGATAGGAGTCCCAGGATTCTTGTGGCACGTGGAAAGGGACCCTTGGTCTCCCGCCTCAGCTGGAGAGGCGTTCCAATTTCCCTGCCAAGCCTCGAGGAGAATCCCGAGTTGTCCCTCGCAACTAGGCAGGAGTCCTGACGTGGCTGAACAAACACGTGGGTGGAAGGGCCATCCCCGTCGTAACTCGAGAATATACCCCAGGTTCCCGCCGCAACTCGAGAAAAACCATGAGACTTCCCCCTCGATGCGAGATGAGGCCCGATTCCCCTGTACTGCGTGCAGAGCAATTCCGACTTGCACATCACACATGAAAGGAGCCTTGATTTCCTTGATGGCACTCCAGAGAAACCCCAAGAACACTGTTTCAAGGATAGAGGGATCCTGAGGTCACTGTAGCAACACGAAAGAACTCTGTGGACCAAAAATCAACTCGAAAAGAGAGGTTAGTCCCTGGATTCGTCTCCAGAGGAATACCACCTTACCACAAGCACCTCAAGAGGAGGCTTCTCTCAGCTCTAGGTATGTGAGAGGGACCCTGAGTTTGCGGCCTCAAGTGGAATGGACACCGCGATGCCCTGACTCGAAATAAGGCCGGATATCCCTGCAGTGACTTCAATGCAGGCTCGTCTTGCATCTCCCAGGACGAAAGGATGTCTGAATCCCCTGTGGAAAGCACAGAGAAAGACTTAGTTCCCCACCTCATCGCGACCGATAGCCTCACATCCTTTGAAAACTCCAGAGGTACGCGGAGATCAGTGCCTCCAAAGGAGACGATGCCTGACTCCTCGTGAAACTTGATAGGACTCCCAGGATTCCTGTGGCACGTGGAAAGGGACCCTTGGTCTCCCGCCTCAGCTTGAGAGGCGTCCCAATTGCCTTGCCAAGCCTCGAGGAGAATCCCGAGTTGTCCCTCGCAACTAGGCAGGAGTCCTGACATGGCTGAACACACACGTGGGTGGAAGGGCCATCCCCGTCCTAACTCGAGAATATACCCCAGGTTCCCGCCGCAACTCGAGAAAAACCATGAGACTTCCCCCTCGCCGCGAGATGAGGCCCGATTCCCCTGCACTGCGTGCAGAGCAATTCCGTGTTGCCCATCACACATGAAAGGAGCCTTGATTTCCTTGATGGCACTCCAGAGAAACCCCAAGAACACTGTTTCAAGGCTAGAGGGATCCTGAGGTCACTGTAGCAACACAAAAGAGCTCCGTGGACCAAGAATCAACACGAGATGAGAGGTTAGTCCCTGGCTTCGACTCCTGAGGAATACCAACTTACCACAAGCACCTCAAGAGGAGGCTTCTCTCAGCTCTAGGTATGTGAGAGGGATCCTGAGTTTGCGGCCTCAAGTGGAATGGACACCGCGATGCCCTGACTCGAAATAAGGCCGGATATCCCTGCAGGGACTTGAATGCAGGCTCGTCTTGCATCTCCCAAGAAGAAAGGATGTCTGAATCCCCTGTGGAGACCACAGAGAAACACCTAGTTCCCCACCTCATCGCGACCGCAGGCCTCACATCCTTTGAAAACTCCAGAGGTACGCGGAGATCAGTGCCTCCAAAGGAGACGACGCCTGACTCCTCGTGAAACTTGATAGGAGTCCCAGGATTCCTGTGGCACTTGGAAAGGGACACTTGGTCTCCCGCCTCAGCTGGAGAGGTGTCCCAATTGCCCTGCCAAGCCTCGAGGAGAATCCAGAGTTGTCCCTCGCAACTAGGCAGGAGTCCTGACGTCGCTGAAGAAACACGTGGGTGGAAGGGCCATCCCCGTCGTAACTCGAGAATATACCCCAGGTTCCCGCCGCAACTCGAGAAAAACCATGAGACTTCCCCCTCGCCGCGAGATGAGGCCCGATTCCCCTGCACTGCGTGCAGAGCAATTCCGTGTTGCACATCACACATGAAAGGAGCCTTGATTTCCTTGACACTCTAGAGAAACCCCAAGAACACTGTTTCAAGGCTAGAGGGATCCTGAGGTCACTGTAGCAACACGAAAGAGCTCCGTGGGCCAAAAATCAACTCGAGATGAGAGGTTAGTCCCTGGCTTCGACTCCAGAGGAATACCACCTTACCACAAGCACCTCAAGAGGAGGCTTCTCTCAGCTCTAGGTATGTGAGAGGGACCCTGAGTTTGCGGTCTCAAGTGGAATGGACACCGCGATGCCCTGACTCGAAATAAGGCCGGATATCCCTGCAGTGACTGGAAAGCAGGCTCGTCTTGCATCTCCCAAGACGAAAGGGTGTCTGAATCCCCTGTGGAGACCACAGAGAAAGACCTAGTTCCCCACCTCATCGCGACAGGAGGCCTCAAATCCTTTGAAAACTCCAGAGGTATGCGGAGATCAGTGCCTCCAAAGGAGACAATGCCTGACTCCTCGTGAAACTTCATAGGAGACCCAGGATTCCTGTGGCACGTGGAAAGGGACCCTTGGTCTCCCGTCTCAGCTGGAGAGGCGTCCCAATTGCCCTGCAAAGCCTCGAGGAGAATCCCGAGATGTCCCTCGCAACTAGGCAGGAGTCCTGACATGGCTGAACACACACGTGTGTGGAAGGGCCATCCCCGTCGTAACTCGAGAATATACCCCAGGTTCCCGCCGCAACTCGAGAAAAACCATGAGACTTCCCCCTCGCCGCGAGATGAGGCCCGATTCCCCTGCACTGCGTGCAGAGCAATTCCGTGTTGCACATCACACATGAAAGGAGCCTTGATTTCCTTGATGGCACTCCAGAGAAACCCCAAGAACACTGTTTCAAGGCTAGAGGGATCCTGAGGTCACTGTAGCAACACGAAAGAGCTCCGTGGACCAAAAATCAACACGAGATGAGAGGTTAGTCCCTGGCTTCGACTCCTGAGGAATACCACCTTACCACAAGCACCTCAAGAGGAGGCTTCTCTCAGCTCTAGGTATGTGAGAGGGATCCTGAGTTTGCGGCCTCAAGTGGAATGGACACCGCGATGCCCTGACTCGAAATAAGGCCGGATATCCCTGCAGTAACTTGAATGCAGGCTCGTCTTGTATCTCCCAAGAAGAAAGGATGTCTGAATCCCCTGTGGAGACCACAGAGAAAGACCTAGTTCCCCACCTCATCGCGACCGCAGGCCTCACATCCTTTGAAAACTCCAGAGGTACGCGGAGATCAGTGCCTCCAAAGGAGACGATGCCTGACTCCTCGTGAAACTTGATAGGAGTCCCAGGATTCTTGTGGCACGTGGAAAGGGACCCTTGGTCTCCCGCCTCAGCTGGAGAGGCGTTCCAATTGCCCTGCCAAGCCTCGAGGAGAATCCCGAGTTGTCCCTCGCAACTAGGCAGGAGTCCTGACATGGCTGAACAAACACGTGGGTGGAAGGGCCATCCCCGTCGTAACTCGAGAATATACCCCAGGTTCCCGCCGCAACTCGAGAAAAACCATGAGACTTCCCCCTCGATGCGAGATGAGGCCCGATTCCCCTGTACTGCGTGCAGAGCAATTCCGTCTTGCACATCACACATGAAAGGAGCCTTGATTTCCTAGATGGCACTCCAGAGAAACCCCAAGAACACTGTTTCAAGGATAGAGGGATCCTGAGGTCACTGTAGCAACACAAAAGAACTCTGTGGACCAAAAATCAACTCGAAAAGAGAGGTTAGTCCCTGAATTCGTCTCCAGAGGAATACCACTTTACCACAAGCACCTCAAGAGGAGGCTTCTCTCAGCTCTAGGTATGTGAGAGGGACCCTGAGTTTGCGGCCTCAAGTGGAATGGACACCGCGATGCCCTGACTCGAAATAAGGCCGGATATCCCTGCAGTGACTTCAATGCAGGCTCGTCTTGCATCTCCCAGGACGAAAGGATGTCTGAATCCCCTGTGGAAAGCACAGAGAAAGACTTAGTTCCCCACCTCATCGCGACCGATAGCCTCACATCCTTTGAAAACTCCAGAGGTACGCGGAGATCAGTGCCTCCAAAGGAGACGACGCCTGACTCCTCGTGAAACTTGATAGGCGTCCCAGGATTCCTGTGGCACTTGGAAAGGGACACTTGGTCTCCCGCCTCAGCTGGAGAGGCGTCCCAATTGCCCTGCCAAGCCTCGAGGAGAATCCAGAGTTGTCCCTCGCAACTAGGCAGGAGTCCTGACGTCGCTGAAGAAACACGTGGGTGGAAGGGCCATCCCCGTCGTAACTCGAGAATATACCCCAGGTTCCCGCCGCAACTCGAGAAAAACCATGAGACTTCCCCCTCGCCGCGAGATGAGGCCCGATTCCCCTGCACTGCGTGCAGAGCAATTCCGTGTTGCACATCACACATGAAAGGAGCCTTGATTTCCTTGATGGCACTCCAGAGAAACCCCAAGAACACTGTTTCAAGGCTAGAGGGATCCTGAGGTCACTGTAGCAACACGAAAGAGCTCCGTGGGCCAAAAATCAACTCGAGATGAGAGGTTAGTCCCTGGCTTCGACTCCAGAGGAATACCACCTTACCACAAGCACCTCAAGAGGAGGCTTCTCTCAGCTCTAGGTATGTGAGAGGGACCCTGAGTTTGCGGCCTCAAGTGGAATGGACACCGCGATGCCCTGATGCGAAATAAGGCTGGATATCCCTGCAGTGACTTGAATGCAGGCTCGTCTTGCATCTCCCAAGATGAAAGGATGTCTGAATCCCCTGTGGAGACCACAGAGAAAGACCTAGTTCCCCACCTCATCGCGACCGGAGGCCTCACATCCTTTGAAAACTCCAGAGGTACGCGGAGATCAGTGCCTCCAAAGGAGACGATGCCTGACTCCTCGTGAAACTTGATAGGAGTCCCAGGATTCCTGTGGCACGTGGAAAGGGACCCTTGGTCTCCCGCCTCAGCTGGAGAGGCGTCCCAATTGCCTTGCCAAGCCTCGAGGAGAATACCGAGTTGTGTTTCGCAACTAGGCAGGAGTCCTGACGTGGCTGAACAAGCACGAGTGTGGAAGGGCCATCCCCGTCGTAACTCGAGAATATACCCCAGGTTCCCACCGCAACTCGAGAAAAACCATGAGACTTCCCCCTCGCCGCGAGATGAGGCCCGATTCCCCTGCACTGCGTGCAGAGCAATTCCGTGTTGCACATCACACATGAAAGGAGCCTTGATTTCCTTGATGGCACTCCAGAGAAACCCCAAGAACACTGTTTCAAGGCTAGAGGGATCCTGAGGTCACTGTAGCAACACGAAAGAGCTCCGTGGACCAAGAATCAACACGAGATGAGAGGTTAGTCCCTGGCTTCGACTCCTGAGGAATACCACCTTACCACAAGCACCTCAAGAGGAGGCTTCTCTCAGCTCTAGGTATGTGAGAGGGATCCTGAGTTTGCGGCCTCAAGTGGAATGGACACCGCGATGCCCTGACTCGAAATAAGGCCGGATATCCCTGCAGTGACTGGAATGCAGGCTCGTCTTGCATCTCCCAAGAAGAAAGGGTGTCTGAATCCCCTGTGGAGACCACAGAGAAAGACCTAGTTCCGCACCTCATCGCGACAGGAGGCCTCAAATCCTTTGAAAACTCCAGAGGTATGCGGAGATCAGTGCCTCCAAAGGAGACGATGCCTGACTCCTCGTGAAACTTGATAGGAGTCCCAGGATTCCTGTGGCACGTGGAAAGGGACTCTTGGTCTCCCGTCTCAGCTGGAGAGGCGTCCCAATTGCCCTGCCAAGCCTCGAGGAGAATCCCGAGTTGTCCCTCGCAACTAGGCAGGAGCCCTGACATGGCTGAACAAACACGTGGGTGGAAGGGCCATCCCCGTCGTAACTCGAGAATATACCCCAGGTTCCCGCCGCAACTCGAGAAAAACCATGAGACTTCCCCCTCGCTGCGAGATGAGGCCCGATTCCCCTGCACTGCGTGCAGAGCAATTCCGTGTTGCACATCACACATGAAAGGAGCCTTGATTTCCTTGATGGCACTCCAGAGAAACCCCAAGAACACTGTTTCAAGGATAGAGGGATCCTGAGGTCACTGTAGCAACACGAAAGAACTCTGTGGACCAAAAATCAACTCGAAAAGAGAGGTTAGTCCCTGGATTCGTCTCCAGAGGAATACGACCTTACCACAAGCACCTCAAGAGGAGGCTTCTCTCAGCTCTAGGTATGTGAGAGGGACCCTGAGTTTGCGGCCTCAAGTGGAATGGACACCGCGATGCCCTGACTCGAAATAAGGCCGGATATCCCTGCAGTGACTTCAATGCAGGCTCGTCTTGCATCTCCCAGGACGAAAGGATGTCTGAATCCCCTGTGGAGACCACAGAGAAAGACCTAGTTCCCCACCTCATCGCGACCGGAGGCCTCACATCCTTTGAAAACTCCAGAGGTACGCGGAGATCATTGCCTCCAAAGGAGACGATGCCTGACTCCTCGTGAAACTTGATAGGAGACCCAGGATTCCTGTGGCACGTGGAAAGGGACCCTTGGTCTCCCGTCTCAGCTGGAGAGGCGTCCCAATTGCCCTGCAAAGCCTCGAGGAGAATCCCGAGTTGTCCCTCGCAACTAGGCAGGAGCCCTGACATGGCTGAACACACACGTGGGTGGATGGGCCATCCCCGTCGTAACTCGAGAATATACCCCAGGTTCCCGCCGCAACTCGAGAAAAACCATGAGACTTCCCCCTCGCTGCGAGATGAGGCCCGATTCCCCTGCACTGCGTGCAGAGCAATTCCGTGTTGAACATCACACATGAAAGGAGCCTTGATTTCCTTGATGGCACTCCAGAGACACCCCAAGAACACTGTTTCAAGGCTAGACGGATCCTGAGGTCACTGTAGCAACACGAAAGAGCTCCGTGGACCAAGAATCAACACGAGATGAGAGGTTAGTCCCTGGCTTCGACTCCTGAGGAATACCACCTTACCACAAGCACCTCAAGAGGAGGCTTCTCTCAGCTCTAGGTATGTGAGAGGGATCCTGAGTTTGCGGCCTCAAGTGGAATGGACACCGCGATGCCCTGACTCGAAATAAGGCCGGATATCCCTGCAGTGACTTGAATGCAGGCTCGTCTTGCATCTCCCAAGAAGAAAGGATGTCTGAATCCCCTGTGGAGACCACAGAGAAAGACCTAGTTCCCCACCTCATCACGAAGGGAGGCCTCACATCCTTTGAAAACTCCAGAGGTACGCGGAGATCAGTGCCTCCAAAGGAGACGATGCCTGACTCCTCGTGAAACTTGATAGGAGTCCCAGGATTTTGTGGCACGTGGAAAGGGACTCTTGGTCTCCCGCCTCAGCTGGAGAGGCGTTCCAATTGCCCTGCCAAGCCTCGAGGAGAATCCCGAGTTGTCCCTCACAACTACGCAGGAGTCCTGACGTGGCTGAACAAACACGTGGGTGGAAGGGCCATCCCCGTCGTAACTCGAGAATATACCCCAGGTTCCCGCCGCAACTCGAGAAAAACCATGAGACTTCCCCCAGGATGCGAGATGAGGCCCGATTCCCCTGTACTGCGTGCAGAGCAATTCCGTCTTGCACATCACACATGAAAGGAGCCTTGATTTCCTTGATGGCACTCCAGAGACACCCCAAGAACACTGTTTCAAGGCTAGACGGATCCTGAGGTCACTGTAGCAACACGAAAGAGCTCCGTGGACCAAGAATCAACACGAGATGAGAGGTTAGTCCCTGGCTTCGACTCCTGAGGAATACCACCTTACCACAAGCACCTCAAGAGGAGGCTTCTCTCAGCTCTAGGTATGTGAGAGGGATCCTGAGTTTGCGGCCTCAAGTGGAATGGACACCGCGATGCCCTGACTCGAAATAAGGCCGGATATCCCTGCAGTGACTTGAATGCAGGCTCGTCTTGCATCTCCCAAGAAGAAAGGATGTCTGAATCCCCTGTGGAGACCACAGAGAAAGACCTAGTTCCCCACCTCATCACGAAGGGAGGCCTCACATCCTTTGAAAACTCCAGAGGTACGCGGAGATCAGTGCCTCCAAAGGAGACGATGCCTGACTCCTCGTGAAACTTGATAGGAGTCCCAGGATTTTGTGGCACGTGGAAAGGGACTCTTGGTCTCCCGCCTCAGCTGGAGAGGCGTTCCAATTGCCCTGCCAAGCCTCGAGGAGAATCCCGAGTTGTCCCTCACAACTACGCAGGAGTCCTGACGTGGCTGAACAAACACGTGGGTGGAAGGGCCATCCCCGTCGTAACTCGAGAATATACCCCAGGTTCCCGCCGCAACTCGAGAAAAACCATGAGACTTCCCCCAGGATGCGAGATGAGGCCCGATTCCCCTGTACTGCGTGCAGAGCAATTCCGTCTTGCACATCACACATGAAAGGAGCCTTGATTTCCTTGATGGCACTCCAGAGAAACCCCAAGAACACTGTTTCAAGGATAGAGGGATCCTGAGGTCACTGTAGCAACACGAAAGAACTCTGTGGACCAAAAATCAACTCGAAAAGAGAGGTTAGTCCCTGGCTTCGACTCCAGAGGAATACGACCTTACCACAAGCACCTCAAGAGGAGGCTTCTCTCAGCTCTAGGTATGTGAGAGGGACCCTGAGTTTGCGGCCTCAAGTGGAATGGACACCGCGATGCCCTGACTCGAAATAAGGCCGGATATCCCTGCAGTGACTTCAATGCAGGCTCGTCTTGCATCTCCCAGGACGAAAGGATGTCTGAATCCCCTGTGGAGACCACAGAGAAAGACCTAGTTCCCCACCTCATCGCGACCGGAGGCCTCACATCCTTTGAAAACTCCAGAGGTACGCGGAGATCAGTGCCTCCAAAGGAGACGATGCCTGACTCCTCGTGAAACTTGATAGGAGACCCAGGATTCCTGTGGCACGTGGAAAGGGACCCTTGGTCTCCCGCCTCAGCTGGAGAGGCGTCCCAATTGCCTTGCCAAGCCTCGAGGAGAATCCCGAGTTGTGTCTCGCAACTAGGCAAGAGTCCTGACGTGGCTGAACAAACACGTGTGTGGAAGGGCCATCCCCGTCGTAACTCGAGAATATACCCCAGGTTCCCGCCGCAACTCGAGAAAAACCATGAGACTTCCCCCTCGCCGCGAGATGAGGCCCGATTCCCCTGCACTGCGTGCAGAGCAATTCTGTGTTGCACATGACACATGAAAGGAGCCTTGATTTCTTGATGGCACTCCAGAGAAACCCCAAGAACACTGTTTCAAGGCTAGAGGGATCCTGAGGTCACTGTAGCAACACGAAAGAGCGCCGTGGACCAAAAATCAACCCGAGATGAGAGGTTAGTCCCTGGCTTCGACTCCAGAGGAATACCACCTTACCACAAGCACCTCAAGAGGAGGCTTCTCTCAGCTCTAGGTATGTGAGAGGGACCCTGAGTTTGCGGCCTCAAGTGGAATGGACACCGCGATGCCCTGACTCGAAATAAGGCTGGATATCCCTGCAGTGACTTGAATGCAGGCTTGTCTTGCATCTCCCAAGACGAAAGGGTGTCTGAATCCCCTGTGGAGACCACAGACAAAGACCTAGTTCCCCACCTCATCGCGACAGGAGGCCTCAAATCCTTTGAAAATTCCAGAGGTATGCGGAGATCAGTGCCTCCAAAGGAGACGATGCCTGACTCCTCGTGAAACTTGATAGGAGACCCAGGATTCCAGTGGCAGGTGGAAAGGGACCCTTGGTCTCCCGTCTCAGCTGGACAGGCGTCCCAATTGCCCTGCCAAGCCTCGAGGAGAATCCAGAGTTGTCCCTCGCAACTAGGCAGGAGTCCTGACGTCGCTGAAGAAACACGTGGGTGGAGGGGCCATCCCCGTCGTAACTCGAGAATATACCCCAGGTTCCCGCCGCAACTCGAGAAAAACCATGAGACTTCCCCCTCGCCGCGAGATGAGGCCCGATTCCCCTGCACTGCGTGCAGAGCAATTCCGTGTTGCACATCACACATGAAAGGAGCCTTAATTTCCTTGATGGCACTCCAGCGAAACCCCAAGAACACTGTTTCAAGGATAGAGGGATCCTGAGGTCACTGTAGCAACACGAAAGAACTCTGTGGACCAAAAATCAACTCGAAAAGAGAGGTTAGTCCCTGGATTCGTCTCCAGAGGAATACCACCTTACCACAAGCACCTCAAGAGGAGGCTTCTCTCAGCTCTAGGTATGTGAGAGGGACCCTGAGTTTGCGGCCTCAAGTGGAATGGACACCGCGATGCCCTGACTCGAAATAAGGCCGGATATCCCTGCAGTGACTTGAATGCAGGCTCGTCTTGCATCTCCCAGGACGAAAGGATGTCTGAATCCCCTGTGGAAAGCACAGAGAAAGACTTAGTTCCCCACCTCATCGCGACAGATAGCCTCACATCCTTTGAAAACTCCAGAGGTACGCGGAGATCAGTGCCTCCAAAGGAGACGATGCCTGACTCCTCGTGAAACTTGATAGGAGTCCCAGGATTCCTGTGGCACTTGGAAAGGGACACTTGGTCTCCCGCCTCAGCTGGAGAGGCGTCCCAATTGCCCTGCCAAGCCTCGAGGAGAATCCCGAGTTGTGTCTCGCAACTAGGCAGGAGTCCTGACGTCACTGAAGAAACACGTGGGTGGAAGGGCCATCCCCGTCGTAACTCGAGAATATACCCCAGGTTCCCGCCGCAACTCGAGAAAAACCATGAGACTTCCCCCTCGCCGCGAGATGAGGCCCGATTCCCCTGCACTGCGTGCAGAGCAATTCCGTGTTGCACATCACACATGAAAGGAGCCTTGATTTCCTTGATGGCACTCCAGAGAAACCCCAAGAACACTGTTTCAAGGCTAGAGGGATCCTGAGGTCACTGTAGCAACACGAAAGAGCTCCGTGGACCAAAAATCAACTCGAGATGAGAGGTTAGTCCCTGGCTTCGACTCCAGAGGAATACCACCTTACCACAAGCACCTCAAGAGGAGGCTTCTCTCAGCTCTAGGTATGTGAGAGGGACCCTGAGTTTGCGGCCTCAAGTGGAATGGACACCGCGATGCCCTGATGCGAAATAAGGCTGGATATCCCTGCAGTGACTTGAATGCAGGCTCGTCTTGCATCTCCCAATATGAAAGGATGTCTGAATCCCCTGTGGAGACCACAGAGAAAGACCTAGTTCCCCACCTCATCGCGACCGTAGGCCTCACATCCTTTGAAAACTCCAGAGGTACGCGGAGATCAGTGCCTCCAAAGGAGACGATGCCTGACTCCTCGTGAAACTTGATAGGAGTCCCAGTATTCCTGTGGCACAAGGAAAGGGACCCTTGGTCTCCCGCCTCAGCTGGAGAGGCGTCCCAATTGCCTTGCCAAGCCTCGAGGAGAATCCCGAGTTGTCCCTCGCAACTAGGCAGGAGTCCTGACGTGGCTGAACAAACACGTGTGTGGAAGGGCCATCCCCGTCGTAACTCGAGAATATACCCCAGGTTCCCGCCGCAACTCGAGAAAAACCATGAGACTTCCCCCTCGCCGCGAGATGAGGCCCGATTCCCCTGCACTGCGTGCAGAGCAATTCTGTGTTGCACATCACACATGAAAGGAGCCTTGATTTCCTTCATGGCACTCCAGAGAAACCCCAAGAACACTGTTTCAAGGCTAGAGGGATCCTGAGGTCACTGTAGCAACACGAAAGAGCTCCGTGGACCAAAAATCAACTCGAGATGATAGGTTAGTCCCTGGCTTCGAATCCAGAGGAATACCACCTTACCACAAGCACCTCAAGAGGAGGCTTCTCTCAGCTCTAGGTATGTGAGAGGGACCCTGAGTTTGCGGCCTCAAGTGGAATGGACACCACGATGCCCTGACTCGAAATAAGGCCGGATATCCCTGCAGTGACTGGAATGCAGGCTCGTCTTGCATCTCCCAAGACGAAAGGGTGTCTGAATCCCCTGTGGAGACCACAGAGAAAGACCCAGTTCCCCACCTCATCGCGACAGGAGGCCTCAAATCCTTTGAAAACTCCAGAGGTATGCGGAGATCAGTGCCTCCAAAGGAGACGATGCCTGACTCCTCGTGAAACTTGATAGGAGACCCAGGATTCCTGTGGCACGTGGAAAGGGACCCTTGGTCTCCCGCCTCAGCTGGAGAGGCGTCCCAATTGCCCTGCAAAGCCTCGAGGAGAATCCCGAGATGTCCCTCGCAACTAGGCAGGAGTCCTGACATGGCTGAAGACACACGTGTGTGGAAGGGCCATCCCCGTCGTAACTCGAGAATATACCCCAGGTTCCCGCTGCAACTCGAGAAAAACCATGAGACTTCCCCCTCGCCGCGAGATGAGGCCCGATTCCCCTGCACTGCGTGCAGAGCAATTCCGTGTTGCACATCACACATGAAAGGAGCCTTGATTTCCTTGATGGCACTCCTGAGAAACCCCAAGAACACTGTTTCAAGGCTAGAGGGATCCTGAGGTCACTGTAGCAACACGAAAGAGCTCCGTGGACCAAGAATCTACACGAGATGAGAGGTTAGTCCCTGGCTTCGACTCCAGAGGAATACCACCTTACCACAAGCACCTCAAGAGAAGGCTTCTCTCAGCTCTAGGTATGTGAGAGGCATCCTGAGTTTGCGGCCTCAAGTGGAATGGACACCGCGATGCCCTGACTCGAAATAAGGCCGGATATCCCTGCAGTGACTTGAATGCAGGCTCGTCTTGCATCCCCAAGAAGAAAGGATGTCTGAATCCCCTGTGGAGACCAGAGAGAAACACCTAGTTCCCCACCTCATCGCGACCGGAGGCCTCACATCCTTTGAAAACTCCAGAGGTACGCGGAGATCAGTGCCTCCAAAGGAGACGATGCCTGACTCCTCGTGAAACTTGATAGGAGTCCCAGGATTCTTGTGGCACGTGGAAAGGGACCCTTGGTCTCCCGCCTCAGCTGGAGAGGCGTTCCAATTGCCCTGCCAAGCCTCGAGGAGAATCCCGAGTTGTCCCTCGCAACTAGGCAGGAGTCCTGACGTGGCTGAACAAACACGTGGGTGGAAGGGCCATCCCCGTCGTAACTCGAGAATATACCCCAGGTTCCCGCCGCAACTCGAGAAAAACCATGAGACTTCCCCCTCGATGCGAGATGAGGCCCGATTCCCCTGTACTGCGTGCAGAGCAATTCCGTCTTGCACATCACACATGAAAGGAGCCTTGATTTCCTTGATGGCACTCCAGAGAAACCCCAAGAACACTGTTTCAAGGATAGAGGGATCCTGAGGTCACTGTAGCAACACGAAAGAACTCTGTGGACCAAAAATCAACTGGAAAAGAGAGGTTAGTCCCTGGATTCGTCTCCAGAGGAATACCACCTTACCACAAGCACCTCAAGAGGAGGCTTCTCTCAGCTCTAGGTATGTGAGAGGGACCCTGAGTTTGCGGCCTCAAGTGGAATGGACACCGCGATGCCCTGACTCGAAATAAGGCCGGATATCCCTGCAGTGACTTCAATGCAGGCTCGTCTTGCATCTCCCAGGACGAAAGGATGTCTGAATCCCCTGTGGAAAGCACAGAGAAAGACTTAGTTCCCCACCTCATCGCGACCGATAGCCTCACATCCTTTGAAAACTCCAGAGGTACGCGGAGATCAGTGCCTCCAAAGGAGACGATGCCTGACTCCTCGTGAAACTTGATAGGAGTCCCAGGATTCCTGTGGCACGTGGAAAGGGACCCTTGGTCTCCCGCCTCAGCTTGAGAGGCGTCCCAATTGCCTTGCCAAGCCTCGAGGAGAATCCCGAGTTGTCCCTCGCAACTAAGCAGGAGTCCTGACATGGCTGAACACACACGTGGGTGGAAGGGCCATCCCCGTCCTAACTCGAGAATATACCCCAGGTTCCCGCCGCAACTCGAGAAAAACCATGAGACTTCCCCCTCGATGCGAGATGAGGCCCGATTCCCCTGTACTGCGTGCAGAGCAATTCCGTCTTGCACATCACACATGAAAGGAGCCTTGATTTCCTTGATGGCACTCCAGAGAAACCCCAAGAACACTGTTTCAAGGCTAGAGGGATCCTGAGGTCACTGTAGCAACACGAAAGAACTCTGTGGACCAAAAATCAACTCGAAAAGGGAGGTTAGTCCCTGGATTCGTCTCCAGAGGAATACCACCTTACCACAAGCACCTCAAGAGGAGGCTTCTCTCAGCTCTAGGTATGTGAGAGGGACCCTGAGTTTGCGGCCTCAAGTGGAATGGACACCGTGATGCCCTGACTCGAAATAAGGCCGGATATCCCTGCAGTGACTTCAATGCAGGCTCGTCTTGCATCTCCCAGGACGAAAGGATGTCTGAATCCCCTGTGGAGACCACAGAGAAACACCTAGTTCCCCACCTCATCTCGACCGATAGCCTCACATCCTTTGAAAACTCCAGAGGTACGCGGAGATCAGTGCCTCCAAAGGAGACGACGCCTGACTCCTCGTGAAACTTGATAGGAGTCCCAGGATTCCTGTGGCACTTGGAAAGGGACACTTGGTCTCCCGCCTCAGCTGGAGAGGCGTCCCAATTGCCCTGCCAAGCCTCGAGGAGAATCCAGAGTTGTCCCTCGCAACTAGGCAGGAGTCCTGACGTCGCTGAAGAAACACGTGGGTGGAAGGGCCATCCCCGTCGTAACTCGAGAATATACCCCAGGTTCCCGCCGCAACTCGAGAAAAACCATGAGACTTCCCCCTCGCCGCGAGATGAGGCCCGATTCCCCTGCACTGCGTGCAGAGCAATTCCGTGTTGCCCATCACACATGAAAGGAGCCTTGATTTCCTTGATGGCACTCCAGAGAAACCCCAAGAACACTGTTTCAAGGCTAGAGGGATCCTGAGGTCACTGTAGCAACACGAAAGAGCTCCGTGGACCAAAAATCAACAGGAGATGAGAGGTTAGTCCCTGGATTCGTCTCCAGAGGAATACCACCTTACCACAAGCACCTCAAGAGGAGGCTTCTCTCAGCTCTAGGTATGTGAGAGGGACCCTGAGTTTGCGGCCTCAAGTGGAATGGACACCGCGATGCCCTGACTCGAAATAAGGCCGGATATCCCTGCAGTGACTTCAATGCAGGCTCGTCTTGCATCTCCCAGGATGAAAGGATGTCTGAATCCCCTGTGGAAAGCACAGAGAAAGACCTAGTTCCCCACCTCATCGCGACCGATAGCCTCACATCCTTTGAAAACTCCAGAGGTACGCGGAGATCAGTGCCTCCAAAGGAGACGATGCCTGACTCCTCGTGAAACTTGATAGGAGTCCCAGGATTCCTGTGGCACTTGGAAAGGGACACTTGGTCTCCCGCCTCAGCTGGAGAGGCGTTCCAATTGCCCTGCCAAGCCTCGAGGAGAATCCAGAGTTGTCCCTCGCAACTAGGCAGGAGTCCTGACGTCGCTGAAGAAACACGTGGGTGGAAGGGCCATCCCCGTCGTAACTCGAGAATATACCCCAGGTTCCCGCCGCAACTCGAGAAAAACCATGAGACTTCCCCCTCGCCGCGAGATGAGGCCCGATTCCCCTGCACTGCGTGCAGAGCAATTCCGTGTTGCACATCACACATGAAAGGAGCCTTGATTTCCTTGATGGCACTCCAGAGAAACCCCAAGAACACTGTTTCAAGGCTAGAGGGATCCTGAGGTCACTGTAGCAACACGAAAGAGCTCCGTGGGCCAAAAATCAACTCGAGATGAGAGGTTAGTCCCTGGCTTCGACTCCAGAGGAATACCACCTTACCACAAGCACCTCAAGAAGAGGCTTCTCTCAGCTCTAGGTATGTGAGAGGGACCCTGAGTTTGCGGCCTCAAGTGGAATGGACACCGCGATGCCCTGACGCGAAATAAGGCTGGATATCCCTGCAGTGACTTGAATGCAGGCTCGTCTTGCATCTCCCAAGATGAAAGGATGTCTGAATCCCCTGT
This sequence comes from Cervus elaphus, assembly GCF_910594005.1. NCBI lineage: Eukaryota > Metazoa > Chordata > Mammalia > Artiodactyla > Cervidae > Cervus > Cervus elaphus. The sequence continues at coordinate 449,380 of NW_025316700.1, read as the reverse complement.
GGAGACCACAGAGAAAGAACTAGTTCCCCACCTCATCGCGACCGGAGGCCTCACATCCTTTGAAAACTCCAGAGGTACGCGGAGATCAGTGCCTCCAAAGGAGACGATGCCTGACTCCTCGTGAAACTTGATAGGAGTCCCAGGATTCCTGTGGCACGTGGAAAGGGACCCTTGGTCTCCCGCCTCAGCTGGAGAGGCGTCCCAATTGCCCTGCCAAGCCTCGAGGAGAATCCAGAGTTGTCCCTCGCAACTAGGCAGGAGTCCTGACGTGGCTGAACAAACACGTGGGTGGAAGGGCCATCCCCGTCGTAACTCGAGAATATACCCCAGGTTCCCGCCGCAACTCGAGAAAAACCATGAGACTTCCCCCTCGATGCGAGATGAGGCCCGATTCCCCTGTACTGCGTGCAGAGCAATTCCGTCTTGCACATCACACATGAAAGGAGCCTTGATTTCCTTGATGGCACTCCAGAGAAACCCCAAGAACACTGTTTCAAGGATAGAGGGATCCTGAGGTCACTGTAGCAACACGAAAGAACTCTGTGGACCAAAAATCAACTCGAAAAGAGAGGTTATTCCCTGGATTCGTCTCCAGAGGAATACCACCTTACAACAAGCACCTCAAGAGGAGGCTTCTCTCAGCTCTAGGTATGTGAGAGGGACCCTGAGTTTGCGGCCTCAAGTGGAATGGACACCGCGATGCCCTGACTCGAAATAAGGCCGGATATCCCTGCAGTGACTTGAATGCAGGCTCGTCTTGCATCTCCCAGGAGGAAAGGATGTCTGAATCCCCTGTGGAAAGCACAGAGAAAGACTTAGTTCCCCACCTCATCGCGACCGATAGCCTCACATCCTTTGAAAACTCCAGAGGTACGCGGAGATCAGTGCCTCCAAAGGAGACGACGCCTGACTCCTCGTGAAACTTGATAGGAGTCCCAGGATTCCTGTGGCACTTGGAAAGGGACACTTGGTCTCCCGCCTCAGCTGGAGATGCGTCCCAATTGCCCTGCCAAGCCTCGAGGAGAATCCAGAGTTGTCCCTCGCAACTAGGCAGGAGTCCTGACGTCGCTGAAGAAACACGTGGGTGGAAGGGCCATCCCCGTCGTAACTCGAGAATATACCCCAGGTTCCCGCCGCAACTCGAGAAAAACCATGAGACATCCCCCTCGCCGCGAGATGAGGCCCGATTCCCCTGCACTGCGTGCAGAGCAATTCCGTGTTGCACATCACACATGAAAGGAGCCTTGATTTCTTGATGGCACTCCAGAGAAACCCCAAGAACACTGTTTCAAGGCTAGAGGGATCCTGAGGTCACTGTAGCAACACGAAAGAGCTCCGTGGGCCAAAAATCAACTCGAGATGAGAGGTTAGTCCCTGGCTTCGACTCCAGAGGAATACCACCTTACCACAAGCACCTCAAGAGGAGGCTTCTCTCAGCTCTAGGTATGTGAGAGGGACCCTGAGTTTGCGGCCTCAAGTGGAATGGACACCGCGATGCCCTGACTCGAAATAAGGCCGGATATCCCTGCAGTGACTGGAATGCAGGCTCGTCTTGCATCTCCCAAGACGAAAGGGTGTCTGAATCCCCTGTGGAGACCACAGAGAAAGACCTAGTTCCCCACCTCATCGCGACAGGAGGCCTCAAATCCTTTGAAAACTCCAGAGGTATGCGGAGATCAGTGCCTCCAAAGGAGACGATGCCTGACTCCTCGTGAAACTTGATAGGAGACCCAGGATTCCTGTGGCACGTGGAAAGGGACCCTTGGTCTCCCATCTCAGCTGGAGAGGCGTCCCAATTGCCCTGCAAAGCCTCGAGGAGAATCCCGAGATGTCCCTCGCAACTAGGCAGGAGTCCTGACATGGCTGAACACACACGTGTGTGGAAGGGCCATCCCCGTCGTAACTCGAGAATATACCCCAGGTTCCCGCTGCAAATCGAGAAAAACCATGAGACTTCCCCCTCGCCGCGAGATGAGGCCCGATTCCCCTGCACTGCGTGCAGAGCAATTCCGTGTTGCACATCACACATGAAAGGAGCCTTGATTTCCTTGATGGCACTCCAGAGAAACCCCAAGAACACTGTTTCAAGGCTAGAGGGATCCTGAGGTCACTGTAGCAACCCGAAAAAGCTCCGTGGACCAAGAATCAACACGAGATGAGATGTTAGTCCCTGGCTTCGACTCCTGAGGAATACCAACTTACCACAAGCACCTCAAGAGGAGGCTTCTCTCAGCTCTAGGTATGTGAGAGGGATCCTGAGTTTGCGGCCTCAAGTGGAATGGACACCGCGATGCCCTGACTCGAAATAAGGCCGGATATCCCTGCAGTGACTTCAATGCAGGCTCGTCTTGCATCTCCCAGGACGAAAGGATGTCTGAATCCCCTGTGGAAAGCACAGAGAAAGACTTAGTTCCCCACATCATCGCGACCGATGGCCTGACATCCTTTGAAAACTCCAGAGGTAGGCGGAGATCAGTGCCTCCAAAGGAGACGATGCCTGACTCCTCGTGAAACTTGATAGGAGTCCCAGGATTCCTGTGGCACGTGGAAAGGGACCCTTGGTCTCCCGCCTCAGCTGGAGAGGCGTCCCAATTGCCTTGCCAAGCCTCGAGGAGAATCCCGAGTTGTGTCTCGCAACTAGGCAAGAGTCCTGACGTGGCTGAACAAACACGTGTGTGGAAGGGCCATCCCCGTCGTAACTCGAGAATATACCCCAGGTTCCCGCCGCAACTCGAGAAAAACCATGAGACTTCCCCCTCGCCGCGAGATGAGGCCCGATTCCCCTGCACTGCGTGCAGAGCAATTCTGTGTTGCACATCACACATGAAAGGAGCCTTGATTTCCTTCATGGCAATCCAGAGAAACCCCAAGAACACTGTTTCAAGGCTAGAGGGATCCTGAGGTCACTGTAGCAACACGAAAGAGCTCCGTGGACCAAAAATCAACTCGAGATGAGAGGTTAGTCCCTGGCTTCGACTCCAGAGGAATACCACCTTACCACAAGCACCTCAAGAGGAGGCTTCTCTCAGCTCTAGGTATGTGAGAGGGACCCTGAGTTTGCGGCCTCAAGTGGAATGGACACCGCAATGCCCTGACTCGAAATAAGGCCGGATATCCCTGCAGTGACTGGAATGCAGGCTCGTCTTGCATCTCCCAAGACGAAAGGGTGTCTGAATCCCCTGTGGAGACCACAGAGAAAGACCTAGTTCCCCACCTCATCGCGACAGGAGGCCTCAAATCCTTTGAAAACTCCAGAGGTATGCGGAGATCAGTGCCTCCAAAGGAGACGATGCCTGACTCCTCGTGAAACTTGATAGGAGACCCAGGATTCCTGTGGCACGTGGAAAGGGACACTTGGTCTCCCGTCTCAGCTGGAGAGGCGTCCCAATTGCCCTGCGAAGCCTCGAGGAGAATCCCGAGTTGTCCCTCGCAACTAGGCAGGAGTCCTGACGTGGCTGAACACACACGTGTGTGGAAGGGCCATCCCCGTCGTAACTCGAGAATATACCCCAGGTTCCCGCCGCAACTCGAGAAAAACCATGAGACTTCCCCCTCGCCGCGAGATGAGGCCCGATTCCCCTGCACTGCGTGCAGAGCAATTCCGTGTTGTACATCACACATGAAAGGAGCCTTGATTTCCTTGATGGCACTGCAGAGAAACCTCAAGAACACTGTTTCAAGGCTAGAGGGATCCTGAGGTCACTGTAGCAACACAAAAGAGCTCCATGGACCAAGAATCAACACGAGATGAGAGGTTAGTCCCTGGCTTCGACTCCTGACGAATACCACCTTACCACAAGCACCTCAAGAGGAGGCTTCTCTCAGCTCTAGGTATGTGAGAGGGATCCTGAGTTTGCGGCCTCAAGTGGAATGGACACCGCGATGCCCTGACTCGATAAAAGGACGGATATCCCTGCAGTGACTTGAATGCAGGCTCGTCTTGCATCTCCCAAGAAGAAAGGATGTCTGAATCCCCTGTGGAGACCACAGAGAAAGACCTAGTTCCCACCTCATCGCGACCGGAGGCCTCACATCCTTTGAAAACTCCAGAGGTACGCGGAGATCAGTGCCTCCAAAGGAGACGATGCCTGACTCCTCGTGAAACTTGATAGGAGTCCCAGGATTCTTGTGGCACGTGGAAAGGGACCCTTGGTCTCCCGCCTCAGCTGGAGAGGCTTTCCAATTGCCCTGCCAAGCCTCGAGGAGAATCCCGAGTTGTCCCTCGCAACTAGGCAGGAGTCCTGACGTGGCTGAACAAACACGTGGGTGGAAGGGCCATCCCCGTCGTAACTCGAGAATATACTCCAGGTTCCCGCCGCAACTCGAGAAAAACCATGAGACTTCCCCCTCGATGCGAGATGAGGCCCGATTCCCCTGTACTGCGTGCAGAGCAATTCCGTCTTGCACATCACACATGAAAGGCGCCTTGATTTCCTAGATGGCACTCCAGAGAAACCCCAAGAACACTGTTTCAAGGCTAGAGGGATCCTGAGGTCACTGTAGCAACACGAAAGAGCTCCGTGGGCCAAAAATCAACTCGAGATGAGAGGTTAGTCCCTGGCTTCGACTCCAGAGGAATACCACCTTACCACAAGCACCTCAAGAGGAGGCTTCTCTCAGCTCTAGGTATGTGAGAGGGACCCTGAGTTTGCGGCCTCAAGTGGAATGGACACCGCGATGCCCTGACGCGAAATAAGGCTGGATATCCCTGCAGTGACTTGAATGCAGGCTCGTCTTGCATCTCCCAAGATGAAAGGATGTCTGAATCCCCTGTGGAGACCACAGAGAAAGACCTAGTTCCCCACCTCATCGCGACAGGAGACCTCAAATCCTTTGAAAATTCCAGAGGTACGCGGAGATCAGTGCCTCCAAAGGAGACGATGCCTGACTCCTCGTGAAACTTGATAGGAGTCCCAGGATTCCTGTGGAACGTGGAAAGGGACCCTTGGTCTCCCGCCTCAGCTGGAGAGGCGTCCCAATTGCCTTGCCAAGCCTCGAGGAGAATCCCGAGTTGTGTCTCGCAACTAGGCAAGAGTCCTGACATGGCTGAACAAACACGTGTGTGGAAGGGCCATCCCCGTCGTAACTCGAGAATATACCCCAGGTTCCCGCCGCAACTCGAGAAAAACCATGAGACTTCCCCCTCGCCGCGAGATGAGGCCCGATTCCCCTGCACTGCGTGCAGAGCAATTCTGTGTTGCACATCACACATGAAAGGAGCCTTGATTTCCTTCATGGCACTCCAGAGAAACCCCAAGAACACTGTTTCAAGGATAGAGGGATCCTGAGGTCACTGTAGCAACACGGACGAGCTCCGTGGGCCAAAAATCAACTTGAGATGAGAGGTTAGTCCCTGGCTTCGACTCCAGAGGAATACCACCTCACCACAAGCACCTCAAGAGGAGGCTTCTCTCAGCTCTAGGTATGTGAGAGGGACCCTGAGTTTGCGGCCTCAAGTGGAATGGACACCGCGATGCCCTGACTCGAAATAAGGCCGGATATCCCTGCAGTGACTTCAATGCAGGCTCGTCTTGCATCTCCCAAGACGAAAGGGTGTCTGAATCCCCTGTGGAGACCACAGAGAAAGACCTAGTTCCCCACCTCATCGCGACAGGAGGCCTCAAATCCTTTGAAAACTCCAGAGGTATGCGGAGATCAGTGCCTCCAAAGGAGACGATGCCTGACTCTTTGTGAAACTTGATAGGAGCCCCAGGATTCCTGTGGCACGTGGAAAGGGACCCTTGGTCTCCCGTCTCAGCTGGAGAGGCGTCCCAATTGCCCTGCAAAGCCTCGAGGAGAATCCCGAGTTGTCCCTCGCAAATAGGCAGGAGTCCTGACATGGCTGAACACACACGTGTGTGGAAGGGCCATCCCCGTCGTAACTCGAGAATATACCCCAGGTTCCCGCCGCAACTCGAGAAAAAGCATTAGACTTCCCCCTCGCCGCCAGATGAGGCCCGATTCCCCTGCACTGCGTGCAGAGCAATTCCGTGTTGCACTTCACACATGAAAGGAGCCTTGATTTCCTTGATGGCACTCCAGAGAAACCCCAAGAACACTGTTTCAAGGCTAGAGGGATCCTGAGGTCACTGTAGCAACACAAAAGAGCTCCGTGGACCAAGAATCAACACGAAATGAGAGGTTAGTACCTGGCTTCGACTCCTGAGGAATACCACCTTACCACAAGCACCTCAAGAGGAGGCTTCTCTCAGCTTTAGGTATGTGAGAGGGATCCTGAGTTTGCGGCCTCAAGTGGAATGGACACCGCGATGCTCTGACTCGAAATAAGGCCGGATATCCCTGCAGTGACTTGAATGCAGGCTCGTCTTGCATCTCCCAAGAAGAAAGGATGTCTGAATCCCCTGTGGATTCCACAGAGAAACACCTCGTTCCCCACCTCATCGCGACCGGAGGCCTCACATCCTTTGAAAACTCCAGAGGTACGCGGAGATCAGTGCCTCCAAAGGAGACGATGCCTGACTCCTCGTGAAACTTGATAGGAGTCCCAGGATTCTTGTGGCACGTGGAAAGGGACCCTTGGTCTCCCGCCTCAGCTGGAGAGGCGTTCCAATTGCCCTGCGAAGCCTCGAGGAGAATCCCGAGTTGTCCCTCGCAACTAGGCAGGAGTCCTGACGTGGCTGAACAAACACGTGGGTGGAAGGGCCATCCCCGTCGTAACTCGAGAATATACCCCAGGTTCCCGCCGCAACTCGAGAAAAACCATGAGACTTCCCCCTCGATGCGAGATGAGGCCCGATTCCCCTGTACTCCGTGCAGAGCAATTCCGTCTTGCACATCACACATGAAAGGACCTTGATTTCCTTCATGGCACTCCAGAGAAACCCCAAGAACACTGTTTCAAGGCTAGAGGGATCCTGAGGTCACTGTAGCAACACGAAAGAACTCTGTGGACCGAAAATCAACTCGAAAAGAGAGGTTAGTCCCTGGATTCTTCTCCAGAGGAATACCACCTTACCACAAGCACCTCAAGAGGAGGCTTCTCTCAGCTCTAGGTATGTGAGAGGGACCCTGAGTTTGGGGCCTCAAGTGGAATGGACACTGCGATGCCCTGACTCGAAATAAGGCCGGATATCCCTGCAGTGACTTCAATGCAGGCTCGTCTTGCATCTCCCAGGACGAAAGGATGTCTGAATCCCCTGTGGAAAGCACAGAGAAAGACTTAGTTCCCCACCTCATCGCGACCGATAGCCTCACATCCTTTGAAAACTCCAGAGGTACGCGGAGATCAGTGCCTCCAAAGGAGACGATGCCTGACTCCTCGTGAAACTTGATAGGAGTCCCAGGATTCCTGTGGCACTTGGAAAGGGACACTTGGTCTCCCGCCTCAGCTGGAGAGGCGTCCCAATTGCCCTGCCAAGCCTCGAGGAGAATCCAGAGTTGTCCCTCGGAACTAGGCAGGAGTCCTGACGTCGCTGAAGAAACACGTGGGTGGAAGGGCCATCCCCGTCGTAACTCGAGAATATATCCCAGGTTCCCGCTGCAACTCGAGAAAAACCATGAGACTTCCCCCTCGCCACGAGATGAGGCCCGATTCCCCTGCACTGCGTGCAGAGCAATTCCGTGTTGCACATCACACATGAAAGGAGCCTTGATTTCCTTCATGGCAATCCAGAGAAACCCCAAGAACACTGTTTCAAGGCTAGAGGGATCCTGAGGTCACTGTAGCAACACGAAAGAGCTCCGTGGGCCAAAAATCAACTCGAGATGAGAGGTTAGTCCCTGGCTTCGACTCCAGAGGAATACCACCTTACCACAAGCACCTCAAGAGGAGGCTTCTCTCAGCTCTAGGTATGTGAGAGGGACCCTGAGTTTGCGGCCTCAAGTGGAATGGACACCGCGATGCCCTGACGCGAAATAAGGCTGGATATCCCTGCAGTGACTTGAATGCAGGCTCGTCTTGCATCTCCCAAGATGAAAGGATGTCTGAATCCCCTGTGGAGACCACAGAGAAAGACCTAGTTCCCCACCTCATCGCGACCGGAGGCCTCACATCCTCTGAAAACTTCAGAGGTACGCGGAGATCAGTGCCTCCAAAGGAGACGATGCCTGACTCCTCGTGAAACTTGATAGGAGTCCCAGGATTCCTGTGGCACGTGGAAAGGGACCCTTGGTCTCCCGCCTCAGCTGGAGAGGCGTCCCAATTGCCTTGCCAAGCCTCGAGGAGAATCCCGAGTTGTGTCTCGCAACTAGGCAAGAGTCCTGACATGGCTGAACAAACACGTGTGTGGAAGGGCCATCCCCGTCGTAACTCGAGAATATACCCCAGGTTCCCGCCGCAACTCGAGAAAAACCATGAGACTTCCCCCTCGCCGCGAGATGAGGTCCGATTCCCCTGCACTGCGTGCAGAGCAATTCTGTGTTGCACATCACACATGAAAGGAGCCTTGATTTCCTTGATGGCACTCCAGAGAAACCCCAAGAACACTGTTTCAAGGCTAGAGGGATCCTGAGGTCACTGTAGCAACACGAAAGAGCTCCGTGGACCAAAAATCAACTCGAGATGAGAGGTTAGTCCCTGGCTTCGACTCCAGAGGAATACCACCTTACCACAAGCACCTCAAGAGGAGGCTTCTCTCAGCTCTAGGTATGTGAGAGGGACCCTGAGTTTGCGGCCTCAAGTGGAATGGACACCGCGATGCCCTGACTCGAAATAAGGCCGGATATCCCTGCAGTGACTGGAATGCAGGCTCGTCTTGCATCTCCCAAGACGAAAGGGTGTCTGAATCCCCTGTGGAGACCACAGAGAAAGACCTAGTTCCCCACCTCATCGGGACAGGAGGCCTCAAATCCTGTGAAAACTCCAGAGGTATGCGGAGATCAGTGCCTCCAAAGGAGACGATGCCTGACTCCTCGTGAAACTTGATAGGAGACCCAGGATTCCTGTGGCACGTGGAAAGGGACCCTTGGTCTACCGTCTCAGCTGGAGAGGCGTCCCAATTGCCCTGCCAAGCCTCGCGGAGAATCCCGAGTTGTCCCTCGCAACTAGGCAGGAGTCCTGACGTCGCAGAACACACACGTGTGTGGAAGGGCCATCCCCGTCGTAACTCGAGAATATACCCCAGGTTCCCGCAGCAACTCGAGAAAAACCATGAGACTTCCCCCTCGATGCGAGATGAGGCCCGATTCCCCTGTACTGCGTGCAGAGCAAATCCGTGTTGCACATCACACATGAAAGGAGCCTTGATTTCCTCGATGGCACTCCAGAGAAACCCCAAGAACACTGTTTCAAGGATAGAGGGATCCTGAAGTCACTGTAGCAACACGAAAGAACTCTGTGGACCAAAAATCAACTCGAAAAGAGAGGTTAGTCCCTGGATTCGTCTCCAGAGGAATACCACCTTACCACAAGCACCTCAAGAGGAGGCTTCTCTCAGCTCTAGGTATGTGAGAGGGACCCTGAGTTTGCGGCCTCAAGTGGAATGGACACCGCGATGCCCTGACTCGAAATAAGGCCGGATATCCCTTCAGTGACTGGAATGCAGGCTCGTCATGCATCTCCCAAGACGAAAGGGTGTCTGAATCCCCTGTGGAGACCACAGAGAAAGACCTAGTTCCCCACCTCATCGCGATAGGAGGCCTCAAATCCTTTGAAAACTCCAGAGGTATGCGGAGATCAGTGCCTCCAAAGGAGACGATGCCTGACTCCTCGTGAAACTTGATAGGAGACCCAGGATTCCTGTGGCACGTGGAAAGGGACCCTTGGTCTCCCGTCTCAGCTGGAGAGGCGTCCCAATTGCCCTGCAAAGCCTCAAGGAGAATCCCGAGTTGTCCCTCGCAACTAGGCAGGAGTCCTGACATGGCTGAACACACACGTGTGTGGAAGGGCCATCCCCGTCGTAACTCGAGAATATACCCCAGGTTCCCGCCGCAACTCGAGAAAAACCATGAGACTTCCCCCTCGCCGCGAGATGAGGCCCGATTCCCCTGCACTGCGTGCAGAGCAAATCCGTGTTGCACATCACACATGAAAGGAGCCTTGATTTCCTTGATGGCACTCCAGAGAAACCCCAAGAACACTGTTTCAAGGCTAGAGGGATCCTGAGGTCACTGTAGCAACACGAAAGAGCTCCATGGACCAAGAATCAACACGAGATGAGAGGTTAGTCCCTGGCTTGACTCCTGACGAATACCACCTTACCACAAGCACCTCAAGAGGAGGCTTCTCTCAGCTCTAGGTATGTGAGAGGGATCCTGAGTTTGCGGCCTCAAGTGGAATGGACACCGTGATGCCCTGACTCGAAATAAGGCCGGATATCCCTGCAGTGACTTGAATGCAGGCTCGTCTTGCATCTCCCAAGAAGAAAGGATGTCTGAATCCCCTCTGGAGACCACAGAGAAAGACCTAGTTCCCCACCTCATCGCGACCGGAGGCCTCACATCCTTTGAAAACTCCAGAGGTACGCGGAGATCAGTGCCTCCAAAGGAGACGATGCCTGACTCCTCGTGAAACTTGATAGGAGTCCCAGGATTCTTGTGGCACGTGGAAAGGGACCCTTGGTCTCCCGCCTCAGCTGGAGAGGCGTTCCAATTGCCCTGCCAAGCCTCGAGGAGAATCCCTAGTTGTCCCTCGCAACTAGGCAGGAGTCCTGACGTGGCTGAACAAACACGTGGGTGGAAGGGCCATCCCCGTCGTAACTCGAGAATATACCCCAGGTTCCCGCCGCAACTCGAGAAAAACCATGAGACTTCCCCCTCGATGCGAGATGAGGCCCGATTCCCCTGTACTGCGTGCAGAGCAATTCCGTCTTGCACATCACACATGAAAGGAGCCTTGATTTCCTCGATGGCACTCCAGAGAAACCCCAAGAACACTGTTTCAAGGATAGAGGGATCCTGAGGTCACTGTAGCAACACGAAAGAACTCTGTGGACCAAAAATCAACTCGAAAAGAGAGGTTAGTCCCTGGATTCGTCTCCAGAGGAATACCACCTTACCACAAGCACCTCAAGAGGAGGCTTCTCTCAGCTCTAGGTATGTGAGAGGGACCCTGAGTTTGCGGCCTCAAGTGGAATGGACACCGTGATGACCTGACTCGAAATAAGGCCGGATATCCCTGCAGTGACTTCAATGCAGGCTCGTCTTGCATCTCCCAGGACGAAAGGATGTCTGAATCCCCTGTGGAAAGCACAGAGAAAGACTTAGTTCCCCACCTCATCGCGACCCATAGCCTCACATCCTTTGAAAACTCCAGAGGTACGCGGAGATCAGTGCCTCCAAAGGAGACGATGCCTGACTCCTCGTGAAACTTGATAGGAGTCCCAGGTTTCCTGTGGCACTTGGAAAGGGACACTTGGTCTCCCGCCTCAGCTGGAGAGGCGTCCCAATTGCCCTGCCAAGCCTCGAGGAGAATCCCGAGTTGTCCCTCGCAACTAGGCAGGAGTCCTGACGTCACTGAAGAAACACGTGTGTGGAAGGGCCATCCCCGTCGTAACTCGAGAATATACCCCAGGTTCCCGCCGCAACTCGAGAAAAACCATGAGATTTCCCCCTCGCCGCGAGATGAGGCCCGATTCCCCTGCACTGCGTGCAGAGCAATTCCGTGTTGCACATCACACATGAAAGGAGTCTTGATTTCCTTGATGGCACTCCAGAGAAACCCCAAGAACACTGTTTCAAGGCTAGAGGGATCCTGAGGTCACTGTAGCAACACGAAAGAGCTCCGTGGGCCAAAAATCAACTCGAGATGAGAGGTTAGTCCCTGGCTTCGACTCCAGAGGAATACCACCTTACCACAAGCACCTCAAGAGGAGGCTTCTCTCAGCTCTAGGTATGTGAGAGGGACCCTGAGTTTGCGGCCTCAAGTGGAATGGACACCGCGATGCCCTGACGCGAAATAAGGCTGGATATCCCTGCAGTGACTTGAATGCAGGCTCGTCTTGCATCTCCCAAGATGAAAGGATGTCTGAATCCCCTGTGGAGACCACAGAGAAAGACCTAGTTCCCCACCTCGTCGCGACCGGAGGCCTCACATCCTTTGAAAACTCCAGAGGTACGCGGAGATCAGTGCCTCCAAAGGAGACGATGCCTGACTCCTCGTGAAACTTGATAGGAGTCCCAGGATTCCTGTGGCACGTGGAAAGGGACCCTTGGTCTCCCGCCTCAGCTGGAGAGGCGTCCCAATTGCCTTGCCAAGCCTCGAGGAGAATCCCGAGTTGTGTCTCGCAACTAGCCAAGAGTCCTGACGTGGCTGAACAAACACGTGTGTGGAAGGGCCATCCCCGTCGTAACTCGAGAATATACCCCAGGTTCCCGCCGCAACTCGAGAAAAACCATGAGACTTCCCCCTCACCGCGAGATGAGGCCCCATTCCAATGCACTGTGTGCAGAGCAATTCTGTGTTGCACATCACACATGAAAGGAGCCTTGATTTCCTTGATGGCACTCCAGAGAAACCCCAAGAACACTGTTTCAAGGCTAGAGGGATCCTGAGGTCACTGTAGCAACACGAAAGAGCTCCGTGGACCAAAAATCAACAGGAGATGAGAGGTTAGTCCCTGGATTCTTCTCCAGAGGAATACCACCTTACCACAAGCACCTCAAGAGGAGGCTTCTCTCAGCTCTAGGTATGTGAGAGGGACCCTGAGTTTGCGGCCTCAAGTGGAATGGACACCGCGATGCCCTGACTCGAAATAAGGCCGGATATCCCTGCCGTGACTTCAATGCAGGCTCGTCTTGCATCTCCCAGGATGAAAGGATGTCTGAATCCCCTGTGGAAAGCACAGAGAAAGACCTAGTTCCCCACCTCATCGCGACCGATAGCCTCACATCCTTTGAAAACTCCAGAGGTACGCGGAGATCAGTGCCTCCAAAGGAGACGATGCCTGACTCCTCGTGAAACTTGATAGGAGTCCCAGGATTCCTGTGGCACTTGGAAAGGGACACTTGGTCTCCCGCCTCAGCTGGAGAGGCGTTCCAATTGCCCTGCCAAGCCTCGAGGAGAATCCAGAGTTGTCCCTCGCAACTAGGCAGGAGTCCTGACGTCGCTGAAGAAACACGTGGGTGGAAGGGCCATCCCCGTCGTAACTCGAGAATATACCCCAGGTTCCCGCCGCAACTCGAGAAAAACCATGAGACTTCCCCCTCGCCGCGAGATGAGGCCCGATTCCCCTGCACTGCGTGCAGAGCAATTCCGTGTTGCACATCACACATGAAAGGAGCCTTGATTTCCTTGATGGCACTCCAGAGAAACCCCAAGAACACTGTTTCAAGGCTAGAGGGATCCTGAGGTCACTGTAGCAACACGAAAGAGCTCCGTGGGCCAAAAATCAACTCGAGATGAGAGGTTAGTCCCTGGCTTCGACTCCAGAGGAATACCACCTTACCACAAGCACCTCAAGAAGAGGCTTCTCTCAGCTCTAGGTATGTGAGAGGGACCCTGAGTTTGCGGCCTCAAGTGGAATGGACACCGCGATGCCCTGACGCGAAATAAGGCTGGATATCCCTGCAGTGACTTGAATGCAGGCTCGTCTTGCATCTCCCAAGATGAAAGGATGTCTGAATCCCCTGTGGAGACCACAGAGAAAGAACTAGTTCCCCACCTCATCGCGACCGGAGGCCTCACATCCTTTGAAAACTCCAGAGGTACGCGGAGATCAGTGCCTCCAAAGGAGACGATGCCTGACTCCTCGTGAAACTTGATAGGAGTCCCAGGATTCTTGTGGCACGTGGAAAGGGACCCTTGGTCTCCCGCCTCAGCTGGAGAGGCGTCCCAATTGCCCTGCCAAGCCTCGAGGAGAATCCAGATTTGTCCCTCGCAACTAGGCAGGAGTCCTGACGTGGCTGAACAAACACGTGGGTGGAAGGGCCATCCCCGTCGTAACTCGAGAATATACCCCAGGTTCCCGCCGCAACTCGAGAAAAACCATGAGACTTCCCCCTCGATGCGAGATGAGGCCCGATTCCCCTGTACTGCGTGCAGAGCAATTCCGTCTTGCACATCACACATGAAAGGAGCCTTGATTTCCTTGATGGCACTCCAGAGAAACCCCAAGAACACTGTTTCAAGGATAGAGGGATCCTGAGGTCACTGTAGCAACACGAAAGAACTCTGTGGACCAAAAATCAACTCGAAAAGAGAGGTTATTCCCTGGATTCGTCTCCAGAGGAATACCACCTTACAACAAGCACCTCAAGAGGAGGCTTCTCTCAGCTCTAGGTATGTGAGAGGGACCCTGAGTTTGCGGCCTCAAGTGGAATGGACACCGCGATGCCCTGACTCGAAATAAGGCCGGATATCCCTGCAGTGACTTGAATGCAGGCTCGTCTTGCATCTCCCAGGAGGAAAGGATGTCTGAATCCCCTGTGGAAAGCACAGAGAAAGACTTAGTTCCCCACCTCATCGCGACCGATAGCCTCACATCCTTTGAAAACTCCAGAGGTACGCGGAGATCAGTGCCTCCAAAGGAGACGACGCCTGACTCCTCGTGAAACTTGATAGGAGTCCCAGGATTCCTGTGGCACTTGGAAAGGGACACTTGGTCTCCCGCCTCAGCTGGAGAGGCGTCCCAATTGCCCTGCCAAGCCTCGAGGAGAATCCAGAGTTGTCCCTCGCAACTAGGCAGGAGTCCTGACGTCGCTGAAGAAACACGTGGGTGGAAGGGCCATCCCCGTCGTAACTCGAGAATATACCCCAGGTTCCCGCCGCAACTCGAGAAAAACCATGAGACATCCCCCTCGCCGCGAGATGAGGCCCGATTCCCCTGCACTGCGTGCAGAGCAATTCCGTGTTGCACATCACACATGAAAGGAGCCTTGATTTCTTGATGGCACTCCAGAGAAACCCCAAGAACACTGTTTCAAGGCTAGAGGGATCCTGAGGTCACTGTAGCAACACGAAAGAGCTCCGTGGGCCAAAAATCAACTTGAGATGAGAGGTTAGTCCCTGGCTTCGACTCCAGAGGAATACCACCTTACCACAAGCACCTCAAGAGGAGGCTTCTCTCAGCTCTAGGTATGTGAGAGGGACCCTGAGTTTGCGGCCTCAAGTGGAATGGACACCGCGATGCCCTGACTCGAAATAAGGCCGGATATCCCTGCAGTGACTGGAATGCAGGCTCGTCTTGCATCTCCCAAGACGAAAGGGTGTCTGAATCCCCTGTGGAGACCACAGAGAAAGACCTAGTTCCCCACCTCATCGCGACAGGAGGCCTCAAATCCTTTGAAAACTCCAGAGGTATGCGGAGATCAGTGCCTCCAAAGGAGACGATGCCTGACTCCTCGTGAAACTTGATAGGAGACCCAGGATTCCTGTGGCACGTGGAAAGGGACACTTGGTCTCCCGTCTCAGCTGGAGAGGCGTCCCAATTGCCCTGCCAAGCCTCGAGGAGAATCCCGAGTTGTCCCTCGCAACTAGGCAGGAGTCCTGACGTGGCTGAACACACACGTGTGTGGAAGGGCCATCCCCGTCGTAACTCGAGAATATACCCCAGGTTCCCGCCGCAACTCGAGAAAAACCATGAGACTTCCCCCTCGCCGCGAGATGAGGCCCGATTCCCCTGCACTGCGTGCAGAGCAATTCCGTGTTGTACATCACACATGAAAGGAGCCTTGATTTCCTTGATGGCACTGCAGAGAAACCTCAAGAACACTGTTTCAAGGCTAGAGGGATCCTGAGGTCACTGTAGCAACACAAAAGAGCTCCATGGACCAAGAATCAACACGAGATGAGAGGTTAGTCCCTGGCTTCGACTCCTGACGAATACCACCTTACCACAAGCACCTCAAGAGGAGGCTTCTCTCAGCTCTAGGTATGTGAGAGGGATCCTGAGTTTGCGGCCTCAAGTGGAATGGACACCGCGATGCCCTGACTCGATAAAAGGACGGATATCCCTGCAGTGACTTGAATGCAGGCTCGTCTTGCATCTCCCAAGAAGAAAGGATGTCTGAATCCCCTGTGGAGACCACAGAGAAAGACCTAGTTCCCACCTCATCGCGACCGGAGGCCTCACATCCTTTGAAAACTCCAGAGGTACGCGGAGATCAGTGCCTCCAAAGGAGACGATGCCTGACTCCTCGTGAAACTTGATAGGAGTCCCAGGATTCTTGTGGCACGTGGAAAGGGACTCTTGGTCTCCCGCCTCAGCTGGAGAGGCTTTCCAATTGCCCTGCCAAGCCTCGAGGAGAATCCCGAGTTGTCCCTCGCAACTAGGCAGGAGTCCTGACGTGGCTGAACAAACACGTGGGTGGAAGGGCCATCCCCGTCGTAACTCGAGAATATACCCCAGGTTCCCGCCGCAACTCGAGAAAAACCATGAGACTTCCCCCTCGATGCGAGATGAGGCCCGATTCCCCTGTACTGCGTGCAGAGCAATTCCGTCTTGCACATCACACATGAAAGGCGCCTTGATTTCCTAGATGGCACTCCAGAGAAACCCCAAGAACACTGTTTCAAGGCTAGAGGGATCCTGAGGTCACTGTAGCAACACGAAAGAGCTCCGTGGGCCAAAAATCAACTCGAGATGAGAGGTTAGTCCCTGGCTTCGACTCCAGAGGAATACCACCTTACCACAAGCACCTCAAGAGGAGGCTTCTCTCAGCTCTAGGTATGTGAGAGGGACCCTGAGTTTGCGGCCTCAAGTGGAATGGACACCGCGATGCCCTGACGCGAAATAAGGCTGGATATCCCTGCAGTGACTTGAATGCAGGCTCGTCTTGCATCTCCCAAGATGAAAGGATGTCTGAATCCCCTGTGGAGACCACAGAGAAAGACCTAGTTCCCCACCTCATCGCGACAGGAGACCTCAAATCCTTTGAAAATTCCAGAGGTACGCGGAGATCAGTGCCTCCAAAGGAGACGATGCCTGACTCCTCGTGAAACTTGATAGGAGTCCCAGGATTCCTGTGGCACGTGGAAAGGGACCCTTGGTCTCCCGCCTCAGCTGGAGAGGCGTCCCAATTGCCTTGCCAAGCCTCGAGTAGAATCCCGAGTTGTGTCTCGCAACTAGGCAAGAGTCCTGACATGGCTGAACAAACACGTGTGTGGAAGGGCCATCCCCGTCGTAACTCGAGAATATACCCCAGGTTCCCGCCGCAACTCGAGAAAAACCATGAGACTTCCCCCTCGCCGCGAGATGAGGCCCGATTCCCCTGCACTGCGTGCAGAGCAATTCTGTGTTGCACATCACACATGAAAGGAGCCTTGATTTCCTTCATGGCACTCCAGAGAAACCCCAAGAACACTGTTTCAAGGATAGAGGGATCCTGAGGTCACTGTAGCAACACGGACGAGCTCCGTGGGCCAAAAATCAACTTGAGATGAGAGGTTAGTCCCTGGCTTCGACTCCAGAGGAATACCACCTCACCACAAGCACCTCAAGAGGAGGCTTCTCTCAGCTCTAGGTATGTGAGAGGGACCCTGAGTTTGCGGCCTCAAGTGGAATGGACACCGCGATGCCCTGACTCGAAATAAGGCCGGATATCCCTGCAGTGACTTGAATGCAGGCTCGTCTTGCATCTCCCAAGACGAAAGGGTGTCTGAATCCCCTGTGGAGACCACAGAGAAAGACCTAGTTCCCCACCTCATCGCGACAGGAGGCCTCAAATCCTTTGAAAACTCCAGAGGTATGCGGAGATCAGTGCCTCCAAAGGAGACGATGCCTGACTCTTTGTGAAACTTGATAGGAGCCCCAGGATTCCTGTGGCACGTGGAAAGGGACCCTTGGTCTCCCGTCTCAGCTGGAGAGGCGTCCCAATTGCCCTGCAAAGCCTCGAGGAGAATCCCGAGTTGTCCCTCGCAAATAGGCAGGAGTCCTGACATGGCTGAACACACACGTGTGTGGAAGGGCCATCCCCGTCGTAACTCGAGAATATACCCCAGGTTCCCGCCGCAACTCGAGAAAAAGCATGAGACTTCCCCCTCACCGCCAGATGAGGCCCGATTCCCCTGCACTGCGTGCAGAGCAATTCCGTGTTGCACATCACACATGAAAGGAGCCTTGATTTCCTTGATGGCACTCCAGAGAAACCCCAAGAACACTGTTTCAAGGCTAGAGGGATCCTGAGGTCACTGTAGCAACACAAAAGAGCTCCGTGGACCAAGAATCAACACGAAATGAGAGGTTAGTACCTGGCTTCGACTCCTGAGGAATACCACCTTACCACAAGCACCTCAAGAGGAGGCTTCTCTCAGCTTTAGGTATGTGAGAGGGATCCTGAGTTTGCGGCCTCAAGTGGAATGGACACCGCGATGCTCTGACTCGAAATAAGGCCGGATATCCCTGCAGTGACTTGAATGCAGGCTCGTCTTGCATCTCCCAAGAAGAAAGGATGTCTGAATCCCCTGTGGATTCCACAGAGAAACACCTCGTTCCCCACCTCATCGCGACCGGAGGCCTCACATCCTTTGAAAACTCCAGAGGTACGCGGAGATCAGTGCCTCCAAAGGAGACGATGCCTGACTCCTCGTGAAACTTGATAGGAGTCCCAGGATTCTTGTGGCACGTGGAAAGGGACCCTTGGTCTCCCGCCTCAGCTGGAGAGGCGTTCCAATTGCCCTGCGAAGCCTCGAGGAGAATCCCGAGTTGTCCCTCGCAACTAGGCAGGAGTCCTGACGTGGCTGAACAAACACGTGGGTGGAAGGGCCATCCCCGTCGTAACTCGAGAATATACCCCAGGTTCCCGCCGCAACTCGAGAAAAACCATGAGACTTCCCCCTCGATGCGAGATGAGGCCCGATTCCCCTGTACTCCGTGCAGAGCAATTCCGTCTTGCACATCACACATGAAAGGACCTTGATTTCCTTCATGGCACTCCAGAGAAACCCCAAGAACACTGTTTCAAGGCTAGAGGGATCCTGAGGTCACTGTAGCAACACGAAAGAACTCTGTGGACCGAAAATCAACTCGAAAAGAGAGGTTAGTCCCTGGATTCTTCTCCAGAGGAATACCACCTTACCACAAGCACCTCAAGAGGAGGCTTCTCTCAGCTCTAGGTATGTGAGAGGGACCCTGAGTTTGGGGCCTCAAGTGGAATGGACACTGCGATGCCCTGACTCGAAATAAGGCCGGATATCCCTGCAGTGACTTCAATGCAGGCTCGTCTTGCATCTCCCAGGACGAAAGGATGTCTGAATCCCCTGTGGAAAGCACAGAGAAAGACTTAGTTCCCCACCTCATCGCGACCGATAGCCTCACATCCTTTGAAAACTCCAGAGGTACGCGGAGATCAGTGCCTCCAAAGGAGACGATGCCTGACTCCTCGTGAAACTTGATAGGAGTCCCAGGATTCCTGTGGCACTTGGAAAGGGACACTTGGTCTCCCGCCTCAGCTGGAGAGGCGTCCCAATTGCCCTGCCAAGCCTCGAGGAGAATCCAGAGTTGTCCCTCGGAACTAGGCAGGAGTCCTGACGTCGCTGAAGAAACACGTGGGTGGAAGGGCCATCCCCGTCGTAACTCGAGAATATATCCCAGGTTCCCGCTGCAACTCGAGAAAAACCATGAGACTTCCCCCTCGCCACGAGATGAGGCCCGATTCCCCTGCACTGCGTGCAGAGCAATTCCGTGTTGCACATCACACATGAAAGGAGCCTTGATTTCCTTCATGGCAATCCAGAGAAACCCCAAGAACACTGTTTCAAGGCTAGAGGGATCCTGAGGTCACTGTAGCAACACGAAAGAGCTCCGTGGGCCAAAAATCAACTCGAGATGAGAGGTTAGTCCCTGGCTTCGACTCCAGAGGAATACCACCTTACCACAAGCACCTCAAGAGGAGGCTTCTCTCAGCTCTAGGTATGTGAGAGGGACCCTGAGTTTGCGGCCTCAAGTGGAATGGACACCGCGATGCCCTGACGCGAAATAAGGCTGGATATCCCTGCAGTGACTTGAATGCAGGCTCGTCTTGCATCTCCCAAGATGAAAGGATGTCTGAATCCCCTGTGGAGACCACAGAGAAAGACCTAGTTCCCCACCTCATCGCGACCGGAGGCCTCACATCCTCTGAAAACTTCAGAGGTACGCGGAGATCAGTGCCTCCAAAGGAGACGATGCCTGACTCCTCGTGAAACTTGATAGGAGTCCCAGGATTCCTGTGGCACGTGGAAAGGGACCCTTGGTCTCCCGCCTCAGCTGGAGAGGCGTCCCAATTGCCTTGCCAAGCCTCGAGGAGAATCCCGAGTTGTGTCTCGCAACTAGGCAAGAGTCCTGACATGGCTGAACAAACACGTGTGTGGAAGGGCCATCCCCGTCGTAACTCGAGAATATACCCCAGGTTCCCGCCGCAACTCGAGAAAAACCATGAGACTTCCCCCTCGCCGCGAGATGAGGTCCGATTCCCCTGCACTGCGTGCAGAGCAATTCTGTGTTGCACATCACACATGAAAGGAGCCTTGATTTCCTTGATGGCACTCCAGAGAAACCCCAAGAACACTGTTTCAAGGCTAGAGGGATCCTGAGGTCACTGTAGCAACACGAAAGAGCTCCGTGGACCAAAAATCAACTCGAGATGAGAGGTTAGTCCCTGGCTTCGACTCCAGAGGAATACCACCTTACCACAAGCACCTCAAGAGGAGGCTTCTCTCAGCTCTAGGTATGTGAGAGGGACCCTGAGTTTGCGGCCTCAAGTGGAATGGACACCGCGATGCCCTGACTCGAAATAAGGCCGGATATCCCTGCAGTGACTGGAATGCAGGCTCGTCTTGCATCTCCCAAGACGAAAGGGTGTCTGAATCCCCTGTGGAGACCACAGAGAAAGACCTAGTTCCCCACCTCATCGGGACAGGAGGCCTCAAATCCTGTGAAAACTCCAGAGGTATGCGGAGATCAGTGCCTCCAAAGGAGACGATGCCTGACTCCTCGTGAAACTTGATAGGAGTCCCAGGATTCTTGTGGCACGTGGAAAGGGACCCTTGGTCTACCGTCTCAGCTGGAGAGGCGTCCCAATTGCCCTGCCAAGCCTCGCGGAGAATCCCGAGTTGTCCCTCGCAACTAGGCAGGAGTCCTGACGTCGCAGAACACACACGTGTGTGGAAGGGCCATCCCCGTCGTAACTCGAGAATATACCCCAGGTTCCCGCAGCAACTCGAGAAAAACCATGAGACTTCCCCCTCGATGCGAGATGAGGCCCGATTCCCCTGTACTGCGTGCAGAGCAAATCCGTGTTGCACATCACACATGAAAGGAGCCTTGATTTCCTCGATGGCACTCCAGAGAAACCCCAAGAACACTGTTTCAAGGATAGAGGGATCCTGAAGTCACTGTAGCAACACGAAAGAACTCTGTGGACCAAAAATCAACTCGAAAAGAGAGGTTAGTCCCTGGCTTCGACTCCTGACGAATACCACCTTACCACAAGCACCTCAAGAGGAGGCTTCTCTCAGCTCTAGGTATGTGAGAGGGACCCTGAGTTTGCGGCCTCAAGTGGAATGGACACCGCGATGCCCTGACTCGAAATAAGGCCGGATATCCCTGCAGTGACTTCAATGCAGGCTCGTCTTGCATCTCCCAGGACGAAAGGATGTCTGAATCCCCTGTGGAGACCACAGAGAAAGACCTAGTTCCCCACCTCATCGCGACCCATAGCCTCACATCCTTTGAAAACTCCAGAGGTACGCGGAGATCAGTGCCTCCAAAGGAGACGATGCCTGACTCCTCGTGAAACTTGATAGGAGTCCCAGGATTCCTGTGGCACTTGGAAAGGGACACTTGGTCTCCCGCCTCAGCTGGAGAGGCGTCCCAATTGCCCTGCCAAGCCTCGAGGAGAATCCCGAGTTGTCCCTCGCAACTAGGCAGGAGTCCTGACGTCACTGAAGAAACACGTGTGTGGAAGGGCCATCCCCGTCGTAACTCGAGAATATACCCCAGGTTCCCGCCGCAACTCGAGAAAAACCATGAGATTTCCCCCTCGCCGCGAGATGAGGCCCGATTCCCCTGCACTGCGTGCAGAGCAATTCCGTGTTGCACATCACACATGAAAGGAGCCTTGATTTCCTTGATGGCACTCCAGAGAAACCCCAAGAACACTGTTTCAGGGCTAGAGGGATCCTGAGGTCACTGTAGCAACACGAAAGAGCTCCGTGGGCCAAAAATCAACTCGAGATGAGAGGTTAGTCCCTGGCTTCGACTCCAGAGGAATACCACCTTACCACAAGCACCTCAAGAGGAGGCTTCTCTCAGCTCTAGGTATGTGAGAGGGTCCCTGAGTTTGCGGCCTCAAGTGGAATGGACACCGCGATGCCCTGACGCGAAATAAGGCTGGATATCCCTGCAGTGACTTGAATGCAGGCTCGTCTTGCATCTCCCAAGATGAAAGGATGTCTGAATCCCCTGTGGAGACCACAGGGAAAGACCTAGTTCCCCACCTCATCGCGACCGGAGGCCTCACATCCTTTGAAAACTCCAGAGGTACGCGGAGATCAGTGCCTCCAAAGGAGACGATGCCTGACTCCTCGTGAAACTTGATAGGAGTCCCAGGATTCCTGTGGCACGTGGAAAGGGACCCTTGGTCTCCCGCCTCAGCTGGAGAGGCGTCCCAATTGCCTTGCCAAGCCTCGAGGAGAATCCCGAGTTGTGTCTCGCAACTAGCCAAGAGTCCTGACGTGGCTGAACAAACACGTGTGTGGAAGGGCCATCCCCGTCGTAACTCGAGAATATACCCCAGGTTCCCGCCGCAACTCGAGAAAAACCATGAGACTTCCCCCTCGCCGCGAGATGAGGCTCGATTCCCCTGCACTGCGTGCAGAGCAATTCTGTGTTGCACATCACACATGAAAGGAGCCTTGATTTCCTTCATGGCACTCCAGAGAAACCCCAAGAACACTGTTTCAAGGCTAGAGGGATCCTGAGGTCACTGTAGCAACACGAAAGAGCTCCGTGGACCCAAAATCAACTCGAGATGAGAGGTTAGTCCCTGGCTTCGACTCCAGAGGAATACCACCTTACCACAAGCACCTCAAGAGGAGGCTTCTCTCAGCTCTAGGTATGTGAGAGGGACCCTGAGTTTGCGGCCTCAAGTGGAATGGACACCGCGATGCCCTGACTCGAAATAAGGCCGGATATCCCTTCAGTGACTGGAATGCAGGCTCGTCATGCATCTCCCAAGACGAAAGGGTGTCTGAATCCCCTGTGGAGACCACAGAGAAAGACCTAGTTCCCCACCTCATCGCGATAGGAGGCCTCAAATCCTTTGAAAACTCCAGAGGTATGCGGAGATCAGTGCCTCCAAAGGAGACGATGCCTGACTCCTCGTGAAACTTGATAGGAGACCCAGGATTCCTGTGGAACGTGGAAAGGGACCCTTGGTCTCCCGTCTCAGCTGGAGAGGCGTCCCAATTGCCCTGCAAAGCCTCAAGGAGAATCCCGAGTTGTCCCTCGCAACTAGGCAGGAGTCCTGACATGGCTGAACACACACGTGTGTGGAAGGGCCATCCCCGTCGTAACTCGAGAATATACCCCAGGTTCCCGCCGCAACTCGAGAAAAACCATGAGACTTCCCCCTCGCCGCGAGATGAGGCCCGATTCCCCTGCACTGCGTGCAGAGCAAATCCGTGTTGCACATCACACATGAAAGGAGCCTTGATTTCCTTGATGGCACTCCAGAGAAACCCCAAGAACACTGTTTCAAGGCTAGAGGGATCCTGAGGTCACTGTAGCAACACGAAAGAGCTCCATGGACCAAGAATCAACACGAGATGAGAGGTTAGTCCCTGGCTTGACTCCTGACGAATACCACCTTACCACAAGCACCTCAAGAGGAGGCTTCTCTCAGCTCTAGGTATGTGAGAGGGATCCTGAGTTTGCGGCCTCAAGTGGAATGGACACCGTGATGCCCTGACTCGAAATAAGGCCGGATATCCCTGCAGTGACTTGAATGCAGGCTCGTCTTGCATCTCCCAAGAAGAAAGGATGTCTGAATCCCCTCTGGAGACCACAGAGAAAGACCTAGTTCCCCACCTCATCGCGACCGGAGGCCTCACATCCTTTGAAAACTCCAGAGGTACGCGGAGATCAGTGCCTCCAAAGGAGACGATGCCTGACTCCTCGTGAAACTTGATAGGAGTCCCAGGATTCTTGTGGCACGTGGAAAGGGACCCTTGGTCTCCCGCCTCAGCTGGAGAGGCGTTCCAATTGCCCTGCCAAGCCTCGAGGAGAATCCCTAGTTGTCCCTCGCAACTAGGCAGGAGTCCTGACGTGGCTGAACAAACACGTGGGTGGAAGGGCCATCCCCGTCGTAACTCGAGAATATACCCCAGGTTCCCGCCGCAACTCGAGAAAAACCATGAGACTTCCCCCTCGATGCGAGATGAGGCCCGATTCCCCTGTACTGCGTGCAGAGCAATTCCGTCTTGCACATCACACATGAAAAGAGCCTTGATTTCCTCGATGGCACTCCAGAGAAACCCCAAGAACACTGTTTCAAGGATAGAGGGATCCTGAGGTCACTGTAGCAACACGAAAGAACTCTGTGGACCAAAAATCAACTCGAAAAGAGAGGTTAGTCCCTGGATTCGTCTCCAGAGGAATACCACCTTACCACAAGCACCTCAAGAGGAGGCTTCTCTCAGCTCTAGGTATGTGAGAGGGACCCTGAGTTTGCGGCCTCAAGTGGAATGGACACCGTGATGACCTGACTCGAAATAAGGCCGGATATCCCTGCAGTGACTTCAATGCAGGCTCGTCTTGCATCTCCCAGGACGAAAGGATGTCTGAATCCCCTGTGGAAAGCACAGAGAAAGACTTAGTTCCCCACCTCATCGCGACCCATAGCCTCACATCCTTTGAAAACTCCAGAGGTACGCGGAGATCAGTGCCTCCAAAGGAGACGATGCCTGACTCCTCGTGAAACTTGATAGGAGTCCCAGGCTTCCTGTGGCACTTGGAAAGGGACACTTGGTCTCCCGCCTCAGCTGGAGAGGCGTCCCAATTGCCCTGCCAAGCCTCGAGGAGAATCCCGAGTTGTCCCTCGCAACTAGGCAGGAGTCCTGACGTCACTGAAGAAACACGTGTGTGGAAGGGCCATCCCCGTCGTAACTCGAGAATATACCCCAGGTTCCCGCCGCAACTCGAGAAAAACCATGAGATTTCCCCCTCGCCGCGAGATGAGGCCCGATTCCCCTGCACTGCGTGCAGAGCAATTCCGTGTTGCACATCACACATGAAAGGAGTCTTGATTTCCTTGATGGCACTCCAGAGAAACCCCAAGAACACTGTTTCAAGGCTAGAGGGATCCTGAGGTCACTGTAGCAACACGAAAGAGCTCCGTGGGCCAAAAATCAACTCGAGATGAGAGGTTAGTCCCTGGCTTCGACTCCAGAGGAATACCACCTTACCACAAGCACCTCAAGAGGAGGCTTCTCTCAGCTCTAGGTATGTGAGAGGGACCCTGAGTTTGCGGCCTCAAGTGGAATGGACACCGCGATGCCCTGACGCGAAATAAGGCTGGATATCCCTGCAGTGACTTGAATGCAGGCTCGTCTTGCATCTCCCAAGATGAAAGGATGTCTGAATCCCCTGTGGAGACCACAGAGAAAGACCTAGTTCCCCACCTCGTCGCGACCGGAGGCCTCACATCCTTTGAAAACTCCAGAGGTACGCGGAGATCAGTGCCTCCAAAGGAGACGATGCCTGACTCCTCGTGAAACTTGATAGGAGTCCCAGGATTCCTGTGGCACGTGGAAAGGGACCCTTGGTCTCCCGCCTCAGCTGGAGAGGCGTCCCAATTGCCTTGCCAAGCCTCGAGGAGAATCCCGAGTTGTGTCTCGCAACTAGCCAAGAGTCCTGACGTGGCTGAACAAACACGTGTGTGGAAGGGCCATCCCCGTCGTAACTCGAGAATATACCCCAGGTTCCCGCCGCAACTCGAGAAAAACCATGAGACTTCCCCCTCGCCGCGAGATGAGGCCCCATTCCAATGCACTGTGTGCAGAGCAATTCTGTGTTGCACATCACACATGAAAGGAGCCTTGATTTCCTTCATGGCACTCCAGAGAAACCCCAAGAACACTGTTTCAAGGCTAGAGGGATCCTGAGGTCACTGTAGCAACACGAAAGAGCTCCGTGGACCCAAAATCAACTCAAGATGAGAGGTTAGTCCCTGGCTTCGACTCCAGAGGAATACCACCTTACCACAAGCACCTCAAGAGGAGGCTTCTCTTAGCTCTAGGTATGTGAGAGGGACCCTGAGTTTGCGGCCTCAAGTGGAATGGACACCGCGATGCCCTGACTCGAAATAAGGCCGGATATCCCTTCAGTGACTGGAATGCAGGCTCGTCATGCATCTCCCAAGACGAAAGGGTGTCTGAATCCCCTGTGGAGACCACAGAGAAAGAACTAGTTCCCCACCTCATCGCGATAGAAGGCCTCAAATCCTTTGAAAACTCCAGAGGTATGCGGAGATCAGTGCCTCCAAAGGAGACGATGCCTGACTCCTCGTGAAACTTGATAGGAGACCCAGGATTCCTGTGGCACGTGGAAAGGGACCCTTGATCTCCGGTCTCAGCTGGAGAGGCGTCCCAATTGCCCTGCAAAGCCTCGAGGAGAATCCCGAGTTGTCCCTCGCAACTAGGCAGGAGTCCTGACATGGCTGAACACACACGTGTGTGGAAGGGCCATCCCCGTCGTAACTCGAGAATATACCCCAGGTTCCCGCCGCAACTCGAGAAAAACCATGAGACTTCCCCCTCGCCGCGAGATGAGGCCCGATTCCCCTGCACTGCGTGCAGAGCAATTCCGTGTTGCACATCACACATGAAAGGAGCCTTGATTTCCTTGATGGCACTCCAGAGAAACCCCAAGAACACTGTTTCAAGGCTAGAGGGATCCTGAGGTCACTGTAGCAACACGAAAGAGCTCCGTGGACCAAGAAACAACACGAGATGAGAGGTTAGTCCCTGGCTTCGACTCCTGAGGAATACCACCTTACCACAAGCACCTCAAGAGGAGGCTTCTCTCAGCTCTAGGTATGTGAGAGGGATCCTGAGTTTGCGGCCTCAAGTGGAATGGACACCGCGATGCCCTGACTCGAAATAAGGCCGGATATCCCTGCAGTGACTTGAATGCAGGCTCGTCTTGCATCTCCCAAGAAGAAAGGATGTCTGAATCCCCTCTGGAGACCACAGAGAAACACCTAGTTCCCCACCTCATCGCGACCGGAGGCCTCACATCCTTTGAAAACTCCAGAGGTACGCGGAGATCAGTGCCTCCAAAGGAGAAGATGCCTGACTCCTCGTGAAACTTGATAGGAGTCCCAGGATTCTTGTGCCACGTGGAAAGGGACCCTTGGTCTCCCGCCTCAGCTGGAGAGGCGTTCCAATTGCCCTGCCAAGCCTCGAGGAGAATCCCGAGTTGTCCCTCGCAACTAGGCAGGAGTCCTGACGTGGCTCAACAAACACGTGGGTGGAAGGGCCATCCCCGTCGTAACTCGAGAATATACCCCAGGTTCCCGCCGCAACTCGAGAAAAACCATGAGACTTCCCCCTCGATGCGAGATGAGGCCCGATTCCCCTGTACTGCGTGCAGAGCAATTCCGTCTTGCACATCACACATGAAAGGAGCCTTGATTTCCTTGATGGCACTCCAGAGAAACCCCAAGAACACTGTTTCAAGGATAGAGGGATCCTGAGGTCACTGTAGCAACACGAAAGAACTCTGTGGACCAAAAATCAACTCGAAAAGAGAGGTTATTCCCTGGATTCGTCTCCAGAGGAATACCACCTTACCACAAGCACCTCAAGAGGAGGCTTCTCTCAGCTCTAGGTATGTGAGAGGGACCCTGAGTTTGCGGCCTCAAGTGGAATGGACACCGCGATGCCCTGACTCGAAATAAGGCCGGATATCCCTGCAGTGACTGGAATGCAGGCTCGTCTTGCATCTCCCAGGACGAAAGGATGTCTGAATCCCCTGTGGAAAGCACAGAGAAAGACTTAGTTCCCCACCTCATCGCGACCGATAGCCTCACATCCTTTGAAAACTCCAGAGGTACGCGGAGATCAGTGCCTCCAAAGGAGACGATGCCTGACTCCTCGTGAAACTTGATAGGAGTCCCAGGATTCCTGTGGCACTTGGAAAGGGACACTTGGTCTCCTGCCTCAGCTGGAGAGGCGTCCCAATTGCCCTGCCAAGCCTCGAGGAGAATCCAGAGTTGTCCCTCGCAACTAGGCAGGAGTCCTGACGTCGCTGAAGAAACACGTGGGTGGAAGGGCCATCCCCGTCGTAACTCGAGAATATACCCCAGGTTCCCGCCGCAACTCGAGAAAAACCATGAGACTTCCCCCTCGCCGCGAGATGAGGCCCGATTCCCCTGCACTGCGTGCAGAGCAATTCCGTGTTGCACATCACACATGAAAGGAGCCTTGATTTCCTTGATGGCACTCCAGAGAAACCCCAAGAACACTGTTTCAAGGCTAGAGGGATCCTGAGGTCACTGTAGCAACACGAAAGAGCTCCGTGGGCCAAAAATCAACTCGAGATGAGAGGTTAGTCCCTGGCTTCGACTCCAGAGGAATACCACCTTACCACAAGCACCTCAAGAGGAGGCTTCTCTCAGCTCTAGGTATGTGAGAGGGGCCCTGAGTTTGCGGCCTCAAGTGGAATGGACACCGCGATGCCCTGACGCGAAATAAGGCTGGATATCCCTGCAGTGACTTGAATGCAGGCTCGTCTTGCATCTTCCAAGATGAAAGGATGTCTGAATCCCCTGTGGAGACCACAGAGAAAGACCTAGTTCCCCACCTCATCGCGACCGGAGGCCTCACATCCTTTGAAAACTCCAGAGGTACGCGGAGATCAGTGCCTCCAAAGGAGACGATGCCTGACTCCTCGTGAAACTTGATAGGAGTCCCAGGATTCCTGTGGCACGAGGAAAGGGACCCTTGGTCTCCCGCCTCAGCTGGAGAGGCGTCCCAATTGCCTTGCCAAGCCTCGAGGAGAATCCCGAGTTGTGACTCGCAACTAGGCAAGAGTCCTGACGTGGCTGAACAAACACGTGTGTGGAAGGGCCATCCCCGTCGTAACTCGAGAATATACCCCAGGTTCCCGCCGCAACTCGAGGAAAACCATGAGAGTTCCCCCTCGCCGCGAGATGAGGCCCGATTCCCCTGCACTGCGTGCAGAGCAATTCCGTGTTGCACATCACACATGAAAGGAGCCTTGATTTCCTTGATGGCACTCCAGAGAAACCCCAAGAACACTGTTTCAAGGCTAGAGGGATCCTGAGGTCACTGTAGCAACACGAAAGAGCTCCGTGGACCAAGAATCAACACGAGATGAGAGGTTAGTCCCTGGCTTCGACTCCTGAGGAATACCACCTTACCACAAGCACCTCAAGAGGAGGCTTCTCTCAGCTCTAGGTATGTGACAGGGATCCTGAGTTTGCGGCATCAAGTGGAATGGACACCGCGATGCCCTGACTCGAAATAAGGCCGGATATCCCTGCAGTGACTTGAATGCAGGCTCGTCTTGTATCTCCCAAGAAGAAAGGATGTCTGAATCCCCTGTGGAGACCACAGAGAAAGACCTAGTTCCCCACCTCGTCGCGACCGGAGGCCTCACATCCTTTGAAAACTCCAGAGGTACGCGGAGATCAGTGCCTCCAAAGGAGACGATGCCTGACTCCTGGTGAAACTTGATAGGAGTCCCAGGATTCTTGTGGCACGTGGAAAGGGACTCTTGGTCTCCCGCCTCAGCTGGAGAGGCGTTCCAATTGCCCTGCCAAGCCTGGAGGAGAATCCCGAGTTGTCCCTCGCAACTAGGCAGGAGTCCTGACGTGGCTGAACAAACACGTGGGTGGAAGGGCCATCCCCGTCGTAACTCGAGAATATACCCCAGGTTCCCGCCGCAACTCGAGAAAAACCATGAGACTTCCCCCTCGATGCGAGATGAGGCCCGATTCCCCTGTACTGCGTGCAGAGCAATTCCGTCTTGCACATCACACATGAAAGGAGCCTTGATTTCCTTGATGGCACTCCAGAGAAACCCCAAGAACACTGTTTCAAGGCTGAGGGATCCTGAGGTCACTGTAGCAACACGAAAGAACTCTGTGGACCAAAAATCAACTCGAAAAGAGAGGTTAGTCCCTGGATTCGTCTCCAGAGGAATACCACCTTACCACAAGCACCTCAAGAGGAGGCTTCTCTCAGCTCTAGGTATGTGAGAGGGACCCTGAGTTTGCGGCCTCAAGTGGAATGGACACCGCGATGCCCTGACTCGAAATAAGGCCGGATATCCCTGCAGTGACTTCAATGCAGGCTCGTCTTGCATCTCCCAGGACGAAATTATGTCTGAATCCCCTGTGGAAAGCACAGAGAAAGACTTAGTTCCCCACCTCATCGCGACCGATAGCCTCACATCCTTTGAAAACTCCAGAGGTACGCGGAGATCAGTGCCTCCAAAGGAGACGATGCCTGACTCCTCGTGAAACTTGATAGGAGTCCCAGGATTCCTGTGGCACTTGGAAAGGGACACTTGGTCTCCCGCCTCAGCTGGAGAGGCGTCCCAATTGCCCTGCCAAGCCTCGAGGAGAATCCAGAGTTGTCCCTCGCAACTAAGCAGGAGTCCTGACGTGGCTGAACAAACACGTGGGTGGAAGGGCCATCCCCGTCGTAACTCGAGAATATACCCCAGGTTCCCGCCGCAACTCGAGAAAAACCATGAGACTTCCCCCTCGCCGCGAGATGAGGCCCGATTCCCCTGTACTGCGTGCAGAGCAATTCCGTGTTGCACATCACACATGAAAGGAGCCTTGATTTCCTTGATGGCACTCCAGAGAAACCCCAAGAACACTGTTTCAAGGCTAGAGGGATCCTGAGGTCACTGTAGCAACACGAAAGAGCTCCGTGGGCCAAAAATCAACTCGAGATGAGAGGTTAGTCCCTGGCTTCGACTCCAGAGGAATACCACCTTACCACAAGCACCTCAAGAGGAGGCTTCTCTCAGCTCTAGGTATGTGAGAGGGACCCTGAGTTTGCGGCCTCAAGTGGAATGGACACCGCGATGCCCTGACGCGAAATAAGGCCGGCTATCCCTGCAGTGACTTGAATGCAGGCTCGTCTTGCATCTCCAAAGATGAAAGGGTGTCTGAATCCCCTGTGGAGACCACAGAGAAAGACCTAGTTCCCCACCTCATCGTGACCAGAGGCCTCACATCCTTTGAAAACTCCAGAGGTACGCGGAGATCAGTGCCTCCAAAGGAGACGATGCCTGACTCCTCGTGAAACTTGATAGGAGTCCCAGGATTCTTGTGGCACGTGGAAAGGGACACTTGGTCTCCCGCCTCAGATGGAGAGGCGTTCCAATTGCCCTGCCAAGCCTCGAGGAGAATCCCGAGTTGTCCCTCGCAACTAGGGAGGAGTCCTGACGTCGCTGAAGAAACACGTGGGTGGAAGGGCCATCCCCGTCGTAACTCGAGAATATACCCCAGGTTCCCGCCGCAACTCGAGAAAAACCATGAGACTTGCCCCTCGCCTCGAGATGAGGCCCGATTCCCCTGCACTGCATGCAGAGCAATTCTGTCTTGCACATCACACATGAAAGGAGCCTTGATTTCCTTCATGGCACTCCAGAGAAACCCCAAGAACACTGTTTCAAGGCTAGAGGGATCCTGAGGTCACTGTAGCAACACGAAAGAGCTCCGTGGACCAAAAATCAACTCGAGATGAGAGGTTAGTCCCTGGCTTCGACTCCAGAGGAATACCACCTTACCACAAGCACCTCAAGAGGAGGCTTCTCTCAGCTCTAGGTATGTGAGAGGGACCCTGAGTTTGCGGCCTCAAGTGGAATGGACACCGCGATGCCCTGACTCGAAATAAGGCCGGATATCCCTGCAGTGACTGGAATGCAGGCTCGTCTTGCATCTCCCAAGACGAAAGGGTGTCTGAATCCCCTGTGGAGACCACAGAGAAAGACCTAGTTCCCCACCTCATGGCGACAGGAGGCCTCAAATCCTTTGAAAACTCCAGAGGTATGCGGAGATCAGTGCCTCCAAAGGAGACGATGCCTGACTCCTCGTGAAACTTGATAGGAGACGCAGGATTCCTGTGGCACGTGGAAAGGGACCCTTGGTCTCCCGTCTCAGCTGGAGAGGCGTCCCAATTGCCCTGCAAAGCCTCGAGGAGAATCCTGAGTTGTCCCTCGCAACTAGGCAGGAGTCCTGACATGGCTGAACACACACGTGTGTGGAAGGGCCATCCCCGTCGTAACTCGAGAATATACCCCAGGTTCCCGCCGCAACTCGAGAAAAACCATGAGACTTCCCCCTCGCCGCGAGATGAGGCCCGATTCCCCTGCACTGCGTGCAGAGCAATTCCGTGTTGCACATCACACATGAAAGGAGCCTTGATTTCCTTGATGGCACTCCAGAGAAACCCCAAGAACACTGTTTCAAGGCTAGAGGGATCCTGAGGTCACTGTAGCAACACGAAAGAGCTCCGTGGACCAAGAATCAACACGAGATGAGAGGTTAGTCCCTGGCTTCGACTCCTGAGGAATACCACCTTACCACAAGCACCTCAAGAGGAGGCTTCTCTCAGCTCTAGGTATGTGAGAGGGATCCTGAGTTTGCGGCCTCAAGTGGAATGGACACCGCGATGCCCTGACTCGAAATAAGGCCGGATATCCCTGCAGTGACTTGAATGCAGGCTCGTCTTGCATCTCCCAAGAAGAAAGAATGTCTGAATCCCCTGTGGAGATCACAGAGAAAGACCTAGTTCCCCACCTCATCGCGACCGGAGGCCTCACATCCTTTGAAAACTCCAGAGGTACGCAGAGATCAGTGCCTCCAAAGGAGACGATGCCTGACTCCTCGTGAAACTTGATAGGAGTCCCAGGATTCTTGTGGCACGTGGAAAGGGACCCTTGGTCTCCCGCCTCAGCTGGAGAGGCGTTCCAATTGCCCTGCCAAGCCTCGAGGAGAATCCCGAGTTGTCCCTCGCAACTAGGCAGGAGTCCTGACGTGGCTGAACAAACACGTGGGTGGAAGGGCCATCCCCGTCGTAACTCGAGAATATACCCCAGGTTCCCGCCGCAACTCGAGAAAAACCATGAGACTTCCCCCTCGATGCGAGATGAGGCCCGATTCCCCTGTACTGCGTGCAGAGCAATTCCGTCTTGCACATCACACATGAAAGGAACCTTGATTTCCTTGATGGCACTCCAGAGAAACCCCAAGAACACTGTTTCAAGGATAGAGGGATCCTGAGGTCACTGTAGCAACACGAAAGAACTCTGTGGACCAAAAATCAACTCAAAAAGAGAGGTTATTCCCTGGATTCGTCTCCAGAGGAATACCACCTTACCACAAGCACCTCAAGAGGAGGCTTCTCTCAGCTCTAGGTATGTGAGAGGGACCCTGAGTTTGCGGCCTCAAGTGGAATGGACACCGCAATGCCCTGACTCGAAATAAGGCCGGATATCCCTGCAGTGACTTCAATGCAGGCTCGTCTTGCATCTCCCAGGACGAAAGGATGTCTGAATCCCCTGTGGAAAGCACAGAGAAAGACTTAGTTCCCCACCTCATCGCGACCGATAGCCTCACATTCTTTGAAAACTCCAGAGGTACGGGGAGATCAGTGCCTCCAAAGGAGATGATGCCTGACTCCTCGTGAAACTTGATAGGAGACCCAGGATTCCTGTGGCACTTGGAAAGGGATACTTGGTCTCCTGCCTCAGCTGGAGAGGCGTCCCAATTGCCCTGCCAAGCCTCGAGGAGAATCCAGAGTTGTCCCTCGCAACTAGGCAGGAGTCCTGACGTCGCTGAAGAAACACGTGGGTGGAAGGGCCATCCCCATCGTAACTCGAGAATATACCCCAGGTTCCCGCCGCAACTCGAGAAAAACCATGAGACTTCCCCCTCGCCGCGAGATGAGGCCCGATTCCCCTGCACTGCGTGCAGAGCAATTCCGTGTTGCACATCACACATGAAAGGAGCCTTGATTTCCTTGATGGCACTCCAGAGAAACCCCAAGAACACTGTTTCAAGGCTAGAGGGATCCTGAGGTCACTGTAGCAACACGAAAGAGCTCCGTGGGCCAAAAATCAACTCGAGATGAGAGGTTAGTCCCTGGCTTCGACTCCAGAGGAATACCACCTTACCACAAGCACCTCAAGAGGAGGCTTCTCTCAGCTCTAGGTATGTGAGAGGGACCCTGAGTTTGCGGCCTCAAGTGGAATGGACACCGCGATGCCCTGACGCGAAATAAGGCTGGATATCCCTGCAGTGACTTGAATGCAGGCTCGTCTTGCATCTCCCAAGATGAAAGGATGTCTGAATCCCCTGTGGAGACCACAGTGAAAGACCTAGTTCCCCACCTCATCGCGACCGGAGGCCTCACATCCTTTGAAAACTCCAGAGTTACGTGGAGATCAGTGCCTCCAAAGGAGACGATGCCTGACTCCTCGTGAAACTTGATAGGAGTCCCAGGATTCCTGTGGCACGTGGAAAGGGACCCTTGGTCTCCCGCCTCAGCTGGAGAGGCGTCCCAATTGCCTTGCCAAGCCTCGAGGAGAATCCCGAGTTGTGTCTCGGAACTAGGCAAGAGTCCTGACGTGGCTGAACAAACACGTGTGTGGAAGGGCCATCCCCGTCGTAACTCGAGAATATACCCCAGGTTCCCGCCGCAACTCGAGAAAAACCATGAGACTTCACCCTCGCCGCGAGATGAGGCCCGATTCCCCTGCACTGCGTGCAGAGCAATTCTGTGTTGCACATCACACATGAAAGGAGCCTTGATTTCCTTCATGGCACTCCAGAGAAACCCCAAGAACACTGTTTCAAGGATAGAGGGATCCTGAGGTCACTGTAGCAACACGAAAGAGCTCCGTGGACCCAAAATCAACTCGAGATGAGAGGTTAGTCCCTGGCTTCGACTCCTGAGGAATACCACCTTACCACAAGCACCTCAAGAGGAGGCTTCTCTCAGCTCTAGGTATGTGAGAGGGACCCTGAGTTTGCGGCCTCAAGTGGAATGGACACCGCGATGCCCTGACTCGAAATAAGGCCGGATATCCCTGCAGTGACTGGAATGCAGGCGCGTCTTGCATCTCCCAAGACGAAAGGGTGTCTGAATCCCCTGTGGAGACCACAGAGAAAGACCTAGTTCCCCACCTCATCGCGACAGGAGGCCTCAAATCCTTTGAAAACTCCAGAGGTATGCGGAGATCAGTGCCTCCAAAGGAGACGATGCCTGACTCCTCGTGAAACTTGATAGGAGACCCAGGATTCCTGTGGCACGTGGAAAGGGACCCTTGGTCTCCCGTCTCAGCTGGAGAGGCGTCCCAATTGCCCTGCAAAGCCTCTAGGAGAATCCAGAGTTGTCCCTCGCAACTAGGCAGGAGTCCTGACACGGCTGAACACACACGTGTGTGGAAGGGCCATCCCCGTCGTAACTCGAGAATATACCCCAGGTTCCCGCCGCAACTCGAGAAAAACCATGAGACTTCCCCCTCGCTGCGAGATGAGGCCCGATTCCCCTGCACTGCGTGCAGAGCAATTCCGTGTTGCACATCACACATGAAAGGAGCCTTGATTTCCTTGATGGCACTCCAGAGGATCCCCAAGAACACTGTTTCAAGGCTAGAGGGATCCTGAGGTCACTGTAGCAACACGAAAGAGCTCCGTGGACCAAGAATCAACACGAGATGGGAGGTTAGTCCCTGGCTTCGACTCCTGAGGAATACCACCTTACCACAAGCACCTCAAGAGGAGGCTTCTCTCAGCTCTAGGTATGTGAGAGGGATCCTGAGTTTGCGGCCTCAAGTGGAATGGACACCGCGATGCCCTGACTCGAAATAAGGCTGGATATCCCTGCAGTGACTTGAATGCAGGCTCGTCTTGCATCTCCCAAGAAGAAAGGATGTCTGAATCCCCTGTGGAGACCACAGAGAAACACGTAGTTCCCCACCTCATCGCGACCGGAGGCCTCACATCCTTTGAAAATTCCAGAGGTACGCGGAGATCAGTGCCTTCAAAGGAGACGATGCCTGACTCCTCGTGAAACTTGATAGGAGTCCCAGGATTCTTGTGGCACGTGGAAAGGGACCCTTGGTCTCCCGCCTCAGCTGGAGAGGCGTCCCAATTGCCCTGCCAAGCCTCGAGGAGAATCCAGAGTTGTCACTCGCAACTAGGCAGGAGTCCTGACGTGGCTGAACAAACACGTGGGTGGAAGGGCCATCCCCGTCGTAACTCGAGAATATACCCCAGGTTCCCGCCGCAACTCGAGAAAAACCATGAGACTTCCCCCTCGATGCGAGATGAGGCCCGATTCCCCTGTACTGCGTGCAGAGCAATTCCGTCTTGCACATCACACATGAAAGGAGCCTTGATTTCCTTGATGGCACTCCAGAGAAACCCCAAGAACACTGTTTCAAGGATAGAGGGATCCTGAGGTCACTGTAGCAACACGAAAGAACTCTGTGGACCAAAAATCAAGTCGAAAAGAGAGGTTAGTCCCTGGATTCGTCTCCAGAGGAATACCACCTTACCACAAGCACCTCAAGAGGAGGCTTCTCTCAGCTCTAGGTATGTGAGAGGGACCCTGAGTTTGCGGCCTCAAGTGGAATGGACACCGCCATGCCCTGACTCGAAATAAGGCCGGATATCCCTGCAGTGACTGGAATGCAGGCTCGTCTTGCATCTCCCAAGACGAAAGGGTGTCTGAAACCCCTGTGGAGACCACAGAGAAAGACGTAGTTCCCCACCTCATCGCGACAGGAGGCCTCAAATCCTTTGAAAACTCCAGAGGTATACGGAGATCAGTGCCTCCAAAGGAGACGATGCCTGACTCCTCGTGAAACTTGATAGGAGACCCAGGATTCCTGTGGCACGTGGAAAGGGACCCTTGGTCTCCCGTCTCAGCTGGAGAGGCGTCCCAATTGCCCTGCGAAGCCTCGAGGAGAATCCTGAGTTGTCCCTCGCAACTAGGCAGGAGTCCTGACATGGCTGAACACACACGTGTGTGGAAGGGCCATCCCCGTCGTAACTCGAGAATATACCCCAGGTTCCCGCCGCAACTCGAGAAAAACCATGAGACTTCCCCCTCGCCGCGAGATGAGGCCCGATTCCCCTGCACTGCGTGCAGAGCAATTCCGTGTTGCACATCACACATGAAAGGAGCCTTGATTTCCTTCATGGCACTCCAGAGAAACCCCAAGAACACTGTTTCAAGGCTAGAGGGATCCTGAGGTCACTGTAGCAACACGAAAGAGCTCCGTGGGCCAAAAATCAACACGAGATGAGAGGTTAGTCCCTGGCTTCGACTCCTGAGGAATACCACCTTACCACAAGCACCTCAAGAGGAGGCTTCTCTCAGCTCTAGGTATGTGAGAGGGATCCTGAGTTTGCGGCCTCAAGTGGAATGGACACCGCGATGCCCTGACTCGAAATAAGGCCGGATATCCCTGCAGTGACTTGAATGCAGGCTCGTCTTGCATCTCCCAAGAAGAAAGAATGTCTGAATCCCCTGTGGAGACCACAGAGAAAGACCTAGTTCCCCACCTCATCGCGACCGGAGGCCTCACATCCTTTGAAAACTCCAGAGGTATGCGGAGATCAGTGCCTCCAAAGGAGACGATGCCTGACTCCTCGTGAAACTTGATAGGAGTTCCAGGATTCCTGTGGCACTTGGAAAGGGACACTTGGTCTCCCGCCTCAGCTGGAGAGGCGTCTCAATTGCCCTGCCAAGCCTCGAGGAGAATCCAGAGTTGTCCCTCGCAACTAGGCAGGAGTCCTGACGTCGCTGAAGAAACACGTGGGTGGAAGGGCCATCCCCATCGTAACTCGAGAATATACCCCAGGTTCCCGCCGCAACTCGAGAAAAACCATGAGACTTCCCCCTCGCCGCGAGATGAGGCCCGATTCCCCTGCACTGCGTGCAGAGCAATTCCGTGTTGCACATCACACATGAAAGGAGCCTTGATTTCCTTCATGGCACTCCAGAGAAACCCCAAGAACACTGTTTCAAGGCTAGAGGGATCCTGAGGTCACTGTAGCAACACGAAAGAGCTCCGTGGGCCAAAAATCAACTCGAGATGAGAGGTTAGTCCCTGGCTTCGACTAAAGAGGAATACCACCTTACCACAAGCACCTCAAGAGGAGGCTTCTCTCAGCTCTAGGTATGTGAGAGGGACCCTGAGTTTGCGGCCTCAAGTGGAATGGACACCGCGATGCCCTGATGCGAAATAAGGCTGGATATCCCTGCAGTGACTTGAATGCAGGCTCGTCTTGCAACTCCCAAGATGAAAGGATGTCTGAATCCCCTGTGGAGACCACAGAGAAAGACCTAGTTCCCCACCTCATCGCGACCGGAGGCCTCACATCCTTTGAAAACTCCAGAGGTACGCGGAGATCAGTGCCTCCAAAGGAGACGATGCCTGACTCCTCGTGAAACTTGATAGGAGTCCCAGGATTCCTGTGGCACGTGGAAAGGGACACTTGGTCTCCCGCCTCAGCTCGAGAGGCGTCCCAATTGCCTTGCCAAGCCTCGAGAAGAATCCAGAGTTGTCCCTCGCAACTAGGCAGGAGTCCTGACGTCGCTGAAGAAACACGTGGGTGGAAGGGCCATCCCCATCTTAACTCGAGAATATACCCCAGGTTCCCGCCGCAACTCGAGAAAAACCATGAGACTTCCCCCTCGCCGCGAGATGAGGCCCGATTCCCCTGCACTGCGTGCAGAGCAATTCTGTGTTGCACATCACACATGAAAGGAGCCTTGATTTCCTTGATGGCACTCCAGAGAAACCCCAAGAACACTGTTTCAAGGCTAGAGGGATCCTGAGGTCACTGTAGCAACACGAAAGAGCTCCGTGGACCCAAAATCAACTCGAGATGAGAGGTTAGCCCCTGGCTTCGACTCCAGAGGAATACCACCTTACCACAAGCACCTCAAGAGGAGGCTTCTCTCAGCTCTAGGTATGTGAGAGGGACCCTGAGTTTGGGGCCTCAAGTGGAATGGACACCGCGATGCCCTGACTCGAAATAAGGCCGGATATCCCTGCAGTGACTGGAATGCAGGCGCGTCTTGCATCTCCCAAGACGAAAGGGTGTCTGAATCCCCTGTGGAGACCACAGAGAAAGACCTAGTTCCCCACCTCATCGCGACAGGAGGCCTCAAATCCTTTGAAAACTCCAGAGGTATGCGGAGATCAGTGCCTCCAAAGGAGACGATGCCTGACTCCTCGTGAAACTTGATAGGAGACCCAGGATTCCTGTGGCACGTGGAAAGGGACACTTGGTCTCCCGTCTCAGCTGGAGAGGCGTCCCAATTGCCCTGCAAAGCCTCTAGGAGAATCCAGAGTTGTCCCTCGCAACTAGGCAGGAGTCCTGACGTCGCTGAACAAACACGTGGGTGGAAGGGCCATCCCCGTCGTAACTCGAGAATATACCCCAGGTTCCCGCCGCAACTCGAGAAAAACCATGAGACTTCCCCCTCGCTGCGAGATGAGGCCCGATTCCCCTGCACTGCGTGCAGAGCAATTCCGTGTTGCACATCACACATGAAAGGAGCCTTGATTTCCTTGATGGCACTCCAGAGGATCCCCAAGAACACTGTTTCAAGGCTAGAGGGATCCTGAGGTCACTGTAGCAACACGAAAGAGCTCCGTGGACCAAGAATCAACACGAGATGAGAGGTTAGTCCCTGGCTTCGACTCCTGAGGAATACCACCTTACCACAAGCACCTCAAGAGGAGGCTTCTCTCAGCTCTAGGTATGTGAGAGGGATCCTGAGTTTGCGGCCTCAAGTGGAATGGACACCGCGATGCCCTGACTCGAAATAAGGCTGGATATCCCTGCAGTGACTTGAATGCAGGCTCGTCTTGCATCTCCCAAGAAGAAAGGATGTCTGAATCCCCTGTGGAGACCACAGAGAAACACCTAGTTCCCCACCTCATCGCGACCGGAGGCCTCACATCCTTTGAAAACTCCAGAGGTACGCGGAGATCAGTGCCTCCAAAGGAGACGATGCCTGACTCCTCGTGAAACTTGATAGGAGTCCCAGGATTCTTGTGGCACGTGGAAAGGGACCCTTGGTCTCCCGCCTCAGCTGGAGAGGCGTTCCAATTGCCCTGCCAAGCCTCGAGGAGAATCCAGAGTTGTCACTCGCAACTAGGCAGGAGTCCTGACGTGGCTGAACAAACACGTGGGTGGAAGGGCCATCCCCGTCGTAACTCGAGAATATACCCCAGGTTCCCGCCGCAACTCGAGAAAAACCATGAGACTTCCCCCTCGATGCGAGATGAGGCCCGATTCCCCTGTACTGCGTGCAGAGCAATTCCGTCTTGCACATCACACATGAAAGGAGCCTTGATTTCCTTGATGGCACTCCAGAGAAACCCCAAGAACACTGTTTCAAGGATAGAGGGATCCTGAGGTCACTGTAGCAACACGAAAGAACTCTGTGGACCAAAAATCAAGTCGAAAAGAGAGGTTAGTCCCTGGATTCGTCTCCAGAGGAATACCACCTTACCACAAGCACCTCAAGAGGAGGCTTCTCTCAGCTCTAGGTATGTGAGAGGGACCCTGAGTTTGCGGCCTCAAGTGGAATGGACACCGCCATGCCCTGACTCGAAATAAGGCCGGATATCCCTGCAGTGACTGGAATGCAGGCTCGTCTTGCATCTCCCAAGACGAAAGGGTGTCTGAAACCCCTGTGGAGACCACAGAGAAAGACCTAGTTCCCCACCTCATCGCGACAGGAGGCCTCAAATCCTTTGAAAACTCCAGAGGTATACGGAGGTCAGTGCCTCCAAAGGAGACGATGCCTGACTCCTCGTGAAACTTGATAGGAGACCCAGGATTCCTGTGGCACGTGGAAAGGGACCCTTGGTCTCCCGTCTCAGCTGGAGAGGCGTCCCAATTGCCCTGCGAAGCCTCGAGGAGAATCCTGAGTTGTCCCTCGCAACTAGGCAGGAGTCCTGACATGGCTGAACACACACGTGTGTGGAAGGGCCATCCCCGTCGTAACTCGAGAATATACCCCAGGTTCCCGCCGCAACTCGAGAAAAACCATGAGACTTCCCCCTCGCCGCGAGATGAGGCCCGATTCCCCTGCACTGCGTGCAGAGCAATTCCGTGTTGCACATCACACATGAAAGGAGCCTTGATTTCCTTCATGGCACTCCAGAGAAACCCCAAGAACACTGTTTCAAGGCTAGAGGGATCCTGAGGTCACTGTAGCAACACGAAAGAGCTCCGTGGACCAAGAATCAACACGAGATGAGAGGTTAGTCCCTGGCTTCGACTCCTGAGGAATACCACCTTACCACAAGCACCTCAAGAGGAGGCTTCTCTCAGCTCTAGGTATGTGAGAGGGATCCTGAGTTTGCGGCCTCAAGTGGAATGGACACCGCGATGCCCTGACTCGAAATAAGGCCGGATATCCCTGCAGTGACTTGAATGCAGGCTGGTCTTGCATCTCCCAAGAAGAAAGAATGTCTGAATCCCCTGTGGAGACCACAGAGAAAGACCTAGTTCCCCACCTCATCGCGACCGGAGGCCTCACATCCTTTGAAAACTCCAGAGGTATGCGGAGATCAGTGCCTCCAAAGGAGACGATGCCTGACTCCTCGTGAAACTTGATAGGAGTTCCAGGATTCCTGTGGCACTTGGAAAGGGACACTTGGTCTCCCGCCTCAGCTGGAGAGGCGTCTCAATTGCCCTGCCAAGCCTCGAGGAGAATCCAGAGTTGTCCCTCGCAACTAGGCAGGAGTCCTGACGTCGCTGAAGAAACACGTGGGTGGAAGGGCCATCCCCATCGTAACTCGAGAATATACCCCAGGTTCCCGCCGCAACTCGAGAAAAACCATGAGACTTCCCCCTCGCCGCGAGATGAGGCCCGATTCCCCTGCACTGCGTGCAGAGCAATTCCGTGTTGCACATCACACATGAAAGGAGCCTTGATTTCCTTGATGGCACTCCAGAGAAACCCCAAGAACACTGTTTCAAGGCTAGAGGGATCCTGAGGTCACTGTAGCAACACGAAAGAGCTCCGTGGGCCAAAAATCAACTCGAGATGAGAGGTTAGTCCCGGGCTTCGACTCCAGAGGAATACCACCTTACCACAAGCACCTCAAGAGGAGGCTTCTCTCAGCTCTAGGTATGTGAGAGGGACCCTGAGTTTGCGGCCTCAAGTGGAATGGACACCGCGATGCCCTGACGAGAAATAAGGCCGGATATCCCTGCAGTGACTTCAATGCAGGCTCGTCTTGCATCTCCCAAGATGAAAGGGTGTCTGAATCCCCTGTGGAGACCACAGAGAAAGACCTAGTTCCCCACCTCATCGCGACCGGAGGCCTCACATCCTTTGAAAACTCCAGAGGTACGCGGAGATCAGTGCCTTCAAAGGAGACGATGCCTGACTCCTCGTGAAACTTGATAGGAGTCCCAGGATTCCTGTGGCACGTGGAAAGGGACCCTTGGTCTCCCGCCTCAGCTGGAGAGGCGTCCCAATTGCCTTGCCAAGCCTCGAGTAGAATCCCGAGTTGTGTCTCGCAACTAGGCAAGAGTCCTGACGTGGCTGAACAAACACGTGTGTGGAAGGGCCATCCCCGTCGTAACTCGAGAATATACCCCAGGTTCCCGCCGCAACTCGAGAAAAACCATGAGACTTCCCCCTCGCCGCGAGATGAGGCCCGATTCCCCTGCACTGCGTGCAGACCAATTCTGTGTTGCACATCACACATGAAAGGAGGCTTGATTTCCTTCATGGCACTCCAGAGAAACCCCAAGAACACTGTTTCAAGGCTAGAGGGATCCTGAGGTCACTGTAGCAACACGAAAGAGCTCCGTGGACCAAAAATCAACTCGAGATGAGAGGTTAGTCCCTGGCTTCGAATCCAGAGGAATACCACC
Source organism: Cervus elaphus (assembly GCF_910594005.1). Lineage (NCBI taxonomy): Eukaryota > Metazoa > Chordata > Mammalia > Artiodactyla > Cervidae > Cervus > Cervus elaphus. The sequence continues at coordinate 406,594 of NW_025316700.1, read as the reverse complement.
TTACCACAAGCACCTGAAGAGGAGGCTTCTCTCAGCTCTAGGTATGTGAGAGGGATCCTGAGTTTGCGGCCTCAAGTGGAATGGACACCGCGATGCCCTGACTCGAAATAAGGCCGGATATCCCTGCAGTGACTTGAATGCAGGCTTGTCTTGCATCTCCCAAGAAGAAAGGATGTCTGAATCCCCTGTGGAGACCACAGAGAAACACCTAGTTCCCCACCTCATCGCGACCGGAGGCCTCACATCCTTTGAAAACTCCAGAGGTACGCGGAGATCAGTGCCTCCAAAGGAGACGATGCCTGACTCCTCGTGAAACTTGATAGGAGTCCCAGGATTCTTGTGGCACGTGGAAAGGGACCCTTGGTCTCCCGCCTCAGCTGGAGAGGCGTTCCAATTGCCCTGCCAAGCCTCGAGGAGAATCCTGAGTTGTCCCTCCCAACTAGGCAGGAGTCCTGACGTGGCTGAACAAACACGTGGGTGGAAGGGCCATCCCCGTCGTAACTCGAGAATATACCCCAGGTTCCCGCCGCAACTCGAGAAAAACCATGAGACTTCCCCCTCGATGCGAGATGAGGCCCGATTCCCCTGTACTGCGTGCAGAGCAATTCCGTCTTGCACATCACACATGAAAGGAGCCTTGATTTCCTTGATGGCACTCCAGAGAAACCCCAAGAACACTGTTTCAAGGATAGAGGGATCCTGAGGTCACTGTAGCAACACGAAAGAACTCTGTGGACCAAAAATCAAGTCGAAAAGAGAGGTTAGTCCCTGGATTCGTCTCCAGAGGAATACCACCTTACCACAAGCACCTCAAGAGGAGGCTTCTCTCAGCTCTAGGTATGTGAGAGGGACCCTGAGTTTGCGGCCTCAAGTGGAATGGACACCGCCATGCCCTGACTCGAAATAAGGCCGGATATCCCTGCAGTGACTGGAATGCAGGCTCGTCTTGCATCTCCCAAGACGAAAGGGTGTCTGAAACCCCTGTGGAGACCACAGAGAAAGACCTAGTTCCCCACCTCATCGCGACAGGAGGCCTCAAATCCTTTGAAAACTCCAGAGGTATACGGAGATCAGTGCCTCCAAAGGAGACGATGCCTGACTCCTCGTGAAACTTGATAGGAGACCCAGGATTCCTGTGGCACGTGGAAAGGGACCCTTGGTCTCCCGTCTCAGCTGGAGAGGCGTCCCAATTGCCCTGCGAAGCCTCGAGGAGAATCCTGAGTTGTCCCTCGCAACTAGGCAGGAGTCCTGACATGGCTGAACACACACGTGTGTGGAAGGGCCATCCCCGTCGTAACTCGAGAATATACCCCAGGTTCCCGCCGCAACTCGAGAAAAACCATGAGACTTCCCCCTCGCCGCGAGATGAGGCCCGATTCCCCTGCACTGCGTGCAGAGCAATTCCGTGTTGCACATCACACATGAAAGGAGCCTTGATTTCCTTCATGGCACTCCAGAGAAACCCCAAGAACACTGTTTCAAGGCTAGAGGGATCCTGAGGTCACTGTAGCAACACGAAAGAGCTCCGTGGACCAAGAATCAACACGAGATGAGAGGTTAGTCCCTGGCTTCGACTCCTGAGGAATACCACCTTACCACAAGCACCTCAAGAGGAGGCTTCTCTCAGCTCTAGGTATGTGAGAGGGATCCTGAGTTTGCGGCCTCAAGTGGAATGGACACCGCGATGCCCTGACTCGAAATAAGGCCGGATATCCCTGCAGTGACTTGAATGCAGGCTGGTCTTGCATCTCCCAAGAAGAAAGAATGTCTGAATCCCCTGTGGAGACCACAGAGAAAGACCTAGTTCCCCACCTCATCGCGACCGGAGGCCTCACATCCTTTGAAAACTCCAGAGGTATGCGGAGATCAGTGCCTCCAAAGGAGACGATGCCTGACTCCTCGTGAAACTTGATAGGAGTTCCAGGATTCCTGTGGCACTTGGAAAGGGACACTTGGTCTCCCGCCTCAGCTGGAGAGGCGTCTCAATTGCCCTGCCAAGCCTCGAGGAGAATCCAGAGTTGTCCCTCGCAACTAGGCAGGAGTCCTGACGTCGCTGAAGAAACACGTGGGTGGAAGGGCCATCCCCATCGTAACTCGAGAATATACCCCAGGTTCCCGCCGCAACTCGAGAAAAACCATGAGACTTCCCCCTCGCCGCGAGATGAGGCCCGATTCCCCTGCACTGCGTGCAGAGCAATTCCGTGTTGCACATCACACATGAAAGGAGCCTTGATTTCCTTGATGGCACTCCAGAGAAACCCCAAGAACACTGTTTCAAGGCTAGAGGGATCCTGAGGTCACTGTAGCAACACGAAAGAGCTCCGTGGGCCAAAAATCAACTCGAGATGAGAGGTTAGTCCCGGGCTTCGACTCCAGAGGAATACCACCTTACCACAAGCACCTCAAGAGGAGGCTTCTCTCAGCTCTAGGTATGTGAGAGGGACCCTGAGTTTGCGGCCTCAAGTGGAATGGACACCGCGATGCCCTGACGAGAAATAAGGCCGGATATCCCTGCAGTGACTTCAATGCAGGCTCGTCTTGCATCTCCCAAGATGAAAGGGTGTCTGAATCCCCTGTGGAGACCACAGAGAAAGACCTAGTTCCCCACCTCATCGCGACCGGAGGCCTCACATCCTTTGAAAACTCCAGAGGTACGCGGAGATCAGTGCCTTCAAAGGAGACGATGCCTGACTCCTCGTGAAACTTGATAGGAGTCCCAGGATTCCTGTGGCACGTGGAAAGGGACCCTTGTTCTCCCGCCTCAGCTGGAGAGGCGTCCCAATTGCCTTGCCAAGCCTCGAGTAGAATCCCGAGTTGTGTCTCGCAACTAGGCAAGAGTCCTGACGTGGCTGAACAAACACGTGTGTGGAAGGGCCATCCCCGTCGTAACTCGAGAATATACCCCAGGTTCCCGCCGCAACTCGAGAAAAACCATGAGACTTCCCCCTCGCCGCGAGATGAGGCCCGATTCCCCTGCACTGCGTGCAGACCAATTCTGTGTTGCACATCACACATGAAAGGAGGCTTGATTTCCTTCATGGCACTCCAGAGAAACCCCAAGAACACTGTTTCAAGGCTAGAGGGATCCTGAGGTCACTGTAGCAACACGAAAGAGCTCCGTGGACCAAAAATCAACTCGAGATGAGAGGTTAGTCCCTGGCTTCGAATCCAGAGGAATACCACCTTACCACAAGCACCTGAAGAGGAGGCTTCTCTCAGCTCTAGGTATGTGAGAGGGATCCTGAGTTTGCGGCCTCAAGTGGAATGGACACCGTGATGCCCTGACTCGAAATAAGGCCGGATATCCCTGCAGTGACTTGAATGCAGGCTTGTCTTGCATCTCCCAAGAAGAAAGGATGTCTGAATCCCCTGTGGAGACCACAGAGAAACACCTAGTTCCCCACCTCATCGCGACCGGAGGCCTCACATCCTTTGAAAACTCCAGAGGTACGCGGAGATCAGTGCCTCCAAAGGAGACGATGCCTGACTCCTCGTGAAACTTGATAGGAGTCCCAGGATTCTTGTGGCACGTGGAAAGGGACCCTTGGTCTCCCGCCTCAGCTGGAGAGGCGTTCCAATTGCCCTGCCAAGCCTCGAGGAGAATCCTGAGTTGTCCCTCCCAACTAGGCAGGAGTCCTGACGTGGCTGAACAAACACGTGGGTGGAAGGGCCATCCCCGTCGTAACTCGAGAATATACCCCAGGTTCCCGCCGCAACTCGAGAAAAACCATGAGACTTCCCCCTCGATGCGAGATGAGGCCCGATTCCCCTGTACTGCGTGCAGAGCAATTCCGTCTTGCACATCACACATGAAAGGAGCCTTGATTTCCTTGATGGCACTCCAGAGAAACCCCAAGAACACTGTTTCAAGGCTAGAGGGATCCTGAGGTCACTGTAGCAACACGAAAGAACTCTGTGGACCAAAAATCAAGTCGAAAAGAGAGGTTAGTCCCTGGATTCGTCTCCAGAGGAATACCACCTTACCACAAGCACCTCAAGAGGAGGCTTCTCTCAGCTCTAGGTATGTGAGAGGGACCCTGAGTTTGCGGCCTCAAGTGGAATGGACACCGCCATGCCCTGACTCGAAATAAGGCCGGATATCCCTGCAGTGACTGGAATGCAGGCTCGTCTTGCATCTCCCAAGACGAAAGGGTGTCTGAAACCCCTGTGGAGACCACAGAGAAAGACCTAGTTCCCCACCTCATCGCGACAGGAGGCCTCAAATCCTTTGAAAACTCCAGAGGTATACGGAGATCAGTGCCTCCAAAGGAGACGATGCCTGACTCCTCGTGAAACTTGATAGGAGACCCAGGATTCCTGTGGCACGTGGAAAGGGACCCTTGGTCTCCCGTCTCAGCTGGAGAGGCGTCCCAATTGCCCTGCGAAGCCTCGAGGAGAATCCTGAGTTGTCCCTCGCAACTAGGCAGGAGTCCTGACATGGCTGAACACACACGTGTGTGGAAGGGCCATCCCCGTCGTAACTCGAGAATATACCCCAGGTTCCCGCCGCAACTCGAGAAAAACCATGAGACTTCCCCCTCGCCGCGAGATGAGGCCCGATTCCCCTGCACTGCGTGCAGAGCAATTCCGTGTTGCACATCACACATGAAAGGAGCCTTGATTTCCTTCATGGCACTCCAGAGAAACCCCAAGAACACTGTTTCAAGGCTAGAGGGATCCTGAGGTCACTGTAGCAACACGAAAGAGCTCCGTGGACCAAGAATCAACACGAGATGAGAGGTTAGTCCCTGGCTTCGACTCCTGAGGAATACCACCTTACCACAAGCACCTCAAGAGGAGGCTTCTCTCAGCTCTAGGTATGTGAGAGGGATCCTGAGTTTGCGGCCTCAAGTGGAATGGACACCGCGATGCCCTGACTCGAAATAAGGCCGGATATCCCTGCAGTGACTTGAATGCAGGCTCGTCTTGCATCTCCCAAGAAGAAAGGATGTCTGAATCCCCTGTGGAGACCACAGAGAAAGACCTAGTTCCCCACCTCATCGCGACCGGAGGCCTCACATCCTTTGAAAACTCCAGAGGTATGCGGAGATCAGTGCCTCCAAAGGAGACGATGCCTGACTCCTCGTGAAACTTGATAGGAGTTCCAGGATTCCTGTGGCACTTGGAAAGGGACACTTGGTCTCCCGCCTCAGCTGGAGAGGCGTCTCAATTGCCCTGCCAAGCCTCGAGGAGAATCCAGAGTTGTCCCTCGCAACTAGGCAGGAGTCCTGACGTCGCTGAAGAAACACGTGGGTGGAAGGGCCATCCCCATCGTAACTCGAGAATATACCCCAGGTTCCCGCCGCAACTCGAGAAAAACCATGAGACTTCCCCCTCGCCGCGAGATGAGGCCCGATTCCCCTGCACTGCGTGCAGAGCAATTCCGTGTTGCACATCACACATGAAAGGAGCCTTGATTTCCTTGATGGCACTCCAGAGAAACCCCAAGAACACTGTTTCAAGGCTAGAGGGATCCTGAGGTCACTGTAGCAACACGAAAGAGCTCCGTGGGCCAAAAATCAACTCGAGATGAGAGGTTAGTCCCGGGCTTCGACTCCAGAGGAATACCACCTTACCACAAGCACCTCAAGAGGAGGCTTCTCTCAGCTCTAGGTATGTGAGAGGGACCCTGAGTTTGCGGCCTCAAGTGGAATGGACACCGCGATGCCCTGACGAGAAATAAGGCCGGATATCCCTGCAGTGACTTCAATGCAGGCTCGTCTTGCATCTCCCAAGATGAAAGGGTGTCTGAATCCCCTGTGGAGACCACAGAGAAAGACCTAGTTCCCCACCTCATCGCGACCGGAGGCCTCACATCCTTTGAAAACTCCAGAGGTACGCGGAGATCAGTGCCTTCAAAGGAGACGATGCCTGACTCCTCGTGAAACTTGATAGGAGTCCCAGGATTCCTGTGGCACGTGGAAAGGGACCCTTGGTCTCCCGCCTCAGCTGGAGAGGCGTCCCAATTGCCTTGCCAAGCCTCGAGTAGAATCCCGAGTTGTGTCTCGCAACTAGGCAAGAGTCCTGACGTGGCTGAACAAACACGTGTGTGGAAGGGCCATCCCCGTCGTAACTCGAGAATATACCCCAGGTTCCCGCCGCAACTCGAGAAAAACCATGAGACTTCCCCCTCGCCGCGAGATGAGGCCCGATTCCCCTGCACTGCGTGCAGAGCAATTCCGTGTTGCACATCACACATGAAAGGAGCCTTGATTTCCTTCATGGCACTCCAGAGAAACCCCAAGAACACTGTTTCAAGGCTAGAGGGATCCTGAGGTCACTGTAGCAACACGAAAGAGCTCCGTGGACCAAGAATCAACACGAGATGAGAGGTTAGTCCCTGGCTTCGACTCCTGAGGAATACCACCTTACCACAAGCACCTCAAGAGGAGGCTTCTCTCAGCTCTAGGTATGTGAGAGGGACCCTGAGTTTGCGGCCTCAAGTGGAATGGACACCGCGATGCCCTGACTCGAAATAAGGCCGGATATCCCTGCAGTGACTTGAATGCAGGCTCGTCTTGCATCTCCCAAGAAGAAAGGATGTCTGAATCCCCTGTGGAGACCACAGAGAAACACCTAGTTCCCCACCTCATCGCGACCGGAGGCCTCACATTCTTTGAAAACTCCAGAGGTACGCGGAGATCAGTGCCTCCAAAGGAGACGATGCCTGACTCCTCGTGAAAATTGATAGGAGTCCCAGGATTCTTGTGGCACGTGGAAAGGGACCCTTGGTCTCCCGCCTCAGCTGGAGAGGCGTTCCAATTGCCCTGCCAAGCGTCGAGGAGAATCCCGAGTTGTCCCTCGCAACTAGGCAGGAGTCCTGACGTGGCTCAACAAACACGTGGGTGGAAGGGCCATCCCCGTCGTAACTCGAGAATATACCCCAGGTTCCCGCCGCAACTCGAGAAAAACCATGAGACTTGCCCCTCGATTCGAGATGAGGCCCGATTCCCCTGTACTGCGTGCAGAGCAATTCCGTCTTGCACATCACACATGAAAGGAGCCTTGATTTCCTTGATGGCACTCCAGAGAAACCCCAAGAACACTGTTTCAAGGATAGAGGGATCCTGAGGTCACTGTAGCAACACGAAAGAACTCTGTGGACCAAAAATCAACTCGAAAAGAGAGGTTAGTCCCTGGATTCGTCTCCAGAGGAATACCACCTTACCACAAGCACCTCAAGAGGAGGCTTCTCTCAGCTCTAGGTATGTGAGAGGGACCCTGAGTTTGCGGCCTCAAGTGGAATGGACACCGCGATGCCCTGACTCGAAATAAGGCCGGATATCCCTGCAGTGACTTCAATGCAGGCTCGTCTTGCATCTCCCAGGACGAAAGGATGTCTGAATCCCCTGTGGAAAGCACAGAGAAAGACTTACTTCCCCACCTCATCGCGACCGATAGCCTCACATCCTTTGAAAACTCCAGAGGTACGCGGAGATCAGTGCCTCCAAAGGAGACGATGCCTGACTCCTCGTGAAACTTGATAGGAGTCCCAGGATTCCTGTGGCACTTGGAAAGGGACACTTGGTCTCACGCCTCAGCTCGAGAGGCGTCCCAATTGCCCTGCCAAGCCTCGAGGAGAATCCAGAGTTGTCCCTCGCAACTAGGCAGGAGTCCTGACGTCGCTGACTAAACACGTGGGTGGAAGGGCCATCCCCGTCGTAACTCGAGAATATACCCCAGGTTCCCGCCGCAACTCGAGAAAAACCATGAGACTTCCCCCTCGCCGCAAGATGAGGCCCGATTCCCCTGCACTGCGTGCAGAGCAATTCCGTGTTGCACATCACACATGAAAGGAGCCTTGATTTCCTTGATGGCACTCCAGAGAAATCCCAAGAAAACTGTTTCAAGGCTAGAGGGATCCTGAGGTCACTGTAGCAACACGAAAGAGCTCCGTGGGCCAAAAATCAACTCGAAAAGAGAGGTTAGTCCCTGGATTCGTCTCCAGAGGAATACCACCTTACCACAAGCACCTCAAGAGGAGGCTTCTCTCAGCTCTAGGTATGTGAGAGGGACCCTGAGTTTGCGGCCTCAAGTGGAATGGAAACCGCGATGCCCTGACTCGAAATAAGGCCGGATATCCCTGCAGTGACTTCAATGCAGGCTCGTCTTGCATCTCCCAGGACGAAAGGATGTCTGAATCCCCTGTGGAAAGCACAGAGAAAGACTTAGTTCCCCACCTCATCACGACCGATAGCCTCACATCCTTTGAAAACTCCAGAGGTACGCGGAGATCAGTGCCTCCAAACGAGATGATGCCTGACTCCTCGTGAAACTTGATAGGAGTCCCAGGATTCCTGTGGCACGTGGAAAGGGACACTTGGTCTCCCGCCTCAGCTGGAGAGGCGTCCCAATTGCCCTGCCAAGCCTCGAGGAGAATCCAGAGTTGTCCCTCGCAACTAGGCAGGAGTCCTGACGTCGCTGAAGAAACACGTGGGTGGAAGGGCCATCCCCGTCGTAACTCGAGAATATACCCCAGGTTCCCGCCGCAACTCGAGAAAAACCATGAGACTTCCCCCTCGCCGCGAGATGAGGCCCGATTCCCCTGCACTGCGTGCAGAGCAATTCCGTGTTGCACATCACCCATGAAAGGAGCCTTGATTTCCTTGATGGCACTCCAGATAAAACCCAAGAACACTGTTTCAAGGCTAGAGGGATCCTGAGGTCACTGTAGCAAGACGAAAGAGCTCAGTGGGCCAAAAATCAACTCGAGATGAGAGGTTAGTCACTGGCTTCGACTCCAGAGGAATACCACCTTACCACAAGCACCTCAAGAGGAGGCTTCTCTCAGCTCTAGGTATGTGAGAGGGACCCTGAGTTTGCGGCCTGAAGTGGAATGGACACCGCGATGCCCTGACGCGAAATAAGGCCGGATATCCCTGCAGTGACTTGAATGCAGGCTCGTCTTGCATCTCCCAAGACGAAAGGGTGTCTGAATCCCCTGTGGAGACCACAGAGAAAGACATAGTTCCCCACCTCATCGCGACCGGAGGCCTCACATCCTTTGAAAACTCCAGAGGTACGCGGAGATCAGTGCCTCCAAAGGAGACGATGCCTGACTCCTCGTGAAACTTGATAGGAGTCCCAGGATTCCTGTGGCACGTGGAAAGGGACCCGTGTTCTCCCGCCTCAGCTGGAGAGGCGTTCCAATTGCCCTGCCAAGCCTCGAGGAGAATCCCGAGTTGTCCCTCGCAACTAGGCAGGAGTCCTGACGTGGCTGAACAAACACGTGGGTGGAAGGGCCATCCCCGTCGTAACTCGAGAATATACCCCAGGTTCCCGCCGCAACTCGAGAAAAACCATGACACTTCCCCCTCGATGCGAGATGAGGCCCGATTCCCCTGTACTGCGTGCAGAGCAATTCCGTCTTGCACATCACACATGAAAGGAGCCTTGATTTCCTTGATGGCACTCCAGAGAAACCCCAAGAACACTGTTTCAAGGATAGAGGGATCCTGAGGTCACTGTAGCAACACGAAAGAACTCTGTGGACCAAAAATCAACTCGAAAAGAGAGGTTAGTCCCTGGATTCGTCTCCAGAGGAATACCACCTTACCACAAGCACCTCAAGAGGAGTCTTCTCTCAGCTCTATGTATGTGAGAGGGACCCTGAGTTTGCGGCCTCAAGTGGAATGGACACCGCGATGCCCTGACTCGAAATAAGGCTGGATATCCCTTCAGTGACTTCAATGCAGGCTCGTCTTGCATCTCCCAGGACGAAAGGATGTCTGAATCCCCTGTGGAAAGCACAGAGAAAGACTTAGTTCCCCACCTCATCGCGACCGATACCCTCACATCCTTTGAAAACTCCAGAGGTACGCGGAGATCAGTGCCTCCAAAGGAGACGATGCCTGACTCCTCGTGAAACTTGATAGGAGTCCCAGGATTCCTCTGGCACTTGGAAAGGGACACTTGGTCTCCCGCCTCAGCTGGAGAGGCGTCCCAATTGCCCTGACAAGCCTCGAGGAGAATCCAGAGTTGTCCCTCGCAACTAGGCAGGAGTCCTGACGTCGCTGAAGAAACACGTGGGTGGAAGGGCCATCCCCGTCGTAACTCGAGAATATACCCCAGGTTCCCGCCGCAACTCGAGAAAAACCATGAGACTTCCCCCTCGCTGCGAGATGAGGCCCGATTCCCCTGCACTGCGTGCAGAGCAATTCCGTGATGCACATCACACATGAAAGGAGCCTTGATTTCCTTGATGGCACTCCAGAGAAACCCCAAGAACACTGTTTCAAGGCTAGAGGGATCCTGAGGTCACTGTAGCAACACGAAAGAGCTCCGTGGGCCAAAAATCAACTCGAGATGAGAGGTTAGTCCCTGGCTTCTACTCCAGAGGAATACCACCTTACCACAAGCACCTCAAGAGGAGGCTTCTCTCAGCTCTAGGTATGTGAGAGGGACCCTGAGTTTGCGGCCTCAAGTGGAATGGACTCCGCGATGCCCTGACGCGAAATAAGGCTGGATATCCCTGCAGTGACTTGAATGCAGGCTCGTCTTGCATCTCCCAAGAAGAAAGGATGTCTGGATCCCCTGTGGAGACCACAGAGAAAGACATAGTTTCCCACCTCATCGCGACCGGAGGCCTCACATCCTTTGAAAACTCCAGAGGTACGCGGAGATCAGTGCCTCCAAAGGAGACGATGCCTGACTCCTCGTGAAACTTGATAGGAGTCCCAGGATTCCTGTGGCACGTGGAAAGGGACCCTTGGTCTCCCGCCTCAGCTGGAGAGGCGTCCCAATTGCCTTGCCAAGCCTCGAGGAGAATCCCGAGTTGTGTCTCGCAACTAGGCAAGAGTCCTGACGTGGCTGAACAAGCACGTGTGTGGAAGGGCCATTCCCGTCGTAACTCGAGAATATACCCCAGGTTCCCGCCGCAACTCGAGAAAAACCATGAGACTTCCCCCTCGCCGCGAGATGAGGCCCGATTCCCCCGCACTGCGTGCAGAGCAATTCTGTGTTGCACATCACACATGAAAGGAGCCTTGATTTCCTTCATGGCACTCCAGAGAAACCCCAAGAACACTGTTTCAAGGCTAGAGGGATCCTGAGGTCACTGTAGCAACACGAAAGAGCTCCGTGGACCAAAAATCAACTCGAGATGAGAGGTTAGTCCCTGGCTTCGACTCCAGAGGAATACCACCTTACCACAAGCACCTCAAGAGGAGGCTTCTCTCAGCTCTAAGTATGTGAGAGGGACCCTGAGTTTGCGGCCTCAAGTGAAATGGACACCGCGATGCCCTGACTCGAAATAAGGCCGGATATCCCTGCAGTGACTTCAATGCAGGCTCGTCTTGCATCTCCCAAGACGAAAGGATGTCTGAATCCCCTGTGGAGACCACAGAGAAACACCTAGTTCCCCACCTCATCGCGACAGGAGACCTCAAATCCTTTGAAAACTCCAGAGGTATGCGGAGATCAGTGCCTCCAAAGGAGACGATGCCTGACTCCTCGTGAAACTTGATAGGAGACCCAGGATTCCTGTGGCACGTGGAAAGGGACCCTTGGTCTCCCGTCTCAGCTGGAGAGGCGTCCCAATTGCCCTGCAAAGCCTCGAGGAGAATCCCGAGTTGTCCCTCGCAACTAGGCAGGAGCCCTGACATGGCTGAACACACACGTGGGTGGAAGGGCCATCCCCGTCGTAACTCGAGAATATACCCCAGGTTCCCGCCGCAACTCGAGAAAAACCATGAGACTTCCCCCTCGCCGAGAGATGAGGCCCGATTCCCCTGCACTGCGTGCAGAGCAATTCCGTGTTGCACATCACACATGAAAGGAGCCTTGATTTCCTTCATGGCACTCCAGAGAAACCCCAAGAACACTGTTTCAAGGCTAGAGGGATCCTGAGGTCACTGTAGCAACACGAAAGATCTCCGTGGGCCAAAAATCAACTCGAGATGAGAGGTTAGTCCCTGGCTTCGACTCCAGAGGAATACCACCTTACCACAAGCACCTCAAGAGGAGGCTTCTCTCAGCTCTAGGTATGTGAGAGGGACCCTGAGTTTGCGGCCTCAAGTGGAATGGACACCGCGATGCCCTGACTTGAAATAAGGCTGAATATCCCTGCAGTGACTTGAATGCAGGCTCGTCTTGCATCTCCCAAGAAGAAAGGATGTCTGGATCCCCTGTGGAGACCACAGAGAAAGACATAGTTTCCCACCTCATCGCGACCGGAGGCCTCACATCCTTTGAAAACTCCAGAGGTACGCGGAGATCAGTGCCTCCAAAGGAGACGATGCCTGACTCCTCGTGAAACTTGATAGGAGTCCCAGGATTCCTGTGGCACGTGGAAAGGGACCCTTGGTCTCCCGCCTCATCTGGAGAGGCGTCCCAATTGCCTTGCCAAGCCTCGAGGAGAATCCCGAGTTGTGTCTCGCAACTAGGCAAGAGTCCTGACGTGGCTGAACAAGCACGTGTGTGGAAGGGCCATCCCCGTCGTAACTCGAGAATATACCCCAGGTTCCCACCGCAACTCGAGAAAAACCATGAGACTTCCCCCTCGCCGCGAGATGAGGCCCGATTCCCCTGCACTGCGTGCAGAGCAATTCTGTGTTGCACATCACACATGAAAGGAGCCTTGATTTCCTTCATGGCACTCCAGAGAAACCCCAAGAACACTGTTTCAAGGATAGAGGGATCCTGAGGTCACTGTAGCAACACGAAAGAACTCTGTGGACCAAAAATCAACTCGAAAAGAGAGGTTAGTCCCTGGATTCGTCTCCAGAGGAATACCACCTTACCACAAGCACCTCAAGAGGAGGCTTCTCTCAGCTCTAGGTATGTGAGAGGGACCCTGAGTTTGCGGCCTCAAGTGGAATGGACACCACGATGCCCTGACTCGAAATAAGGCCGGATATCCCTGCAGTGACTTCCATGCAGGCTCGTCTTGCATCTCCCAGGACGAAAGGATGTCTGAATCCCCTGTGGAAAGCACAGAGAAAGACTTAGTTCCCCACCTCATCGCGACCGATAGCCTCACATCCTTTGAAAACTCCAGAGGTACGCGGAGATCAGTGCCTCCAAAGGAGACGATGCCTGACTCCTCGTGAAACTTGATAGGAGTCCCAGGATTCCTGTGGCACTTGGAAAGGGACACTTGGTCTCCCGCCTCAGCTGGAGAAGCGTCCCAATTGCCCTGCCAAGCCTCGAGGAGAATCCAGAGTTGTCCCTCGCAACTAGGCAGGAGTCCTGACGTCGCTGAAGAAACACGTGGGTGGAAGGGCCATCCCCGTCGTAACTCGAGAATATACCCCAGGTTCCCGCCGCAACTCGAGAAAAACCATGAGACTTCCCCCTCGCCGCGAGATGAGGCCCGATTCCCCTGCACTGCGTGCAGAGCAATTCCGTGTTGCACATCACACATGAAAGGAGCCTTGATTTCCTTGATGGCACTCCAGAGAAACCCCAAGAACACTGTTTCAAGGCTAGAGGGATCCTGAGGTCACTGTAGCAACACGAAAGAGCTCCGTGGGCCAAAAATCAACTCGAGATGAGAGGTTAGTCCCTGGCTTCGACTCCAGAGGAATACCACCTTACCACAAGCACCTCAAGAGGAGGCTTCTCTCAGCTCTAGGTATGTGAGAGGGACCCTGAGTTTGCGGCCTCAAATGGAATGGACACCGCGATGCCCTGACGCGAAATAAGGCTGGATATCCCTGCAGTGACTTGAATGCAGGCTCGTCTTGCATCTCCCAAGATGAAAGGATGTCTGAATCCCCTGTGGAGACCACAGAGAAAGACCTAGTTCCCCACCTCATCGCGACCGGAGGCCTCACATCCTTTGAAAATTCCAGAGGTACGCGGAGATCAGTGCCTCCAAAGGAGACGATGCCTGACTCCTCGTGAAACTTGATAGGAGTCCCAGGATTCTTGTGGCACGTGGAAAGGGACCCTTGGTCACCCGCCTCAGCTGGAGAGGCGTTCCAATTGCCCTGCCAAGCCTCGAGGAGAATCCCGAGTTGTCCCTCACAACTAGGCAGGAGTCCTGACGTGGCTGAACAAACACGTGGGTGGAAGGGCCATCCCCGTCGTAACTCGAGAATATACCCCAGGTTCCCGCCGCAACTCGAGAAAAACCATGAGACTTCGCCCTCGATGCGAGATGAGGCCCGATTCCCCTGTACTGCGTGCAGAGCAATTCCGTCTTGCACATCACACATGAAAGGAGCCTTGATTTCCTTGATGGCACTCCAGAGAAACCCCAAGAACACTGTTTCAAGGCTAGAGGGATCCTGAGGTCACTGTAGCAACACGAAAGAACTCTGTGGACCAAAAATCAACTCGAAAAGAGAGGTTAGTCCCTGGATTCGTCTCCAGAGGAATACCACCTTACCACAAGCACCTCAAGAGGAGGCTTCTCTCAGCTCTAGGTATGTGAGAGGGACCCTGAGTTTGCGGCCTCAAGTGGAATGGACACCGCGATGCCCTGACTCGAAATAAGGCCGGATATCCCTGCAGTGACTTCAATGCAGGCTCGTCTTGCATCTCCCAAGACGAAAGGATGTCTGAATCCCCTGTGGAAAGCACAGAGAAAGACTTAGTTCCCCACCTCATCGCGACCGATAGCCTCACATCCTTTGAAAACTCCAGAGGTACGCGGAGATCAGTGCCTCCAAAGGAGACGATGCCTGACTCCTCGTGAAACTTGATAGGAGTCCCAGGATTCCTGTGGCACTTGGAAAGGGACCCTTGGTCTCCCGCCTCAGCTGGAGAGGCGTCCCAATTGCCCTGCCAAGCCTCGAGGAGAATCCCGAGTTGTCCCTCGCAACTAGGCAGGAGTCCTGACGTCGCTGAACAAACACGTGGGTGGAAGGGCCATCCCCGTCGTAACTCGAGAATATACCCCAGGTTCCCGCCGCAACTCGAGAAAAACCATGAGACTTCCCCCTCGCCGCGAGATGAGGCCCGATTCCCCTGCACTGCGTGCAGAGCAATTCCGTGTTGCACATCACACATGAAAGGAGCCTTGATTTCCTTGATGGCACTCCAGAGAAACCCCAAGAACACTGTTTCAAGGCTAGAGGGATCCTGAGGTCACTGTAGCAACACGAAAGAGCTCCGTGGGCCAAAAATCAACTCGAGATGAGAGGTTAGTCCCTGGCTTCGACTCCAGAGGAATACCACCTTACCACAAGCACCTCAAGAGGAGGCTTCTCTCAGCTCTAGGTATGTGAGAGGGACCCTGAGTTTGCGGCCTGAAGTGGAATGGACACCGCGATGCCCTGACGCGAAATAAGGCTGGATATCCCTGCAGTGACTTGAATGCAGGCTCGTCTTGCATCTCCCAAGATGAAAGGATGTCTGAATCCCCTGTGGAGACCACAGAGAAAGACCTAGTTCCCCACCTCATCGCGACCGGAGGCCTCACATCCTTTGAAAACTCCAGAGGTACGCGGAGATCAGTGCCTCCAAAGGAGACGATGCCTGACTCCTCGTGAAACTTGATAGGAGTCCCAGGATTCCTGTGGCACGTGGAAAGGGACCCTTGGTCTCCCGCCTCAGCTGGAGAGGCGTCCCAATTGCCTTGCCAAGCCTCGAGGAGAATCCCGAGTTGTGTCTCGCAACTAGGCAAGAGTCCTGACGTGGCTGAACAAGCACGTGTGTGGAAGGGCCATTCCCATCGTAACTCGAGAATATACCCCAGGTTCCCGCCGCAACTCGAGAAAAACCATGAGACTTCCCCCTCGCCGCGAGATGAGGCCCGATTCCCCTGCACTGCGTGCAGAGCAATTCTGTGTTGCACATCACACATGAAAGGAGCCTTGATTTCCTTCATGGCACTCCAGAGAAACCCCAAGAACACTGTTTCAAGGCTAGAGGGATCCTGAGGTCACTGTAGCAACACGAAAGAGCTCCGTGGGCCAAAAATCAACTCGAGATGAGAGGTTAGTCCCTGGCTTCGACTCCAGAGGAATACCACCTTACCACAAGCACCTCAAGAGGAGGCTTCTCTCAGCTCTAGGTATGTGAGAGGGACCCTGAGTTTGCGGCCTCAAGTGGAATGGACACCGTGATGCCCTGACTCGAAATAAGGCCGGATATCCCTGCAGTGACTGGAATGCAGGCTCGTCTTGCATCTCCCAAGACGAAAGGGTGTCTGAATCCCCTGTGGAGACCACAGAGAAAGACGTAGTTCCCCACCTCATCGCGACAGGAGGCCTCAAATCCTTTGAAAACTCCAGAGGTATGCGGAGATCAGTGCCTCCAAAGGAGACGATGCCTGACTCCTCGTGAAACTTGATAGGAGACCCAGGATTCCTGTGGCACGTGGAAAGGGACCCTTGGTCTCCCGTCTCAGCTGGAGAGGCGTCCCAATTGCCCTGCAAAGCCTCGAGGAGAATCCCGAGTTGTCCCTCGCAACTAGGCAGGAGTCCTGACATGGCTGAACACACACGTGTGTGGAAGGGCCATCCCGGTCGTAACTCGAGAATATACCCCAGGTTCCCGCCGCAACTCGAGAAAAACCATGAGACTTCCCCCTCGCCACGAGATGAGGCCCGATTCCCCTGCACTGCGTGCAGAGCAATTCCGTGTTGCACATCACACATGAAAGGAGCCTTGATTTCCTTGATGGCACTCCAGAGAAACCCCAAGAACACTGTTTCAAGGCTCGAGGGATCCTGAGGTCACTGTAGCAACACGAAAGAGCTCCGTGGGCCAAAAATCAACTCGAGATGAGAGGTTAGTCCCTGGCTTCGACTCCAGAGGAATACCACCTTACCACAAGCACCTCAAGAGGAGGCTTCTCTCAGCTCTAGGTATGTGAGAGGGACCCTGAGTTTGCGGCCTCAAGTGGAATGGACACCGCGATGCCCTGACGCGAAATAAGGCTGGATATCCCTGCAGTGACTTGAATGCAGGCTCGTCATGCATCTCTCAAGATGAAAGGATGTCTGAATCCCCTGTGGAGACCACAGAGAAAGACCTAGTTCCCCACCTCATCACGACCGGAGGCCTCACATCCTTTGAAAACTCCAGAGGTACGCGGAGATCAGTGCCTCCAAAGGAGACGATGCCTGACTCCTCGTGAAACTTGATAGGAGTCCCAGGATTCCTGTGGCACGTGGAAAGGGACACTTGGTCTCCCGTCTCAGCTGGAGAGGCGTCCCAATTGCCTTGCCAAGCCTCGAGGAGAATCCCGAGTTGAGTCTCGCAACTAGGCAAGAGTCCTGACGTGGTTGAACAAACACGTGTGTGGAAGGGCCATCCCCGTCGTAACTCGAGAATATACCCCAGGTTCCCGCCGCAACTCGAGAAAAACCATGAGACTTCCCCCTCGCCGCGAGATGAGGCCCGATTCCCCTGCACTGCGTGCAGAGCAATTCTGTGTTGCACATCACACATGAAAGGAGCCTTGATTTCCTTCATGGCACTCCAGAGAAACCCCAAGAACACTGTTTCAAGGCTAGAGGGATCCTGAGGTCACTGTAGCAACACGAAAGAGCTCCGTGGACCAAAAATCAACTCGAGATGAGAGGTTAGTCCCTGGCTTCGAATCCAGAGGAATACCACCTTACCACAAGCACCTCAAGAGGAGGCTTCTCTCAGCTCTAGGTATGTGAGAGGGACCCTGAGTTTGCGGCCTCAAATGGAATGGACACCGCGATGCCCTGACTCGAAATAAGGCCGGATATCCCTGCAGTGACTGGAATGCAGGCTCGTCTTGCATCTCCCAAGACGAAAGGGTGTCTGAATCCCCTGTGGAGACCACAGAGAAAGACCTAGTTCCCCACCTCATCGCGGCAGGAGGCCTCAAATCCTTTGAAAACTCCAGAGGTATGCGGAGATCAGTGCCTCCAAAGGAGACGATGCCTGACTCCTCGTGAAACTTCATAGGAGACCCAGGATTCCTGTGGCACGTGGAAAGGGACCCTTGGTCTCCCGTCTCAGCTGGAGAGGCGTCCCAATTGCCCTGCAAAGCCTCGAGGAGAATCCCGAGTTGTCCCTCGCAACTAGGCAGGAGTCCTGACGTCGATGAAGAAACACGTGTGTGGAAGGGCCATCCCCGTCGTAACTCGAGAATATACCCCAGGTTCCCGCCGCAACTCGAGAAAAACCATGAGACTTCCCCCTCGCCGCGAGATGAGGCCCGATTCCCCTGCACTGCGTGCAGAGCAGTTCTGTGTTGCACATCACACATGAAAGGAGCCTTGATTTCCTTGATGGCACTCCAGAGAAACCCCAAGAACACTGTTTCAAGGCTAGAGGGATCCTGAGGTCACTGTAGCAACACGAAAGAGCTCCGTGGACCAAGAATCAACACGAGATGAGAGGTTAGTCCCTGGCTTCGACTCCTGAGGAATACCACCTTACCACAAGCACCTCAAGAGGAGGCTTCTCTCAGCTCTAGGTATGTGAGAGGGATCCTGAGTTTGCGGCCTCAAGTGGAATGGACACCGCGATGCCCTGACTCGAAATAAGGCCGGATATCTCTGCAGTGACTGGAATGCAGGCTCGTCTTGCATCTTCCAAGAAGAAAGGATGTCTGAATCCCCTGTGGAGACCACAGAGAAACACCTAGTTCCCCACCTCATCGCGACCGGAGGCCTCAAATCCTTTGAAAACTCCAGAGGTACGCGGAGATCAGTGCCTCCAAAGGAGACGATGCCTGACTCCTCGTGAAACTTGATAGGAGTCCCAGGATTCCTGTGGCACGTGGAAAGGGACCCTTGGTCTCCCGCCTCAGCTGGAGAGGCGTCCCAATTGCCTTGCCAAGCCTCGAGGAGAATCCCGAGTTGAGTCTCGCAACTAGGCAAGAGTCCTGACGTGGCTGAACAAACACGTGTGTGGAAGGGCCATCCCCGTCGTAACTCGAGAATATACCCCAGGTTCCCACCACAACTCGAGAAAAACCATGAGACTTCCCCCTCGCCGCGAGATGAGGCCCGATTCCCCTGCACTGCGTGCAGAGCAATTCCGTGTTGCACATCACACATGAAAGGAGCCTTGATTTCCTTGATGGCACTCCAGAGAAACCCCAAGAACACTGTTTCAAGGCTAGAGGGATCCTGAGGTCACTGTAGCAACACGAAAGAGCTCCGTGGACCAAGAATCAACACGAGATGAGAGGTTAGTCCCTGGCTTCGACTCCTGAGGAATACCACCTTACCACAAGCACCTCAAGAGGAGGCTTCTCTCAGCTCTAGGTATGTGAGAGGGATCCTGAGTTTGCGTCCTCAAGTGGAATGGACACAGCGATGCCCTGACTCGAAATAAGGCCGGATATCCCTGCAGTGACTTGAATGCAGGCTCGTCTTGCATCTCCCAAGAAGAAAGGATGTCTGAATCCCCTGTGGAGACCACAGAGAAACACCTAGTTCCCCACATCATCGCGACCGGAGGCCTCACATCCTTTGAAAACTCCAGATGTACGCGGAGATCAGTGCCTCCAAAGGAGACGATGCCTGACTCCTCGTGAAACTTGATAGGAGTCCCAGGATTCTTGTGGCATGTGGAAAGGGACCCTTGGTCTCCCGCCTCAGCTGGAGAGGCGTTCCAATTGCCCTGCCAAGCCTCGAGGAGAATCCCGAGTTGTCCCTCGCAACTAGGCAGGAGTCCTGACGTGGCTGAACAAACACGTGGGTGGAAGGGCCATCCCCGTCTTAACTCGAGAATATAACCCAGGTTCCCGCCGCAACTCGAGAAAAACCATGAGACTTCCCCCTCGATGCGAGATGAGGCCCGATTCCCCTGTACTGCGTGCAGAGCAATTCCGTCTTGCACATCACACATGAAAGGAGCCTTGATTTCCTTGATGACACTCCAGAGAAACCCCAAGAACACTGCTTCAAGGATAGAGGGATCCTGAGGTCACTGTAGCAACACGAAAGAACTCTGTGGACCAAAAATCAACTCGAAAAGAGAGGTTAGTCCCTGGATTCGTCTCCAGAGGAATACCACCTTACCACAAGCACCTCAAGAGGAGGCTTCTCTCAGCTCTAGGTATGTGAGAGGGACCCTGAGTTTGCGGCCTCAAGTGGAATGGACACCGCGATGCCCTGACTCGTAATAAGGCCGGATATCCCTGCAGTGCCTTCAATGCAGGCTCGTCTTGCATCTCCCAGGACGAAAGGATGTCTGAATCCCCTGTGGAAAGCACAGAGAAAGACTTAGTTCCCCACCTCATCGCGACCGATAGCCTCACATCCTTTGAAAACTCCAGAGGTACGCGGAGATCAGTGCCTCCAAAGGATACGATGCCTGACTCCTCGTGAAACTTGATAGGAGTCCCAGGATTCCTGTGGCACTTGGAAAGGGACACTTGGTCTCCCGCCTCAGCTGGAGAGGCGTCCCAATTGCCCTGCCAAGCCTCGAGGAGAATCCAGAGTTGTCCCTCGCAACTAGGCAGGAGTCCTGACGTGGCTGAACACACACGTGGGTGGAAGGGCCATCCCCGTCGTAACTCGAGAATATACCCCAGGTTCCCGCCGCAACTCGAGAAAAACCATGAGACTTCCCCCTCGCCGCGAGATGAGGCCCGATTCCCCTGCACTGTGTGCAGAGCAATTCCGTGTTGCACATCACACATGAAAGGAGCCTTGATTTCCTTGATGGCATTCCAGAGAAACCCCAAGAACACTGTTTCAAGGCTAGAGGGATCCTGAGGTCACTGTAGCAACACGAAAGAGCTCCGTGGACCAAAAATCAACTCGAGATGAGAGGTTAGTCCCTGGCTTCGACTCCAGAGGAATACCACCTTACCACAAGCACCTCAAGAGGAGGCTTCTCTCAGCTCTAGGTATGTGAGAGGGACCCTGAGTTTGCGGCCTCAAGTGGAATGGACACCGCGATGCCCTGACGCGAAATAAGGCTGGATATCCCTGCAGTGACTGGAATGCAGGCTCGTCTTGCATCTCCCAAGACGAAAGGGTGTCTGAATCCCCTGTGGAGACCACAGAGAAAGACCTAGTTCCCCACCTCATCGCGACTGGAGGCCTCAAATCCTTTGAAAACTCCAGAGGTATGCGGAGATCAGTGCCTCCAAAGGAGACGATGCCTGACTCCTCGTGAAACTTGATAGGAGACCCAGGATTCCTGTGGCACGTGGAAAGGGACCCTTGGTCTCCCGTCTCAGCTGGAGAGGCGTCCCAATTGCCCTGCAAAGCCTCGAGGAGAATCCAGAATTGTCCCTCTTAACTAGGCAGGAGTCCTGACATGGCTGAACACACACGTGTGTGGAAGGGCCATCCCCGTCGTAACTCGAGAATATACCCCAGGTTCCCGCCGCAACTCGAGAAAAACCATGAGACTTCCCCCTCGCCGCGAGATGAGGCCCGATTCCCCTGCCCTGCGTGCAGAGCAATTCCGTCTTGCACATCACACATGAAAGGAGCCTTGATTTCCTTGATGGCACTCCAGAGAAACCCCAAGAACACTGTTTCAAGGCTAGAGGGATCCTGAGGTCACTGGAGCAACACGAAAGAACTCTGTGGACCAAAAATCAACTCGAAAAGAGAGGTTAGTCCCTGGATTCGTCTCCAGAGGAATACCACCTTACCACAAGCACCTCAAGAGGAGGCTTCTCTCAGCTCTAGGTATGTGAGAGGGATCCTGAGTTTGCGGCCTCAAGTGGAATGGACACCGCGATGCCCTGACTCGAAATAAGGCCGGATATCCCTGCAGTGACTTGAATGCAGGCTCGTCTTGCATCTCCCAAGAAGAAAGGATGTCTGAATCCCCTGTGGACACCACAGAGAAACACCTAGTACCCCACCTCATCGCGACCGGAGGCCTCACATCCTTTGAAAACTCCAGAGGTACGCGGAGATCAGTGCCTCCAAAGGAGATGATGCCTGACTCCTCGTGAAACTTGATAGGAGTCCCAGGATTCCTGTGGCACTTGGAAAGGGACACTTGGTCTCCCGCCTCAGCTGGAGAGGCGTCCCAATTGCCCTGCCAAGCCTCGAGGAGAATCCAGAGTTGTCCCTCGCAACTAGGCAGGAGTCCTGACGTCGCTGAAGAAACACGTGGGTGGAAGGGCCATCCCAGTCGTAACTCGAGAATATACCCCAGGTTCCCGCCGCAACTCGAGAAAAACCATGAGACTTCCCCCTCGCCGCGAGATGAGGCCCGATTCCCCTGCACTGCGTGCAGAGAAATTCCGTGTTGCACATCACCCATGAAAGGAGCCTTGATTTCCTTGATGGCACTCCAGAGAAACCCCAAGAACACTGTTTGAAGGCTAGAGGGATCCTGAGTTCACTGTAGCAAGAAGAAAGAGCTCCCTGGGCCAAAAATCAACTCGAAAAGAGAGGTTAGTCCCTGGCTTCGACTCCAGAGGAATACCACCTTACCACAAGCACCTCAAGAGGAGGCTTCTCTCAGCTCTAGGTATGTGAGAGGGACCCTGAGTTTGCGGCCTCAAGTGGAATGGACACCGCGATGCCCTGACGCGAAATAAGGCTGGATATCCCTGCAGTGACTTGAATGCAGGCTCGTCTTGCATCTCCCAAGAAGAAAGGATGTCTGAATCCCCTGTGGAGACCACAGAGAAACACCTAGTTCCCCACCTCATCGCGACCGGAGGCCTCACATCCTTTGAAAACTCCAGAGGTACGCGGAGATCAGTGCCTCCAAAGGAGACGATGCCTGACTCCTCGTGAAACTTGATAGGAGTCCCAGGATTCCTGTGGCACGTGGAAAGGGACCCTTGGTCTCCCGCCTCAGCTGGAGAGGCGTCCCAATTGCCTTGCCAAGCCTCGAGGAGAATCCCGAGTTGAGTCTCGCAACTAGGCAAGAGTCCTGACGTGGCTGAAAAAACACGTGTGTGGAAGGGCCATCCCCGTCGTAACTCGAGAATATACCCCAGGTTCCCGCCGCAACTCGAGAAAAAACATGAGACTTCCCCCTCGCCACGAGATGAGGCCCGATTCCCCTGCACTGCATGCAGAGCAATTCTGTGTTGCACATCACACATGAAAGGAGCCTTGATTTCCTTCATGGCACTCCAGAGAAACCCCAAGAACACTGTTTCAAGGCTAGAGGGATCCTGAGGTCACTGTAGCAACACGAAAGAGCTCCGTGGACCAAAAATCAACTCGAGATGAGAGGTTAGTCCCTGGCTTCGACTCCAGAGGAATACCACCTTACCACAAGCACCTCAAGAGGAGGCTTCTCTCAGCTCTAGGTATGTGAGAGGGACCCTGAGTTTGCGGCCTCAAGTGGAATGGACACCGCGATGCCCTGACTCGAAATAAGGCCGGATATCCCTGCAGTGACTGGAATGCAGGCTCGTCTTGCATCTCCCAAGACGAAAGGGTGTCTGAATCCCCTGTGGAGACCACAGAGAAAGACCTAGTTCCCCACCTAATCGCGACTGGAGGCCTCAAATCCTTTGAAAACTCCAGAGGTATGCGGAGATCAGTGCCTCCAAAGGAGACGATGCCTGACTCCTCGTGAAACTTGATAGGAGACCCAGGATTCCTGTGGCACGTGGAAAGGGACCCTTGGTCTCCCGTCTCAGCTGGAGAGGCGTCCCAATTGCCCTGCAAAGCCTCGAGGAGAATCCCGAATTGTCCCTCTTAACTAGGCAGGAGTCCTGACATGGCTGAACACACACGTGTGTGGAAGGGCCATCCCCGTCGTAACTCGAGAATATACCCCAGGTTCCCGCCGCAACTCGAGAAAAACCATGAGACTTCCCCCTCGCCGCGAGATGAGGCCCGATTCCCCTGCACTGCGTGCAGAGCAATTCCGTCTTGCACATCACACATGAAAGGAGCCTTGATTTCCTTGATGGCACTCCAGAGAAACCCCAAGAACACTGTTTCAAGGCTAGAGGGATCCTGAGGTCACTGTAGCAACACGAAAGAACTCTGTGGACCAAAAATCAACTCGAAAAGAGAGGTTAGTCCCTGGATTCGTCTCCAGAGGAATACCACCTTACCACAAGCACCTCAAGAGGAGGCTTCTCTCAGCTCTAGGTATGTGAGAGGGATCCTGAGTTTGCGGCCTCAAGTGGAATGGACACCGCGATGCCCTGACTCGAAATAAGGCCGGATATCCCTGCAGTGACTTGAATGCAGGCTCGTCTTGCATCTCCCAAGAAGAAAGGATGTCTGAATCCCCTGTGGACACCACAGAGAAACACCTAGTTCCCCACCTCATCGCGACCGGAGGCCTCACATCCTTTGAAAACTCCAGAGGTACGCGGAGATCAGTGCCTCCAAAGGAGATGATGCCTGACTCCTCGTGAAACTTGATAGGAGTCCCAGGATTCCTGTGGCACTTGGAAAGGGACACTTGGTCTCCCGCCTCAGCTGGAGAGGCGTCCCAATTGCCCTGCCAAGCCTCGAGGAGAATCCAGAGTTGTCCCTCGCAACTAGGCAGGAGTCCTGACGTCGCTGAAGAAACACGTGGGTGGAAGGGCCATCCCAGTCGTAACTCGAGAATATACCCCAGGTTCCCGCCGCAACTCGAGAAAAACCATGAGACTTCCCCCTCGCCGCGAGATGAGGCCCGATTCCCCTGCACTGCGTGCAGAGAAATTCCGTGTTGCACATCACCCATGAAAGGAGCCTTGATTTCCTTGATGGCACTCCAGAGAAACCCCAAGAACACTGTTTCAAGGCTAGAGGGATCCTGAGGTCACTGTAGCAAGAAGAAAGAGCTCCCTGGGCCAAAAATCAACTCGAAAAGAGAGGTTAGTCCCTGGCTTCGACTCCAGAGGAATACCACCTTACCACAAGCACCTCAAGAGGAGGCTTCTCTCAGCTCTAGGTATGTGAGAGGGACCCTGAGTTTGCGGCCTCAAGTGGAATGGACACCGCGATGCCCTGACGCGAAATAAGGCTGGATATCCCTGCAGTGACTTGAATGCAGGCTCGTCTTGCATCTCCCAAGAAGAAAGGATGTCTGAATCCCCTGTGGAGATCACAGAGAAACACCTAGTTCCCGACCTCATCGCGACCGGAGGCCTCACATCCTTTGAAAACTCCAGAGGTACGCGGAGATCAGTGCCTCCAAAGGAGACGATGCCTGACTCCTCGTGAAACTTGATAGGAGTCCCAGGATTCCTGTGGCACGTGGAAAGGGACCCTTGGTCTCCCGCCTCAGCTGGAGAGGCGTCCCAATTGCCTTGCCAAGCCTCGAGGAGAATCCCGAGTTGAGTCTCGCAACTAGGCAAGAGTCCTGACGTGGCTGAAAAAACACGTGTGTGGAAGGGCCATCCCCGTCGTAACTCGAGAATATACCCCAGGTTCCCGCCGCAACTCGAGAAAAAACATGAGACTTCCCCCTCGCCAAGAGATGAGGCCCGATTCCCCTGCACTGCATGCAGAGCAATTCTGTGTTGCACATCACACATGAAAGGAGCCTTGATTTCCTTCATGGCACTCCAGAGAAAACCCAAGAACACTGTTTCAAGGCTAGAGGGATCCTGAGGTCACTGTAGCAACACGAAAGAGCTCCGTGGACCAAAAATCAACTCGAGATGAGAGGTTAGTCCCTGGCTTCGACTCCAGAGGAATACCACCTTACCACAAGCACCTCAAGAGGAGGCTTCTCTCAGCTCTAGGTATGTGAGAGGGACCCTGAGTTTGCGGCCTCAAGTGGAATGGACACCGCGATGCCCTGACTCGAAATAAGGCCGGATATCCCTGCAGTGACTGGAATGCAGGCTCGTCTTGCATCTCCCAAGACGAAAGGGTGTCTGAATCCCCTGTGGAGACCACAGAGAAAGACCTAGTTCCCCACCTCATCGCGCCTGGAGGCCTCAAATCCTTTGAAAACTCCAGAGGTATGTGGAGATCAGTGCCTCCAAAGGAGACGATGCCTGACTCCTCGTGAAACTTGATAGGAGACCCAGGATTCCTGTGGCACGTGGAAAGGGACCCTTGGTCTCCCGTCTCAGCTGGAGAGGCGTCCCAATTGCCCTGCAAAGCCTCGAGGAGAATCCCGAATTGTCCCTCTTAACTAGGCAGGAGTCCTGACATGGCTGAACACACACGTGTGTGGAAGGGCCATCCCCGTCGTAACTCGAGAATATACCCCAGGTTCCCGCCGCAACTCGAGAAAAACCATGAGACTTCCCCCTCGCCGCGAGATGAGGCCCGATTCCCCTGCACTGCGTGCAGAGCAATTCCGTCTTGCACATCACACATGAAAGGAGCCTTGATTTCCTTGATGGCACTCCAGAGAAACCCCAAGAACACTGTTTCAAGGCTAGAGGGATCCTGAGGTCACTGTAGCAACACGAAAGAACTCTGTGGACCAAAAATCAACTCGAAAAGAGAGGTTAGTCCCTGGATTCGTCTCCAGAGGAATACCACCTTACCACAAGCACCTCAAGAGGAGGCTTCTCTCAGCTCTAGGTATGTGAGAGGGATCCTGAGTTTGCGGCCTCAAGTGGAATGGACACCGCGATGCCCTGACTCGAAATAAGGCCAGATATCCCTGCAGTGACTTGAATGCAGGCTCGTCTTGCATCTCCCAAGAAGAAAGGATGTCTGAATCCCCTGTGGACACCACAGAGAAACACCTAGTTCCCCACCTCATCGCGACCGGAGGCCTCACATCCTTTGAAAACTCCAGAGGTACGCGGAGATCAGTGCCTCCAAAGGAGATGATGCCTGACTCCTCGTGAAACTTGATAGGAGTCCCAGGATTCCTGTGGCACTTGGAAAGGGACACTTGGTCTGCCGCCTCAGCTGGAGAGGCGTCCCAATTGCCCTGCCAAGCCTCGAGGAGAATCCAGAGTTGTCCCTCGCAACTAGGCAGGAGTCCTGACGTCGCTGAAGAAAAACGTGGGTGGAAGGGCCATCCCAGTCGTAACTCGAGAATATACCCCAGGTTCCCGCTGCAACTCGAGAAAAACCATGAGACTTCCCCCTCGCCGCGAGATGAGGCCCGATTCCCCTGCACTGCGTGCAGAGAAATTCCGTGTTGCACATCACCCATGAAAGGAGCCTTGATTTCCTTGATGGCACTCCAGAGAAACCCCAAGAACACTCTTTCAAGGCTAGAGGGATCCTGAGGTCACTGTAGCAAGAAGAAAGAGCTCCCTGGGCCAAAAATCAACTCGAAAAGAGAGGTTAGTCCCTGGCTTCGACTCCAGAGGAATACCACCTTACCACAAGCACCTCAAGAGGAGGCTTCTCTCAGCTCTAGGTATGTGAGAGGGACCCTGA
Organism: Cervus elaphus; assembly: GCF_910594005.1. Classification (NCBI taxonomy): domain Eukaryota; kingdom Metazoa; phylum Chordata; class Mammalia; order Artiodactyla; family Cervidae; genus Cervus; species Cervus elaphus. The sequence continues at coordinate 379,469 of NW_025316700.1, read as the reverse complement.
GTTTGCGGCCTCAAGTGGAATGGACACCGCGATGCCCTGACGCGAAATAAGGCTGGATATCCCTGCAGTGACTTGAATGCAGGCTCGTCTTGCATCTCCCAAGAAGAAAGGATGTCTGAATCCCCTGTGGAGATCACAGAGAAACACCTAGTTCCCCACCTCATCGCGACCGGAGGCCTCACATCCTTTGAAAACTCCAGAGGTACGCGGAGATCAGTGCCTCCAAAGGAGACGATGCCTGACTCCTCGTGAAACTTGATAGGAGTCCCAGGATTCCTGTGGCACGTGGAAAGGGACCCTTGGTCTCCCGCCTCAGCTGGAGAGGCGTCCCAATTGCCTTGCCAAGCCTCGAGGAGAATCCCGAGTTGAGTCTCGCAACTAGGCAAGAGTCCTGACGTGGCTGAAAAAACACGTGTGTGGAAGGGCCATCCCCGTCGTAACTCGAGAATATACCCCAGGTTCCCGCCGCAACTCGAGAAAAAACATGAGACTTCCCCCTCGCCACGAGATGAGGCCCGATTCCCCTGCACTGCATGCAGAGCAATTCTGTGTTGCACATCACACATGAAAGGAGCCTTGATTTCCTTCATGGCACTCCAGAGAAAACCCAAGAACACTGTTTCAAGGCTAGAGGGATCCTGAGGTCACTGTAGCAACACGAAAGAGCTCCGTGGACCAAAAATCAACTCGAGATGAGAGGTTAGTCCCTGGCTTCGACTCCAGAGGAATACCACCTTACCACAAGCACCTCAAGAGGAGGCTTCTCTCAACTCTAGGTATGTGAGAGGGACCCTGAGTTTGCGGCCTCAAGTGGAATGGACACCGCGATGCCCTGACTCGAAATAAGGCCAGATATCCCTGCAGTGACTGGAATGCAGGCTCGTCTTGCATCTCCCAAGACGAAAGGGTGTCTGAATCCCCTGTGTAGACCACAGAGAAAGACCTAGTTCCCCACCTCATCGCGACAGGAGGCCTCAAATCCTTTGAAAACTCCAGAGGTATGCGGAGATCAGTGCCTCCAAAGGAGACGATGCCTGACTCCTCGTGAAACTTGATAGGAGACCCAGGATTCCTGTGGCACGTGGAAAGGGACCCTTGGTCTCCCGTCTCAGCTGGAGAGGCGTCCCAATTGCCCTGCAAAGCCTCGAGGAGAATCCCGAGTTGTCCCTCGCAACTAGGCAGGAGTCCTGACGTGGCTGAACAAACACGTGGGTGGAAGGGCCATCCCCGTCGTAACTCGAGAATATAACCCAGGTTCCCGCCGCAATTCGAGAAAAACCATGAGACTTCCCCTTCGATGCGAGATGAGGCCCGATTCCCCTGTACTGCGTGCAGAGCAATTCCGTCTTGCACATCACACATGAAAGGAGCCTTGATTTCCTTGATGGCACTCCAGAGAAACCCCAAGAACACTGTTTCAAGGATAGAGGGATCCTGAGGTCACTGTAGCAACACGAAAGAACTCTGTGGACCAAAAATCAACTCGAAAAGAGAGGTTAGTCCCTGGATTCGTCTCCAGAGGAATACCACCTTACCACAAGCACCTCAAGAGGAGGCTTCTCTCAGCTCTAGGTATGTGAGAGGGACCCTGAGTTTGCGGCCTCAAGTGGAATGGACACCGCGATGCCCTGACTCGAAATAAGGCTGGATATCCCTGCAGTGACTTGAATGCAGGCTCGTCTTGCATCTCCCAGGACGAAAGGATGTCTGAATCCCCTGTGGAAAGCACAGAGAAAGACTTAGTTCCCCACCTCATCGCGACCGATAGCCTCACATCCTTTGAAAACTCCAGAGGTACGCGGAGATCAGTGCCTCCAAAGGAGATGATGCCTGACTCCTCGTGAAACTTGATAGGAGTCCCAGGATTCCTGTGGCACTTGGAAAGGGACACTTGGTCTCCCGCCTCAGCTGGAGAGGCATCCCAATTGCCCTGCCAAGCCTCGAGGAGAATCCAGAGTTGTCCCTCGCAACTAGGCAGGAGTCCTGACGTGGCTGAACAAACACGTGGGTGGAAGGGCCATCCCCGTCGTAACTCGAGAATATACCCCAGGTTACCGCCGCAACTCGAGAAAAACCATGAGACTTCCCCCTCGCCGCGAGATGAGGCCCGATTCCCCTGCACTGCGTGCAGAGCAATTCTGTGTTGCACATCACACATGAAAGGAGCCTTGATTTCCTTCATGGCACTCCAGAGAAACCCCAAGAACACTGTTTCAAGGCTAGAGGGATCCTGAGGTCACTGTAGCAACACGAAAGAGCTCCGTGGGCCTAAAATCAACTCGAGATGAGAGGTTAGTCCCTGGCTTCGACTCCAGAGGAATACCACCTTACCAGAAGCACCTCAAGAGGAGGCTTCTCTCAGCTCTAGGTATGTGAGAGGGACCCTGAGTTTGCGGCCTCAAGTGGAATGGACACCGCGATGTCCTGACGCGAAATAAGGCTGGATATCCCTGCAGTGACTTGAATGCAGGCTCGTCTTGCATCTCCCAAGAAGAAAGGATGTCTGAATCCCCTGTGGAGACCACAGAGAAAGACCTAGTTCCCCACCTCATCGCGACCGGAGGCCTCACATCCTTTGAAAACTCCAGAGGTACGCGGAGATCAGTGCCTTCAAAGGAGATGATGCCTGACTCCTCGTGAAACTTGATAGGAGTCCCAGGATTCCTGTGGCACGTGGAAAGGGACCCTTGGTATCCCGCCTCAGCTGGAGAGGCGTCCCAATTGCCTTGCCAAGCCTCGAGGAAAATCCCGAGTTGTGTCTCGCAACTAGGCAAGAGTCCTGACGTGGCTGAACAAACACGTGTGTGGAAGGGCCATCCCCGTCGTAACTCGAGAATATACCCCAGGTTCCCGCCGCAACTCGAGAAAAAACATGAGACTTCCCCCTCGCCGCGAGATGAGGCCCGATTCCCCTGCACTGCGTGCAGAGCAATTCTGTGTTGCACATCACACATGAAAGGAGCCTTGATTTCCTTCATGGCACTCCAGAGAAACCCCAAGAACACTGTTTCAAGGCTAGAGGGATCCTGAGGTCACTGTAGCAACACGAAAGAGCTCCGTGGACCAAAAATCAACTCGAGATGAGAGGTTAGTCCCTGGCTTCGACTCCAGAGGAATACCACCTTACCACAAGCACCTCAAGAGGAGGCTTCTCTCAGCTCTAGGTATGTGAGAGGGACCCTGAGTTTGCGACCTCAAGTGGAATGGACACCGCGATGCCCTGACTCGAAATAAGGCCGGATATCCCTGCAGTGACTGGAATGCAGGCTCGTATTGCATCTCCCAAGACGAAAGGGTGTCTGAATCCCCTGTGGAGACCACAGAGAAAGACCTAGATCCCCACTTCATCGCGACAGGAGGCCTCAAATCCTTTGAAAACTCCAGAGGTATGCGGAGATCAGTGCCTCCAAAGGAGACGATGCCTGACTCCTCGTGAAACTTGATAGGAGACCCAGGATTCCTGTGGCACGTGGAAAGGGACCCTTGGTCTCCCGTCTCAGCTGGAGAGGCGTCCCAATTGCACTGCAAAGCCTCGAGGAGAATCCCGAGTTGTCCCTCGCAACTAGGCAGGAGTCCTGACGTCGCTGAAGAAACACGTGGGTGGAAGGGCCATCCCCGTCGTAACTCGAGAATATACCCCAGGTTCCCGCCGCAACTCGAGAAAAACCATGAGACTTCCCCCTCGCCGCGAGATGAGGCCCGATTCCCCTGCACTGCGTGCAGAGCAATTCCGTGTTGCACATCACACATCAAAGGAGCCTTGATTTCCTTGATGGCACTCCATAGAAACCCCAAGAACACTGTTTCAAGGCTAGAGGGATCCTGAGGTCACTGTAGCAACACGAAAGAGCTCCGTGGACCAAGAATCAACACGAGATGAGAGGTTAGTCCCTGGCTTCGACTCCAGAGGAATACCACCTTACCACAAGCACCTCAAGAGGAGGCTTCTCTCAGCTCTAGGTATGTGAGAGGGATCCTGAGTTTGCGGCTTCAAGTGGAATGGACACCGCGATGCCCTGACTCGAAATAAGGCCGGATATCCCTGCAGTTACTTGAATACAGGCTCGTCTTGCAACTCCCAAGAAGAAAGGATGTCTGAATCCCCTGTGGAGACCACAGAGAAACACCTAGTTCCCCACCTCATCGCGTCCGGAGGCCTCACATCCTTTGAAAACTCCAGAGGTACGCGGAGATCAGTGCCTCCAAAGGAGACGATGCCTGACTCCTCGTGAAACTTGATAGGAGTCCCAGGATTCCTGTGGCACGTGGAAAGGGATCCTTGGTCTCCCGACTCAGCTGGAGAGGCGTTCCAATTGCCCTGCCAAGCCTCGAGGAGAATCCCGAGTTGTCCCTCGCAACTAGGCAGGAGTCCTGACGTGGCTGAACAAACACGTGGGTGGAAGGGCCATCCCCGTCGTAACTCGAGAATATACCCCAGGTTCCCGCCGCAACTCGAGAAAAACCATGAGACTTCCCCCTCGATGCGAGATGAGGCCCGATTCCCCTGTACTGCGTGCAGAGCAATTCCGTCTTGCACATCACACATGAAAGGAGCCTTGATTTCCTTGATGGCACTCCAGAGAAACCCCAAGAACACTGTTTCAAGGCTAGAGGGATCCTGAGGTCACTGTAGCAACACGAAAGAACTCTGTGGACCAAAAATCAACTCGAAAAGAGAGGTTAGTCCCTGGATTCGTCTCCAGAGGAATACCACCTTACCACAAGCACCTCAAGAGGAGGCTTCTCTCAGCTCTAGGTATGTGAGAGGGACCCTGAGTTTGCGGCCTCAAGTGGAATGGACACCGCGATGCCCTGACTCGAAATAAGGCCGGATATCCCTGCAGTGACTTCAATGCAGGCTCGTCTTGCATCTCCCAGGACGAAAGGATGTCTGAATCCCCTGTGGAAAGCACAGAGAAAGACTTAGTTCCCCACCTCATCGCGACCGATAGCCTCACATCCTTTGAAAACTCCAGAGGTACGCGGAGATCAGTGCCTCCAAAGGAGACGATGCCTGACTCCTCGTGAAACTTGATAGGAGTCCCAGGATTCTTGTGGCACGTGGAAAGGGACCCTTGGTCTCCCGCCTCAGCTGGAGAGGCGTTCCAATTGCCCTGCCAAGCCTCGAGGAGAATCCCGAGTTGTCCCCCGCAAGTAGGCAGGAGCCCTGACGTGGCTGAACAAACACGTGGGTGGAAGGGCCATCCCAGTCGTAACTCGAGAATATACCCCAGGTTCCCGCCGCAATTCGAGAAAAACCATGAGACTTCCCCCTCGATGCGAGATGAGGCCCAATTCCCCTGTACTGCGTGCAGAGCAATTCCGTCTTGCACATCACACATGAAAGGAGCCTTGATTTCCTTGATGGCACTCCAGAGAAACCCCAAGAACACTGTTTCAAGGCTAGAGGGATCCTGAGGTCACTGTAGCAACACGAAAGAACTCTGTGGACCAAAAATCAACTCGAAAAGAGAGGTTAGTCCGTGGATTCGTCTCCAGAGGAATACCACCTTACCACAAGCACCTCAAGAGGAGGCTTCTCTCAGCTCTAGGTATGTGAGAGGGACCCTGAGTTTGCGGCCTCAAGTGGAATGGACACCGCGATGCCCTGACTCGAAATAAGGCTGGATATCCCTGCAGTGACTTAAATGCAGGCTCGTCTTGCATCTCCCAGGACGAAAGGATGTCTGAATCCCCTGTGGAGACCACAGAGAAACACCTAGTTCCCCACCTCATCGCGACCGGAGGCCTCACATCCTTTGAAAACTCCAGAGGTACGCGGAGATCAGTGCCTCCAAAGGAGATGATGCCTGACTCCTCGTGAAACTTGATAGGAGTCCCAGGATTCCTGTGGCACTTGGAAAGGGACACTTGGTCTCCCGCCTCAGCTGGAGAGGCGTCCCAATTGCCCTGCAAAGCCTCGAGGAGAATCCAGAGTTGTCCCTCGCAACTAGGCAGGAGTCCTGACGTCGCTGAAGAAACACGTGGGTGGAAGGGCCATCCCCGTCGTAACTCGAGAATATACCCCAGGTTCCCGCCGCAACTCGAGAAAATCCATGAGACATCCCCCTCGCCGCGAGATGAGGCCCGATTCCCCTGCACTGCGTGCAGAGCAATTCCGTGTTGCACATCACACATGAAAGGAGCCTTGATTTCCTTGATGGCACTCCAGAGAAACCCCAAGAACACTGTTTCAAGGCTAGAGGGATCCTGAGGTCACTGTAGCAGCACAAAAGAGCTCCGTGGGCCAAAAATCAACTCGAGATGAGAGGTTAGTCCCTGGCTTCGACTCCAGAGGAATACCACCTTACCACAAGCACCTCAAGAGGAGGCTTCTCTCAGCTCTAGGTATGTGAGAGGGACCCTGAATTTGCGGCCTCAAGTGGAATGGACACCGCGATGCCCTGACGCGAAATAAGGCTGGATATCCCTGCAGTGACTTGAATGCAGGCTCGTCTTGCATCTCCCAAGAAGAAAGGATGTCTGAATCCCCTGTGGACACCACAGAGAAAGACCAAGTTCCCCACCTCATCGCGACCGGAGGCCTCACATCCTTTGAAAACTCTAGAGGTACGCAGAGATCAGTGCCTCCAAAGGAGACGATGCCTGACTCCTCGTGAAACTTGATAGGAGTCCCAGGATTCCTGTGGCACGTGGAAAGGGACCCTTGGTCTCCCTCCTCAGCTGGAGAGGCGTCCCAATTGCCTTGCCAAGCCTCGAGGAGAATCCCGAGTTGTGTCTCGCAACTAGGCAAGAGTCCTGACGTGGCTGAACAAACACGTGTGTGGAAGGGCCATCCCCGTCGTAACTCGAGAATATACCCCAGGTTCCCGCCGCAACTCGAGAAAAACCATGAGACTTCCCCCTCGCCGCGAGATGAGGCCCGATTCCCCTGCACTGCGTGCTGAGCAATTCTGTGTTGCACATCACACATGAAAGGAGCCTTGATTTCCTTCATGGCACTCCAGAGAAACCCCAAGAACACTGTTTCAAGGCTAGAGGGATCCTGAGGTCACTGTAGCAACACGAAAGAGCTCCGTTGACCAAAAATCAACTCGAGATGAGAGGTTAGTCCCTGGCTTCGACTCCAGAGGAATACCACCTTACCACAAGCACCTCAAGAGGAGGCTTCTCTCAGCTCTAGGTATGTGAGAGGGACCCTGAGTTTGCGGCCTCAAGTGGAATGGACACCGCGATGCCCTGACTCGAAATAAGGCCGGATATCCCTGCAGTGACTGGAATGCAGGCTCGTCTTGCATCTCCCAAGACGAAAGGGTGTCTGAATCCCCTGTGGAGACCACAGAGAAAGACCTAGTTCCCCACCTCATCGCGACAGGAGGCCTCAAATCCTTTGAAAACTCCAGAGGTATGCGGAGATCAGTGCCTCCAAAGGAGACGATGCCTGACTCCTCGTGAAACTTGATAGGAGACCCAGGATTCCTGTGGCACGTGGAAAGGGACCCTTGGTCTCCCGTCTCAGCTGGAGAGGCGTCCCAATTGCCCTGCAAAGCCTCGAGGAGAATCCCGAGTTTTCCCTCGCAACTAGGCAGGAGTCCTGACGTCGCTGAAGAAACACGTGGGTGGAAGGGCCATCCCCGTCGTAACTCGAGAATATACCCCAGGTTCCCGCCGCAACTCGAGAAAAACCATGAGACTTCCCCCTCGATGCGAGATGAGGCCCGATTCCCCTGTACTGCGTGCAGAGCAATTCCGTCTTGCACATCACACATGAAAGGAGCCTTGATTTCCATGATGGCACTCCAGAGAAACCCCAAGAACACTGTTTCAAGGCTAGAGGGATCCTGAGGTCACTGTAGCAACACGAAAGAACTCTGTGGACCAAAAATCAACTCGAAAAGAGAGGTTAGTCCCTGGATTCGTCTCCAGAGGATTACCACCTTACCACAAGCACCTCAAGAGGAGGCTTCTCTCAGCTCTAAGTATGTGAGAGGGACCCTGAGTTTGCGGCCTCAAGTGGAATGGACACCGCGATGCCCTGACTCGAAATAAGGCCGGATATCCCTGCAGTGACTTCAATGCAGGCTCGTCTTGCATCTCCCAGGACGAAAGGATGTCTGAATCCCCTGTGGAAAGCACAGAGAAAGACTTAGTTCCCCACCTCATCGCGACTGATAGCCTCACATCTTTGAAAACTCCAGAGGTACGCGGAGATCAGTGCCTCCAAAGGAGACGATGCCTGACTCCTCGTGAAACTTGATAGGAGTCCCAGGATTCCTGTGGCACTTGGAAAGGGACACTTGGTCTCCCGCCTCAGCTGGAGAGGCGTCCCAATTGCCCTGCCAAGCCTCGAGGAGAATCCAGAGTTGTCCCTCGCAACTAGGCAGGAGTCCTGACGTCGCTGAACACACACGTGGGTGGAAGGGCAATCCCCGTCGTAAATCGAGAATATACCCCAGGTTCCCACCGCAACTCGAGAGAAACCATGAGACTTCCCCCTCGCCGCGAGATGAGGCCCGATTCCCCTGCACTGCGTGCAGAGCAATTCCGTGTTGCACATCACACATGAAAGGAGCCTTGATTTCCTTCTTGGCACTCCAGAGAAACCCCAAGAACACTGTTTCAAGGCTAGAGGGATCCTGAGGTCACTGTAGCAACACGAAAGAGCTCCGTGGGCCAAAAATCAACTCGAGATGAGAGGTTAGTCCCTGGCTTCGACTCCAGAGGAATACCACCTTACCACAAGCACCTCAAGAGGAGGCTTCTCTCAGCTCTAGGTATGTGAGAGGGATCCTGAGTTTGCGGCCTCAAGTGGAATGGACACCGCGATGCCCTGACGCGAAATAAGGCTGGATATCCCTGCAGTGACTTGAATGCAGGCTCGTCTTGCATCTCCCAAGATGAAAGGATGTCTGAATCCCCTGTGGAGACCACAGAGAAAGACCTAGTTCCCCACCTCATCGCGACCGGAGGCCTCACATCCTTTGAAAACTCCAGAGGTATGCGGAGATCAGTGCCTCCAAAGGAGACGATGCCTGACTCCTCGTGAAACTTGATAGGAGTCCCAGGATTCTTGTGGAACGTGGAAAGGGACCCTTGGTCTCCCGCCTCAGCTGGAGAGGCGTTCCAATTGCCCTGCCAAGCCTCGAGGAGAATCCCGAGTTGTGTCTCGCAACTGGGCAAGAGTCCTGACGTGGCTGAACAAACACGTGTGTGGAAGGGCCATCCCCGTCGTAACTCGAGAATATACCCCAGGTTCCCGCTGCAACTCGAGAAAAACCATGAGACTTCCCCTTCGATGCGAGATGAGGCCCGATTCCCCTGTACTGCGTGCAGAGCAATTCCGTCTTGCACATCACACATGAAAGGAGCCTTGATTTCCTTGATGGCACTCCAGAGAAACCCCAAGAACACTGTTTCAAGGATAGAGGGATCCTGAGGTCACTGTAGCAACACGAAAGAACTCTGTGGACCAAAAATCAACTCGAAAAGAGAGGTTAGTCCCTGGATTCGTCTCCAGAGGAATACCACCTTACCACAAGCACCTCAAGAGGAGGCTTCTCTCAGCTCTAGGTATGTGAGAGGGACCCTGAGTTTGCGGCCTCAAGTGGAATGGACACCGCGATGCCCTGACTCGAAATAAGGCTGGATATCCCTGCAGTGACTTGAATGCAGGCTCGTCTTGCATCTCCCAGGACGAAAGGATGTCTGAATCCCCTGTGGAAAGCACAGAGAAAGACTTAGTTCCCCACCTCATCGCGACCGATAGCCTCACATCCTTTGAAAACTCCAGAGGTACGCGGAGATCAGTGCCTCCAAAGGAGATGATGCCTGACTCCTCGTGAAACTTGATAGGAGTCCCAGGATTCCTGTGGCACTTGGAAAGGGACACTTGGTCTCCCGCCTCAGCTGGAGAGGCATCCCAATTGCCCTGCCAAGCCTCGAGGAGAATCCAGAGTTGTCCCTCGCAACTAGGCAGGAGTCCTGACGTGGCTGAACAAACACGTGGGTGGAAGGGCCATCCCCGTCGTAACTCGAGAATATACCCCAGGTTACCGCCGCAACTCGAGAAAAACCATGAGACTTCCCCCTCGCCGCGAGATGAGGCCCGATTCCCCTGCACTGCGTGCAGAGCAATTCTGTGTTGCACATCACACATGAAAGGAGCCTTGATTTCCTTCATGGCACTCCAGAGAAACCCCAAGAACACTGTTTCAAGGCTAGAGGGATCCTGAGGTCACTGTAGCAACACGAAAGAGCTCCGTGGGCCTAAAATCAACTCGAGATGAGAGGTTAGTCCCTGGCTTCGACTCCAGAGGAATACCACCTTACCAGAAGCACCTCAAGAGGAGGCTTCTCTCAGCTCTAGGTATGTGAGAGGGACCCTGAGTTTGCGGCCTCAAGTGGAATGGACACCGCGATGTCCTGACGCGAAATAAGGCTGGATATCCCTGCAGTGACTTGAATGCAGGCTCGTCTTGCATCTCCCAAGAAGAAAGGATGTCTGAATCCCCTGTGGAGACCACAGAGAAAGACCTAGTTCCCCACCTCATCGCGACCGGAGGCCTCACATCCTTTGAAAACTCCAGAGGTACGCGGAGATCAGTGCCTTCAAAGGAGATGATGCCTGACTCCTCGTGAAACTTGATAGGAGTCCCAGGATTCCTGTGGCACGTGGAAAGGGACCCTTGGTATCCCGCCTCAGCTGGAGAGGCGTCCCAATTGCCTTGCCAAGCCTCGAGGAAAATCCCGAGTTGTGTCTCGCAACTAGGCAAGAGTCCTGACGTGGCTGAACAAACACGTGTGTGGAAGGGCCATCCCCGTCGTAACTCGAGAATATACCCCAGGTTCCCGCCGCAACTCGAGAAAAAACATGAGACTTCCCCCTCGCCGCGAGATGAGGCCCGATTCCCCTGCACTGCGTGCAGAGCAATTCTGTGTTGCACATCACACATGAAAGGAGCCTTGATTTCCTTCATGGCACTCCAGAGAAACCCCAAGAACACTGTTTCAAGGCTAGAGGGATCCTGAGGTCACTGTAGCAACACGAAAGAGCTCCGTGGACCAAAAATCAACTCGAGATGAGAGGTTAGTCCCTGGCTTCGACTCCAGAGGAATACCACCTTACCACAAGCACCTCAAGAGGAGGCTTCTCTCAGCTCTAGGTATGTGAGAGGGACCCTGAGTTTGCGGCCTCAAGTGGAATGGACACCGCGATGCCCTGACTCGAAATAAGGCCGGATATCCCTGCAGTGACTGGAATGCAGGCTCGTATTGCATCTCCCAAGACGAAAGGGTGTCTGAATCCCCTGTGGAGACCACAGAGAAAGACCTAGATCCCCACTTCATCGCGACAGGAGGCCTCAAATCCTTTGAAAACTCCAGAGGTATGCGGAGATCAGTGCCTCCAAAGGAGACGATGCCTGACTCCTCGTGAAACTTGATAGGAGACCCAGGATTCCTGTGGCACGTGGAAAGGGACCCTTGGTCTCCCGTCTCAGCTGGAGAGGCGTCCCAATTGCACTGCAAAGCCTCGAGGAGAATCCCGAGTTGTCCCTCGCAACTAGGCAGGAGTCCTGACGTCGCTGAAGAAACACGTGGGTGGAAGGGCCATCCCAGTCGTAACTCGAGAATATACCCCAGGTTCCCGCCGCAACTCGAGAAAAACCATGAGACTTCCCCCTCGCCGCGAGATGAGGCCCGATTCCCCTGCACTGCGTGCAGAGAAATTCCGTGTTGCACATCACCCATGAAAGGAGCCTTGATTTCCTTGATGGCACTCCAGAGAAACCCCAAGAACACTGTTTGAAGGCTAGAGGGATCCTGAGTTCACTGTAGCAAGAAGAAAGAGCTCCCTGGGCCAAAAATCAACTCGAAAAGAGAGGTTAGTCCCTGGCTTCGACTCCAGAGGAATACCACCTTACCACAAGCACCTCAAGAGGAGGCTTCTCTCAGCTCTAGGTATGTGAGAGGGACCCTGAGTTTGCGGCCTCAAGTGGAATGGACACCGCGATGCCCTGACGCGAAATAAGGCTGGATATCCCTGCAGTGACTTGAATGCAGGCTCGTCTTGCATCTCCCAAGAAGAAAGGATGTCTGAATCCCCTGTGGAGACCACAGAGAAACACCTAGTTCCCCACCTCATCGCGACCGGAGGCCTCACATCCTTTGAAAACTCCAGAGGTACGCGGAGATCAGTGCCTCCAAAGGAGACGATGCCTGACTCCTCGTGAAACTTGATAGGAGTCCCAGGATTCCTGTGGCACGTGGAAAGGGACCCTTGGTCTCCCGCCTCAGCTGGAGAGGCGTCCCAATTGCCTTGCCAAGCCTCGAGGAGAATCCCGAGTTGAGTCTCGCAACTAGGCAAGAGTCCTGACGTGGCTGAAAAAACACGTGTGTGGAAGGGCCATCCCCGTCGTAACTCGAGAATATACCCCAGGTTCCCGCCGCAACTCGAGAAAAAACATGAGACTTCCCCCTCGCCACGAGATGAGGCCCGATTCCCCTGCACTGCATGCAGAGCAATTCTGTGTTGCACATCACACATGAAAGGAGCCTTGATTTCCTTCATGGCACTCCAGAGAAACCCCAAGAACACTGTTTCAAGGCTAGAGGGATCCTGAGGTCACTGTAGCAACACGAAAGAGCTCCGTGGACCAAAAATCAACTCGAGATGAGAGGTTAGTCCCTGGCTTCGACTCCAGAGGAATACCACCTTACCACAAGCACCTCAAGAGGAGGCTTCTCTCAGCTCTAGGTATGTGAGAGGGACCCTGAGTTTGCGGCCTCAAGTGGAATGGACACCGCGATGCCCTGACTCGAAATAAGGCCGGATATCCCTGCAGTGACTGGAATGCAGGCTCGTCTTGCATCTCCCAAGACGAAAGGGTGTCTGAATCCCCTGTGGAGACCACAGAGAAAGACCTAGTTCCCCACCTAATCGCGACTGGAGGCCTCAAATCCTTTGAAAACTCCAGAGGTATGCGGAGATCAGTGCCTCCAAAGGAGACGATGCCTGACTCCTCGTGAAACTTGATAGGAGACCCAGGATTCCTGTGGCACGTGGAAAGGGACCCTTGGTCTCCCGTCTCAGCTGGAGAGGCGTCCCAATTGCCCTGCAAAGCCTCGAGGAGAATCCCGAATTGTCCCTCTTAACTAGGCAGGAGTCCTGACATGGCTGAACACACACGTGTGTGGAAGGGCCATCCCCGTCGTAACTCGAGAATATACCCCAGGTTCCCGCCGCAACTCGAGAAAAACCATGAGACTTCCCCCTCGCCGCGAGATGAGGCCCGATTCCCCTGCACTGCGTGCAGAGCAATTCCGTCTTGCACATCACACATGAAAGGAGCCTTGATTTCCTTGATGGCACTCCAGAGAAACCCCAAGAACACTGTTTCAAGGCTAGAGGGATCCTGAGGTCACTGTAGCAACACGAAAGAACTCTGTGGACCAAAAATCAACTCGAAAAGAGAGGTTAGTCCCTGGATTCGTCTCCAGAGGAATACCACCTTACCACAAGCACCTCAAGAGGAGGCTTCTCTCAGCTCTAGGTATGTGAGAGGGATCCTGAGTTTGCGGCCTCAAGTGGAATGGACACCGCGATGCCCTGACTCGAAATAAGGCCGGATATCCCTGCAGTGACTTGAATGCAGGCTCGTCTTGCATCTCCCAAGAAGAAAGGATGTCTGAATCCCCTGTGGACACCACAGAGAAACACCTAGTTCCCCACCTCATCGCGACCGGAGGCCTCACATCCTTTGAAAACTCCAGAGGTACGCGGAGATCAGTGCCTCCAAAGGAGATGATGCCTGACTCCTCGTGAAACTTGATAGGAGTCCCAGGATTCCTGTGGCACTTGGAAAGGGACACTTGGTCTCCCGCCTCAGCTGGAGAGGCGTCCCAATTGCCCTGCCAAGCCTCGAGGAGAATCCAGAGTTGTCCCTCGCAACTAGGCAGGAGTCCTGACGTCGCTGAAGAAACACGTGGGTGGAAGGGCCATCCCAGTCGTAACTCGAGAATATACCCCAGGTTCCCGCCGCAACTCGAGAAAAACCATGAGACTTCCCCCTCGCCGCGAGATGAGGCCCGATTCCCCTGCACTGCGTGCAGAGAAATTCCGTGTTGCACATCACCCATGAAAGGAGCCTTGATTTCCTTGATGGCACTCCAGAGAAACCCCAAGAACACTGTTTCAAGGCTAGAGGGATCCTGAGGTCACTGTAGCAAGAAGAAAGAGCTCCCTGGGCCAAAAATCAACTCGAAAAGAGAGGTTAGTCCCTGGCTTCGACTCCAGAGGAATACCACCTTACCACAAGCACCTCAAGAGGAGGCTTCTCTCAGCTCTAGGTATGTGAGAGGGACCCTGAGTTTGCGGCCTCAAGTGGAATGGACACCGCGATGCCCTGACGCGAAATAAGGCTGGATATCCCTGCAGTGACTTGAATGCAGGCTCGTCTTGCATCTCCCAAGAAGAAAGGATGTCTGAATCCCCTGTGGAGATCACAGAGAAACACCTAGTTCCCGACCTCATCGCGACCGGAGGCCTCACATCCTTTGAAAACTCCAGAGGTACGCGGAGATCAGTGCCTCCAAAGGAGACGATGCCTGACTCCTCGTGAAACTTGATAGGAGTCCCAGGATTCCTGTGGCACGTGGAAAGGGACCCTTGGTCTCCCGCCTCAGCTGGAGAGGCGTCCCAATTGCCTTGCCAAGCCTCGAGGAGAATCCCTAGTTGAGTCTCGCAACTAGGCAAGAGTCCTGACGTGGCTGAAAAAACACGTGTGTGGAAGGGCCATCCCCGTCGTAACTCGAGAATATACCCCAGGTTCCCGCCGCAACTCGAGAAAAAACATGAGACTTCCCCCTCGCCAAGAGATGAGGCCCGATTCCCCTGCACTGCATGCAGAGCAATTCTGTGTTGCACATCACACATGAAAGGAGCCTTGATTTCCTTCATGGCACTCCAGAGAAAACCCAAGAACACTGTTTCAAGGCTAGAGGGATCCTGAGGTCACTGTAGCAACACGAAAGAGCTCCGTGGACCAAAAATCAACTCGAGATGAGAGGTTAGTCCCTGGCTTCGACTCCAGAGGAATACCACCTTACCACAAGCACCTCAAGAGGAGGCTTCTCTCAGCTCTAGGTATGTGAGAGGGACCCTGAGTTTGCGGCCTCAAGTGGAATGGACACCGCGATGCCCTGACTCGAAATAAGGCCGGATATCCCTGCAGTGACTGGAATGCAGGCTCGTCTTGCATCTCCCAAGACGAAAGGGTGTCTGAATCCCCTGTGGAGACCACAGAGAAAGACCTAGTTCCCCACCTCATCGCGACTGGAGGCCTCAAATCCTTTGAAAACTCCAGAGGTATGTGGAGATCAGTGCCTCCAAAGGAGACGATGCCTGACTCCTCGTGAAACTTGATAGGAGACCCAGGATTCCTGTGGCACGTGGAAAGGGACCCTTGGTCTCCCGTCTCAGCTGGAGAGGCGTCCCAATTGCCCTGCAAAGCCTCGAGGAGAATCCCGAATTGTCCCTCTTAACTAGGCAGGAGTCCTGACATGGCTGAACACACACGTGTGTGGAAGGGCCATCCCCGTCGTAACTCGAGAATATACCCCAGGTTCCCGCCGCAACTCGAGAAAAACCATGAGACTTCCCCCTCGCCGCGAGATGAGGCCCGATTCCCCTGCACTGCGTGCAGAGCAATTCCGTCTTGCACATCACACATGAAAGGAGCCTTGATTTCCTTGATGGCACTCCAGAGAAACCCCAAGAACACTGTTTCAAGGCTAGAGGGATCCTGAGGTCACTGTAGCAACACGAAAGAACTCTGTGGACCAAAAATCAACTCGAAAAGAGAGGTTAGTCCCTGGATTCGTCTCCAGAGGAATACCACCTTACCACAAGCACCTCAAGAGGAGGCTTCTCTCAGCTCTAGGTATGTGAGAGGGATCCTGAGTTTGCGGCCTCAAGTGGAATGGACACCGCGATGCCCTGACTCGAAATAAGGCCAGATATCCCTGCAGTGACTTGAATGCAGGCTCGTCTTGCATCTCCCAAGAAGAAAGGATGTCTGAATCCCCTGTGGACACCACAGAGAAACACCTAGTTCCCCACCTCATCGCGACCGGAGGCCTCACATCCTTTGAAAACTCCAGAGGTACGCGGAGATCAGTGCCTCCAAAGGAGATGATGCCTGACTCCTCGTGAAACTTGATAGGAGTCCCAGGATTCCTGTGGCACTTGGAAAGGGACACTTGGTCTGCCGCCTCAGCTGGAGAGGCGTCCCAATTGCCCTGCCAAGCCTCGAGGAGAATCCAGAGTTGTCCCTCGCAACTAGGCAGGAGTCCTGACGTCGCTGAAGAAAAACGTGGGTGGAAGGGCCATCCCAGTCGTAACTCGAGAATATACCCCAGGTTCCCGCTGCAACTCGAGAAAAACCATGAGACTTCCCCCTCGCCGCGAGATGAGGCCCGATTCCCCTGCACTGCGTGCAGAGAAATTCCGTGTTGCACATCACCCATGAAAGGAGCCTTGATTTCCTTGATGGCACTCCAGAGAAACCCCAAGAACACTCTTTCAAGGCTAGAGGGATCCTGAGGTCACTGTAGCAAGAAGAAAGAGCTCCCTGGGCCAAAAATCAACTCGAAAAGAGAGGTTAGTCCCTGGCTTCGACTCCAGAGGAATACCACCTTACCACAAGCACCTCAAGAGGAGGCTTCTCTCAGCTCTAGGTATGTGAGAGGGACCCTGAGTTTGCGGCCTCAAGTGGAATGGACACCGCGATGCCCTGACGCGAAATAAGGCTGGATATCCCTGCAGTGACTTGAATGCAGGCTCGTCTTGCATCTCCCAAGAAGAAAGGATGTCTGAATCCCCTGTGGAGATCACAGAGAAACACCTAGTTCCCCACCTCATCGCGACCGGAGGCCTCACATCCTTTGAAAACTCCAGAGGTACGCGGAGATCAGTGCCTCCAAAGGAGACGATGCCTGACTCCTCGTGAAACTTGATAGGAGTCCCAGGATTCCTGTGGCACGTGGAAAGGGACCCTTGGTCTCCCGCCTCAGCTGGAGAGGCGTCCCAATTGCCTTGCCAAGCCTCGAGGAGAATCCCGAGTTGAGTCTCGCAACTAGGCAAGAGTCCTGACGTGGCTGAAAAAACACGTGTGTGGAAGGGCCATCCCCGTCGTAACTCGAGAATATACCCCAGGTTCCCGCCGCAACTCGAGAAAAAACATGAGACTTCCCCCTCGCCACGAGATGAGGCCCGATTCCCCTGCACTGCATGCAGAGCAATTCTGTGTTGCACATCACACATGAAAGGAGCCTTGATTTCCTTCATGGCACTCCAGAGAAAACCCAAGAACACTGTTTCAAGGCTAGAGGGATCCTGAGGTCACTGTAGCAACACGAAAGAGCTCCGTGGACCAAAAATCAACTCGAGATGAGAGGTTAGTCCCTGGCTTCGACTCCAGAGGAATACCACCTTACCACAAGCACCTCAAGAGGAGGCTTCTCTCAACTCTAGGTATGTGAGAGGGACCCTGAGTTTGCGGCCTCAAGTGGAATGGACACCGCGATGCCCTGACTCGAAATAAGGCCAGATATCCCTGCAGTGACTGGAATGCAGGCTCGTCTTGCATCTCCCAAGACGAAAGGGTGTCTGAATCCCCTGTGTAGACCACAGAGAAAGACCTAGTTCCCCACCTCATCGCGACAGGAGGCCTCAAATCCTTTGAAAACTCCAGAGGTATGCGGAGATCAGTGCCTCCAAAGGAGACGATGCCTGACTCCTCGTGAAACTTGATAGGAGACCCAGGATTCCTGTGGCACGTGGAAAGGGACCCTTGGTCTCACGTCTCAGCTGGAGAGGCGTCCCAATTGCCCTGCAAAGCCTCGAGGAGAATCCCGAGTTGTCCCTCGCAACTAGGCAGGAGTCCTGACGTGGCTGAACAAACACGTGGGTGGAAGGGCCATCCCCGTCGTAACT
This sequence comes from Cervus elaphus, assembly GCF_910594005.1. Taxonomy (NCBI): domain Eukaryota; kingdom Metazoa; phylum Chordata; class Mammalia; order Artiodactyla; family Cervidae; genus Cervus; species Cervus elaphus. The sequence continues at coordinate 361,516 of NW_025316700.1, read as the reverse complement.
CGAGAATATAACCCAGGTTCCCGCCGCAATTCGAGAAAAACCATGAGACTTCCCCTTCGATGCGAGATGAGGCCCGATTCCCCTGTACTGCGTGCAGAGCAATTCCGTCTTGCACATCACACATGAAAGGAGCCTTGATTTCCTTGATGGCACTCCAGAGAAACCCCAAGAACACTGTTTCAAGGATAGAGGGATCCTGAGGTCACTGTAGCAACACGAAAGAACTCTGTGGACCAAAAATCAACTCGAAAAGAGAGGTTAGTCCCTGGATTCGTCTCCAGAGGAATACCACCTTACCACAAGCACCTCAAGAGGAGGCTTCTCTCAGCTCTAGGTATGTGAGAGGGACCCTGAGTTTGCGGCCTCAAGTGGAATGGACACCGCGATGCCCTGACTCGAAATAAGGCTGGATATCCCTGCAGTGACTTGAATGCAGGCTCGTCTTGCATCTCCCAGGACGAAAGGATGTCTGAATCCCCTGTGGAAAGCACAGAGAAAGACTTAGTTCCCCACCTCATCGCGACCGATAGCCTCACATCCTTTGAAAACTCCAGAGGTACGCGGAGATCAGTGCCTCCAAAGGAGATGATGCCTGACTCCTCGTGAAACTTGATAGGAGTCCCAGGATTCCTGTGGCACTTGGAAAGGGACACTTGGTCTCCCGCCTCAGCTGGAGAGGCATCCCAATTGCCCTGCCAAGCCTCGAGGAGAATCCAGAGTTGTCCCTCGCAACTAGGCAGGAGTCCTGACGTGGCTGAACAAACACGTGGGTGGAAGGGCCATCCCCGTCGTAACTCGAGAATATACCCCAGGTTACCGCCGCAACTCGAGAAAAACCATGAGACTTCCCCCTCGCCGCGAGATGAGGCCCGATTCCCCTGCACTGCGTGCAGAGCAATTCTGTGTTGCACATCACACATGAAAGGAGCCTTGATTTCCTTCATGGCACTCCAGAGAAACCCCAAGAACACTGTTTCAAGGCTAGAGGGATCCTGAGGTCACTGTAGCAACACGAAAGAGCTCCGTGGGCCTAAAATCAACTCGAGATGAGAGGTTAGTCCCTGGCTTCGACTCCAGAGGAATACCACCTTACCAGAAGCACCTCAAGAGGAGGCTTCTCTCAGCTCTAGGTATGTGAGAGGGACCCTGAGTTTGCGGCCTCAAGTGGAATGGACACCGCGATGTCCTGACGCGAAATAAGGCTGGATATCCCTGCAGTGACTTGAATGCAGGCTCGTCTTGCATCTCCCAAGAAGAAAGGATGTCTGAATCCCCTGTGGAGACCACAGAGAAAGACCTAGTTCCCCACCTCATCGCGACCGGAGGCCTCACATCCTTTGAAAACTCCAGAGGTACGCGGAGATCAGTGCCTTCAAAGGAGATGATGCCTGACTCCTCGTGAAACTTGATAGGAGTCCCAGGATTCCTGTGGCACGTGGAAAGGGACCCTTGGTATCCCGCCTCAGCTGGAGAGGCGTCCCAATTGCCTTGCCAAGCCTCGAGGAAAATCCCGAGTTGTGTCTCGCAACTAGGCAAGAGTCCTGACGTGGCTGAACAAACACGTGTGTGGAAGGGCCATCCCCGTCGTAACTCGAGAATATACCCCAGGTTCCCGCCGCAACTCGAGAAAAAACATGAGACTTCCCCCTCGCCGCGAGATGAGGCCCGATTCCCCTGCACTGCGTGCAGAGCAATTCTGTGTTGCACATCACACATGAAAGGAGCCTTGATTTCCTTCATGGCACTCCAGAGAAACCCCAAGAACACTGTTTCAAGGCTAGAGGGATCCTGAGGTCACTGTAGCAACACGAAAGAGCTCCGTGGACCAAAAATCAACTCGAGATGAGAGGTTAGTCCCTGGCTTCGACTCCAGAGGAATACCACCTTACCACAAGCACCTCAAGAGGAGGCTTCTCTCAGCTCTAGGTATGTGAGAGGGACCCTGAGTTTGCGACCTCAAGTGGAATGGACACCGCGATGCCCTGACTCGAAATAAGGCCGGATATCCCTGCAGTGACTGGAATGCAGGCTCGTATTGCATCTCCCAAGACGAAAGGGTGTCTGAATCCCCTGTGGAGACCACAGAGAAAGACCTAGATCCCCACTTCATCGCGACAGGAGGCCTCAAATCCTTTGAAAACTCCAGAGGTATGCGGAGATCAGTGCCTCCAAAGGAGACGATGCCTGACTCCTCGTGAAACTTGATAGGAGACCCAGGATTCCTGTGGCACGTGGAAAGGGACCCTTGGTCTCCCGTCTCAGCTGGAGAGGCGTCCCAATTGCACTGCAAAGCCTCGAGGAGAATCCCGAGTTGTCCCTCGCAACTAGGCAGGAGTCCTGACGTCGCTGAAGAAACACGTGGGTGGAAGGGCCATCCCCGTCGTAACTCGAGAATATACCCCAGGTTCCCGCCGCAACTCGAGAAAAACCATGAGACTTCCCCCTCGCCGCGAGATGAGGCCCGATTCCCCTGCACTGCGTGCAGAGCAATTCCGTGTTGCACATCACACATCAAAGGAGCCTTGATTTCCTTGATGGCACTCCATAGAAACCCCAAGAACACTGTTTCAAGGCTAGAGGGATCCTGAGGTCACTGTAGCAACACGAAAGAGCTCCGTGGACCAAGAATCAACACGAGATGAGAGGTTAGTCCCTGGCTTCGACTCCAGAGGAATACCACCTTACCACAAGCACCTCAAGAGGAGGCTTCTCTCAGCTCTAGGTATGTGAGAGGGATCCTGAGTTTGCGGCTTCAAGTGGAATGGACACCGCGATGCCCTGACTCGAAATAAGGCCGGATATCCCTGCAGTTACTTGAATACAGGCTCGTCTTGCAACTCCCAAGAAGAAAGGATGTCTGAATCCCCTGTGGAGACCACAGAGAAACACCTAGTTCCCCACCTCATCGCGTCCGGAGGCCTCACATCCTTTGAAAACTCCAGAGGTACGCGGAGATCAGTGCCTCCAAAGGAGACGATGCCTGACTCCTCGTGAAACTTGATAGGAGTCCCAGGATTCCTGTGGCACGTGGAAAGGGATCCTTGGTCTCCCGACTCAGCTGGAGAGGCGTTCCAATTGCCCTGCCAAGCCTCGAGGAGAATCCCGAGTTGTCCCTCGCAACTAGGCAGGAGTCCTGACGTGGCTGAACAAACACGTGGGTGGAAGGGCCATCCCCGTCGTAACTCGAGAATATACCCCAGGTTCCCGCCGCAACTCGAGAAAAACCATGAGACTTCCCCCTCGATGCGAGATGAGGCCCGATTCCCCTGTACTGCGTGCAGAGCAATTCCGTCTTGCACATCACACATGAAAGGAGCCTTGATTTCCTTGATGGCACTCCAGAGAAACCCCAAGAACACTGTTTCAAGGCTAGAGGGATCCTGAGGTCACTGTAGCAACACGAAAGAACTCTGTGGACCAAAAATCAACTCGAAAAGAGAGGTTAGTCCCTGGATTCGTCTCCAGAGGAATACCACCTTACCACAAGCACCTCAAGAGGAGGCTTCTCTCAGCTCTAGGTATGTGAGAGGGACCCTGAGTTTGCGGCCTCAAGTGGAATGGACACCGCGATGCCCTGACTCGAAATAAGGCCGGATATCCCTGCAGTGACTTCAATGCAGGCTCGTCTTGCATCTCCCAGGACGAAAGGATGTCTGAATCCCCTGTGGAAAGCACAGAGAAAGACTTAGTTCCCCACCTCATCGCGACCGATAGCCTCACATCCTTTGAAAACTCCAGAGGTACGCGGAGATCAGTGCCTCCAAAGGAGACGATGCCTGACTCCTCGTGAAACTTGATAGGAGTCCCAGGATTCTTGTGGCACGTGGAAAGGGACCCTTGGTCTCCCGCCTCAGCTGGAGAGGCGTTCCAATTGCCCTGCCAAGCCTCGAGGAGAATCCCGAGTTGTCCCCCGCAAGTAGGCAGGAGCCCTGACGTGGCTGAACAAACACGTGGGTGGAAGGGCCATCCCAGTCGTAACTCGAGAATATACCCCAGGTTCCCGCCGCAATTCGAGAAAAACCATGAGACTTCCCCCTCGATGCGAGATGAGGCCCAATTCCCCTGTACTGCGTGCAGAGCAATTCCGTCTTGCACATCACACATGAAAGGAGCCTTGATTTCCTTGATGGCACTCCAGAGAAACCCCAAGAACACTGTTTCAAGGCTAGAGGGATCCTGAGGTCACTGTAGCAACACGAAAGAACTCTGTGGACCAAAAATCAACTCGAAAAGAGAGGTTAGTCCGTGGATTCGTCTCCAGAGGAATACCACCTTACCACAAGCACCTCAAGAGGAGGCTTCTCTCAGCTCTAGGTATGTGAGAGGGACCCTGAGTTTGCGGCCTCAAGTGGAATGGACACCGCGATGCCCTGACTCGAAATAAGGCTGGATATCCCTGCAGTGACTTAAATGCAGGCTCGTCTTGCATCTCCCAGGACGAAAGGATGTCTGAATCCCCTGTGGAGACCACAGAGAAACACCTAGTTCCCCACCTCATCGCGACCGGAGGCCTCACATCCTTTGAAAACTCCAGAGGTACGCGGAGATCAGTGCCTCCAAAGGAGATGATGCCTGACTCCTCGTGAAACTTGATAGGAGTCCCAGGATTCCTGTGGCACTTGGAAAGGGACACTTGGTCTCCCGCCTCAGCTGGAGAGGCGTCCCAATTGCCCTGCAAAGCCTCGAGGAGAATCCAGAGTTGTCCCTCGCAACTAGGCAGGAGTCCTGACGTCGCTGAAGAAACACGTGGGTGGAAGGGCCATCCCCGTCGTAACTCGAGAATATACCCCAGGTTCCCGCCGCAACTCGAGAAAATCCATGAGACATCCCCCTCGCCGCGAGATGAGGCCCGATTCCCCTGCACTGCGTGCAGAGCAATTCCGTGTTGCACATCACACATGAAAGGAGCCTTGATTTCCTTGATGGCACTCCAGAGAAACCCCAAGAACACTGTTTCAAGGCTAGAGGGATCCTGAGGTCACTGTAGCAGCACAAAAGAGCTCCGTGGGCCAAAAATCAACTCGAGATGAGAGGTTAGTCCCTGGCTTCGACTCCAGAGGAATACCACCTTACCACAAGCACCTCAAGAGGAGGCTTCTCTCAGCTCTAGGTATGTGAGAGGGACCCTGAATTTGCGGCCTCAAGTGGAATGGACACCGCGATGCCCTGACGCGAAATAAGGCTGGATATCCCTGCAGTGACTTGAATGCAGGCTCGTCTTGCATCTCCCAAGAAGAAAGGATGTCTGAATCTCCTGTGGACACCACAGAGAAAGACCAAGTTCCCCACCTCATCGCGACCGGAGGCCTCACATCCTTTGAAAACTCTAGAGGTACGCAGAGATCAGTGCCTCCAAAGGAGACGATGCCTGACTCCTCGTGAAACTTGATAGGAGTCCCAGGATTCCTGTGGCACGTGGAAAGGGACCCTTGGTCTCCCTCCTCAGCTGGAGAGGCGTCCCAATTGCCTTGCCAAGCCTCGAGGAGAATCCCGAGTTGTGTCTCGCAACTAGGCAAGAGTCCTGACGTGGCTGAACAAACACGTGTGTGGAAGGGCCATCCCCGTCGTAACTCGAGAATATACCCCAGGTTCCCGCCGCAACTCGAGAAAAACCATGAGACTTCCCCCTCGCCGCGAGATGAGGCCCGATTCCCCTGCACTGCGTGCTGAGCAATTCTGTGTTGCACATCACACATGAAAGGAGCCTTGATTTCCTTCATGGCACTCCAGAGAAACCCCAAGAACACTGTTTCAAGGCTAGAGGGATCCTGAGGTCACTGTAGCAACACGAAAGAGCTCCGTTGACCAAAAATCAACTCGAGATGAGAGGTTAGTCCCTGGCTTCGACTCCAGAGGAATACCACCTTACCACAAGCACCTCAAGAGGAGGCTTCTCTCAGCTCTAGGTATGTGAGAGGGACCCTGAGTTTGCGGCCTCAAGTGGAATGGACACCGCGATGCCCTGACTCGAAATAAGGCCGGATATCCCTGCAGTGACTGGAATGCAGGCTCGTCTTGCATCTCCCAAGACGAAAGGGTGTCTGAATCCCCTGTGGAGACCACAGAGAAAGACCTAGTTCCCCACCTCATCGCGACAGGAGGCCTCAAATCCTTTGAAAACTCCAGAGGTATGCGGAGATCAGTGCCTCCAAAGGAGACGATGCCTGACTCCTCGTGAAACTTGATAGGAGACCCAGGATTCCTGTGGCACGTGGAAAGGGACCCTTGGTCTCCCGTCTCAGCTGGAGAGGCGTCCCAATTGCCCTGCAAAGCCTCGAGGAGAATCCCGAGTTTTCCCTCGCAACTAGGCAGGAGTCCTGACGTCGCTGAAGAAACACGTGGGTGGAAGGGCCATCCCCGTCGTAACTCGAGAATATACCCCAGGTTCCCGCCGCAACTCGAGAAAAACCATGAGACTTCCCCCTCGATGCGAGATGAGGCCCGATTCCCCTGTACTGCGTGCAGAGCAATTCCGTCTTGCACATCACACATGAAAGGAGCCTTGATTTCCATGATGGCACTCCAGAGAAACCCCAAGAACACTGTTTCAAGGCTAGAGGGATCCTGAGGTCACTGTAGCAACACGAAAGAACTCTGTGGACCAAAAATCAACTCGAAAAGAGAGGTTAGTCCCTGGATTCGTCTCCAGAGGATTACCACCTTACCACAAGCACCTCAAGAGGAGGCTTCTCTCAGCTCTAAGTATGTGAGAGGGACCCTGAGTTTGCGGCCTCAAGTGGAATGGACACCGCGATGCCCTGACTCGAAATAAGGCCGGATATCCCTGCAGTGACTTCAATGCAGGCTCGTCTTGCATCTCCCAGGACGAAAGGATGTCTGAATCCCCTGTGGAAAGCACAGAGAAAGACTTAGTTCCCCACCTCATCGCGACTGATAGCCTCACATCTTTGAAAACTCCAGAGGTACGCGGAGATCAGTGCCTCCAAAGGAGACGATGCCTGACTCCTCGTGAAACTTGATAGGAGTCCCAGGATTCCTGTGGCACTTGGAAAGGGACACTTGGTCTCCCGCCTCAGCTGGAGAGGCGTCCCAATTGCCCTGCCAAGCCTCGAGGAGAATCCAGAGTTGTCCCTCGCAACTAGGCAGGAGTCCTGACGTCGCTGAACACACACGTGGGTGGAAGGGCAATCCCCGTCGTAAATCGAGAATATACCCCAGGTTCCCACCGCAACTCGAGAGAAACCATGAGACTTCCCCCTCGCCGCGAGATGAGGCCCGATTCCCCTGCACTGCGTGCAGAGCAATTCCGTGTTGCACATCACACATGAAAGGAGCCTTGATTTCCTTCTTGGCACTCCAGAGAAACCCCAAGAACACTGTTTCAAGGCTAGAGGGATCCTGAGGTCACTGTAGCAACACGAAAGAGCTCCGTGGGCCAAAAATCAACTCGAGATGAGAGGTTAGTCCCTGGCTTCGACTCCAGAGGAATACCACCTTACCACAAGCACCTCAAGAGGAGGCTTCTCTCAGCTCTAGGTATGTGAGAGGGATCCTGAGTTTGCGGCCTCAAGTGGAATGGACACCGCGATGCCCTGACGCGAAATAAGGCTGGATATCCCTGCAGTGACTTGAATGCAGGCTCGTCTTGCATCTCCCAAGATGAAAGGATGTCTGAATCCCCTGTGGAGACCACAGAGAAAGACCTAGTTCCCCACCTCATCGCGACCGGAGGCCTCACATCCTTTGAAAACTCCAGAGGTATGCGGAGATCAGTGCCTCCAAAGGAGACGATGCCTGACTCCTCGTGAAACTTGATAGGAGTCCCAGGATTCTTGTGGAACGTGGAAAGGGACCCTTGGTCTCCCGCCTCAGCTGGAGAGGCGTTCCAATTGCCCTGCCAAGCCTCGAGGAGAATCCCGAGTTGTGTCTCGCAACTGGGCAAGAGTCCTGACGTGGCTGAACAAACACGTGTGTGGAAGGGCCATCCCCGTCGTAACTCGAGAATATACCCCAGGTTCCCGCTGCAACTCGAGAAAAACCATGAGACTTCCCCTTCGATGCGAGATGAGGCCCGATTCCCCTGTACTGCGTGCAGAGCAATTCCGTCTTGCACATCACACATGAAAGGAGCCTTGATTTCCTTGATGGCACTCCAGAGAAACCCCAAGAACACTGTTTCAAGGATAGAGGGATCCTGAGGTCACTGTAGCAACACGAAAGAACTCTGTGGACCAAAAATCAACTCGAAAAGAGAGGTTAGTCCCTGGATTCGTCTCCAGAGGAATACCACCTTACCACAAGCACCTCAAGAGGAGGCTTCTCTCAGCTCTAGGTATGTGAGAGGGACCCTGAGTTTGCGGCCTCAAGTGGAATGGACACCGCGATGCCCTGACTCGAAATAAGGCTGGATATCCCTGCAGTGACTTGAATGCAGGCTCGTCTTGCATCTCCCAGGACGAAAGGATGTCTGAATCCCCTGTGGAAAGCACAGAGAAAGACTTAGTTCCCCACCTCATCGCGACCGATAGCCTCACATCCTTTGAAAACTCCAGAGGTACGCGGAGATCAGTGCCTCCAAAGGAGATGATGCCTGACTCCTCGTGAAACTTGATAGGAGTCCCAGGATTCCTGTGGCACTTGGAAAGGGACACTTGGTCTCCCGCCTCAGCTGGAGAGGCATCCCAATTGCCCTGCCAAGCCTCGAGGAGAATCCAGAGTTGTCCCTCGCAACTAGGCAGGAGTCCTGACGTGGCTGAACAAACACGTGGGTGGAAGGGCCATCCCCGTCGTAACTCGAGAATATACCCCAGGTTACCGCCGCAACTCGAGAAAAACCATGAGACTTCCCCCTCGCCGCGAGATGAGGCCCGATTCCCCTGCACTGCGTGCAGAGCAATTCTGTGTTGCACATCACACATGAAAGGAGCCTTGATTTCCTTCATGGCACTCCAGAGAAACCCCAAGAACACTGTTTCAAGGCTAGAGGGATCCTGAGGTCACTGTAGCAACACGAAAGAGCTCCGTGGGCCTAAAATCAACTCGAGATGAGAGGTTAGTCCCTGGCTTCGACTCCAGAGGAATACCACCTTACCAGAAGCACCTCAAGAGGAGGCTTCTCTCAGCTCTAGGTATGTGAGAGGGACCCTGAGTTTGCGGCCTCAAGTGGAATGGACACCGCGATGTCCTGACGCGAAATAAGGCTGGATATCCCTGCAGTGACTTGAATGCAGGCTCGTCTTGCATCTCCCAAGAAGAAAGGATGTCTGAATCCCCTGTGGAGACCACAGAGAAAGACCTAGTTCCCCACCTCATCGCGACCGGAGGCCTCACATCCTTTGAAAACTCCAGAGGTACGCGGAGATCAGTGCCTTCAAAGGAGATGATGCCTGACTCCTCGTGAAACTTGATAGGAGTCCCAGGATTCCTGTGGCACGTGGAAAGGGACCCTTGGTATCCCGCCTCAGCTGGAGAGGCGTCCCAATTGCCTTGCCAAGCCTCGAGGAAAATCCCGAGTTGTGTCTCGCAACTAGGCAAGAGTCCTGACGTGGCTGAACAAACACGTGTGTGGAAGGGCCATCCCCGTCGTAACTCGAGAATATACCCCAGGTTCCCGCCGCAACTCGAGAAAAAACATGAGACTTCCCCCTCGCCGAGAGATGAGGCCCGATTCCCCTGCACTGCGTGCAGAGCAATTCTGTGTTGCACATCACACATGAAAGGAGCCTTGATTTCCTTCATGGCACTCCAGAGAAACCCCAAGAACACTGTTTCAAGGCTAGAGGGATCCTGAGGTCACTGTAGCAACACGAAAGAGCTCCGTGGACCAAAAATCAACTCGAGATGAGAGGTTAGTCCCTGGCTTCGACTCCAGAGGAATACCACCTTACCACAAGCACCTCAAGAGGAGGCTTCTCTCAGCTCTAGGTATGTGAGAGGGACCCTGAGTTTGCGACCTCAAGTGGAATGGACACCGCGATGCCCTGACTCGAAATAAGGCCGGATATCCCTGCAGTGACTGGAATGCAGGCTCGTATTGCATCTCCCAAGACGAAAGGGTGTCTGAATCCCCTGTGGAGACCACAGAGAAAGACCTAGATCCCCACTTCATCGCGACAGGAGGCCTCAAATCCTTTGAAAACTCCAGAGGTATGCGGAGATCAGTGCCTCCAAAGGAGACGATGCCTGACTCCTCGTGAAACTTGATAGGAGACCCAGGATTCCTGTGGCACGTGGAAAGGGACCCTTGGTCTCCCGTCTCAGCTGGAGAGGCGTCCCAATTGCACTGCAAAGCCTCGAGGAGAATCCCGAGTTGTCCCTCGCAACTAGGCAGGAGTCCTGACGTCGCTGAAGAAACACGTGGGTGGAAGGGCCATCCCCGTCGTAACTCGAGAATATACCCCAGGTTCCCGCCGCAACTCGAGAAAAACCATGAGACTTCCCCCTCGCCGCGAGATGAGGCCCGATTCCCCTGCACTGCGTGCAGAGCAATTCCGTGTTGCACATCACACATCCAAGGAGCCTTGATTTCCTTGATGGCACTCCATAGAAACCCCAAGAACACTGTTTCAAGGCTAGAGGGATCCTGAGGTCACTGTAGCAACACGAAAGAGCTCCGTGGACCAAGAATCAACACGAGATGAGAGGTTAGTCCCTGGCTTCGACTCCAGAGGAATACCACCTTACCACAAGCACCTCAAGAGGAGGCTTCTCTCAGCTCTAGGTATGTGAGAGGGATCCTGAGTTTGCGGCTTCAAGTGGAATGGACACCGCGATGCCCTGACTCGAAATAAGGCCGGATATCCCTGCAGTTACTTGAATACAGGCTCGTCTTGCAACTCCCAAGAAGAAAGGATGTCTGAATCCCCTGTGGAGACCACAGAGAAACACCTAGTTCCCCACCTCATCGCGTCCGGAGGCCTCACATCCTTTGAAAACTCCAGAGGTACGCGGAGATCAGTGCCTCCAAAGGAGACGATGCCTGACTCCTCGTGAAACTTGATAGGAGTCCCAGGATTCCTGTGGCACGTGGAAAGGGATCCTTGGTCTCCCGACTCAGCTGGAGAGGCGTTCCAATTGCCCTGCCAAGCCTCGAGGAGAATCCCGAGTTGTCCCTCGCAACTAGGCAGGAGTCCTGACGTGGCTGAACAAACACGTGGGTGGAAGGGCCATCCCCGTCGTAACTCGAGAATATACCCCAGGTTCCCGCCGCAACTCGAGAAAAACCATGAGACTTCCCCCTCGATGCGAGATGAGGCCCGATTCCCCTGTACTGCGTGCAGAGTAATTCCGTCTTGCACATCACACATGAAAGGAGCCTTGATTTCCTTGATGGCACTCCAGAGAAACCCCAAGAACACTGTTTCAAGGCTAGAGGGATCCTGAGGTCACTGTAGCAACATGAAAGAACTCTGTGGACCAAAAATCAACTCGAAAAGAGAGGTTAGTCCCTGGATTCGTCTCCAGAGGAATACCACCTTACCACAAGCACCTCAAGAGGAGGCTTCTCTCAGCTCTAGGTATGTGAGAGGGACCCTGAGTTTGCGGCCTCAAGTTGAATGGACACCGCGATGCCCTGACTCGAAATAAGGCCGGATATCCCTGCAGTGACTTCAATGCAGGCTCGTCTTGCATCTCCCAGGACGAAAGGATGTCTGAATCCCCTGTGGAAAGCACAGAGAAAGACTTAGTTCCCCACCTCATCGCGACCGATAGCCTCACATCCTTTGAAAACTCCAGAGGTACGCGGAGATCAGTGCCTCCAAAGGAGACGATGCCTGACTCCTCGTGAAACTTGATAGGAGTCCCAGGATTCTTGTGGCACGTGGAAAGGGACCCTTGGTCTCCCGCCTCAGCTGGAGAGGCGTTCCAATTGCCCTGCCAAGCCTCGAGGAGAATCCCGAGTTGTCCCCCGCAAGTAGGCAGGAGCCCTGACGTGGCTGAACAAACACGTGGGTGGAAGGGCCATCCCAGTCGTAACTCGAGAATATACCCCAGGTTCCCGCCGCAATTCGAGAAAAACCATGAGACTTCCCCCTCGATGCGAGATGAGGCCCAATTCCCCTGTACTGCGTGCAGAGCAATTCCGTCTTGCACATCACACATGAAAGGAGCCTTGATTTCCTTGATGGCACTCCAGAGAAACCCCAAGAACACTGTTTCAAGGCTAGAGGGATCCTGAGGTCACTGTAGCAACACGAAAGAACTCTGTGGACCAAAAATCAACTCGAAAAGAGAGGTTAGTCCGTGGATTCGTCTCCAGAGGAATACCACCTTACCACAAGCACCTCAAGAGGAGGCTTCTCTCAGCTCTAGGTATGTGAGAGGGACCCTGAGTTTGCGGCCTCAAGTGGAATGGACACCGCGATGCCCTGACTCGAAATAAGGCTGGATATCCCTGCAGTGACTTAAATGCAGGCTCGTCTTGCATCTCCCAGGACGAAAGGATGTCTGAATCCCCTGTGGAGACCACAGAGAAACACCTAGTTCCCCACCTCATCGCGACCGGAGGCCTCACATCCTTTGAAAACTCCAGAGGTACGCGGAGATCAGTGCCTCCAAAGGAGATGATGCCTGACTCCTCGTGAAACTTGATAGGAGTCCCAGGATTCCTGTGGCACTTGGAAAGGGACACTTGGTCTCCCGCCTCAGCTGGAGAGGCGTCCCAATTGCCCTGCAAAGCCTCGAGGAGAATCCAGAGTTGTCCCTCGCAACTAGGCAGGAGTCCTGACGTCGCTGAAGAAACACGTGGGTGGAAGGGCCATCCCCGTCGTAACTCGAGAATATACCCCAGGTTCCCGCCGCAACTCGAGAAAATCCATGAGACATCCCCCTCGCCGCGAGATGAGGCCCGATTCCCCTGCACTGCGTGCAGAGCAATTCCGTGTTGCACATCACACATGAAAGGAGCCTTGATTTCCTTGATGGCACTCCAGAGAAACCCCAAGAACACTGTTTCAAGGCTAGAGGGATCCTGAGGTCACTGTAGCAGCACAAAAGAGCTCCGTGGGCCAAAAATCAACTCGAGATGAGAGGTTAGTCCCTGGCTTCGACTCCAGAGGAATACCACCTTACCACAAGCACCTCAAGAGGAGGCGTCTCTCAGCTCTAGGTATGTGAGAGGGACCCTGAATTTGCGGCCTCAAGTGGAATGGACACCGCGATGCCCTGACGCGAAATAAGGCTGGATATCCCTGCAGTGACTTGAATGCAGGCTCGTCTTGCATCTCCCAAGAAGAAAGGATGTCTGAATCCCCTGTGGACACCACAGAGAAAGACCAAGTTCCCCACCTCATCGCGACCGGAGGCCTCACATCCTTTGAAAACTCTAGAGGTACGCGGAGATCAGTGCCTCCAAAGGAGACGATGCCTGACTCCTCGTGAAACTTGATAGGAGTCCCAGGATTCCTGTGGCACGTGGAAAGGGACCCTTGGTCTCCCTCCTCAGCTGGAGAGGCGTCCCAATTGCCTTGCCAAGCCTCGAGGAGAATCCCGAGTTGTGTCTCGCAACTAGGCAAGAGTCCTGACGTGGCTGAACAAACACGTGTGTGGAAGGGCCATCCCCGTCGTAACTCGAGAATATACCCCAGGTTCCCGCCGCAACTCGAGAAAAACCATGAGACTTCCCCCTCGCCGCGAGATGAGGCCCGATTCCCCTGCACTGCGTGCTGAGCAATTCTGTGTTGCACATCACACATGAAAGGAGCCTTGATTTCCTTCATGGCACTCCAGAGAAACCCCAAGAACACTGTTTCAAGGCTAGAGGGATCCTGAGGTCACTGTAGCAACACTAAAGAGCTCCGTTGACCAAAAATCAACTCGAGATGAGAGGTTAGTCCCTGGCTTCGACTCCAGAGGAATACCACCTTACCACAAGCACCTCAAGAGGAGGCTTCTCTCAGCTCTAGGTATGTGAGAGGGACCCTGAGTTTGCGGCCTCAAGTGGAATGGACACCGCGATGCCCTGACTCGAAATAAGGCCGGATATCCCTGCAGTGACTGGAATGCAGGCTCGTCTTGCATCTCCCAAGACGAAAGGGTGTCTGAATCCCCTGTGGAGACCACAGAGAAAGACCTAGTTCCCCACCTCATCGCGACAGGAGGCCTCAAATCCTTTGAAAACTCCAGAGGTATGCGGAGATCAGTGCCTCCAAAGGAGACGATGCCTGACTCCTCGTGAAACTTGATAGGAGACCCAGGATTCCTGTGGCACGTGGAAAGGGACCCTTGGTCTCCCGTCTCAGCTGGAGAGGCGTCCCAATTGCCCTGCAAAGCCTCGAGGAGAATCCCGAGTTGTCCCTCGCAACTAGGCAGGAGTCCTGACGTCGCTGAAGAAACACGTGGGTGGAAGGGCCATCCCCGTCGTAACTCGAGAATATACCCCAGGTTCCCGCCGCAACTCGAGAAAAACCATGAGACTTCCCCCTCGATGCGAGATGAGGCCCGATTCCCCTGTACTGCGTGCAGAGCAATTCCGTCTTGCACATCACACATGAAAGGAGCCTTGATTTCCATGATGGCACTCCAGAGAAACCCCAAGAACACTGTTTCAAGGCTAGAGGGATCCTGAGGTCACTGTAGCAACACGAAAGAACTCTGTGGACCAAAAATCAACTCGAAAAGAGAGGTTAGTCCCTGGATTCGTCTCCAGAGGATTACCACCTTACCACAAGCACCTCAAGAGGAGGCTTCTCTCAGCTCTAAGTATGTGAGAGGGACCCTGAGTTTGCGGCCTCAAGTGGAATGGACACCGCGATGCCCTGACTCGAAATAAGGCCGGATATCCCTGCAGTGACTTCAATGCAGGCTCGTCTTGCATCTCCCAGGACGAAAGGATGTCTGAATCCCCTGTGGAAAGCACAGAGAAAGACTTAGTTCCCCACCTCATCGCGACTGATAGCCTCACATCTTTGAAAACTCCAGAGGTACGCGGAGATCAGTGCCTCCAAAGGAGACGATGCCTGACTCCTCGTGAAACTTGATAGGAGTCCCAGGATTCCTGTGGCACTTGGAAAGGGACACTTGGTCTCCCGCCTCAGCTGGAGAGGCGTCCCAATTGCCCTGCCAAGCCTCGAGGAGAATCCAGAGTTGTCCCTCGCAACTAGGCAGGAGTCCTGACGTCGCTGAACACACACGTGGGTGGAAGGGCAATCCCCGTCGTAAATCGAGAATATACCCCAGGTTCCCACCGCAACTCGAGAGAAACCATGAGACTTCCCCCTCGCCGCGAGATGAGGCCCGATTCCCCTGCACTGCGTGCAGAGCAATTCCGTGTTGCACATCACACATGAAAGGAGCCTTGATTTCCTTCTTGGCACTCCAGAGAAACCCCAAGAACACTGTTTCAAGGCTAGAGGGATCCTGAGGTCACTGTAGCAACACGAAAGAGCTCCGTGGGCCAAAAATCAACTCGAGATGAGAGGTTAGTCCCTGGCTTCGACTCCAGAGGAATACCACCTTACCACAAGCACCTCAAGAGGAGGCTTCTCTCAGCTCTAGGTATGTGAGAGGGATCCTGAGTTTGCGGCCTCAAGTGGAATGGACACCGCGATGCCCTGACGCGAAATAAGGCTGGATATCCCTGCAGTGACTTGAATGCAGGCTCGTCTTGCATCTCCCAAGATGAAAGGATGTCTGAATCCCCTGTGGAGACCACAGAGAAAGACCTAGTTCCCCACCTCATCGCGACCGGAGGCCTCACATCCTTTGAAAACTCCAGAGGTATGCGGAGATCAGTGCCTCCAAAGGAGACGATGCCTGACTCCTCGTGAAACTTGATAGGAGTCCCAGGATTCTTGTGGAACGTGGAAAGGGACCCTTGGTCTCCCGCCTCAGCTGGAGAGGCGTTCCAATTGCCCTGCCAAGCCTCGAGGAGAATCCCGAGTTGTGTCTCGCAACTGGGCAAGAGTCCTGA
Source organism: Cervus elaphus (assembly GCF_910594005.1). Taxonomy (NCBI): domain Eukaryota; kingdom Metazoa; phylum Chordata; class Mammalia; order Artiodactyla; family Cervidae; genus Cervus; species Cervus elaphus. The sequence goes on along the minus strand of NW_025316700.1, from coordinate 345,645 downwards.
CGTGGCTGAACAAACACGTGTGTGGAAGGGCCATCCCCGTCGTAACTCGAGAATATACCCCAGGTTCCCGCTGCCACTCGAGAAAAACCATGAGACTTCCCCCTCGCCGCGAGATGAGGCCCGATTCCCCTGCACTGCGTGCAGAGCAATTCTGTGTTGCACATCACACATGAAAGGAGCCTTGATTTCCTTGATGGCACTCCAGAGAAACCCCAAGAACACTGTTTCAAGGATAGAGGGATCCTCAGGTCACTGTAGCAACACGAAAGAGCTCCGTGGACCAAAATCAACTCGAGATGAGAGGTTAGTCCCTGGCTTCGACTCCAGAGGAATACCACCTTACCACAAGCACCTCAAGAGGAGGCTTCTCTCAGCTCTAGGTATGTGAGAGGGTCCCTGAGTTTGCGGCCTCAAGTGGAATGGACATCGCGATGCCCTGACTCGAAATAAGGCCGGATATCCCTGCAGTGACTGGAATGCAGGCTCGTCTTGCATCTCCCAAGAAGAAAGGGTGTCTGAATCCCCTGTGGAGACCACAGAGAAAGACGTAGTTCCCCACCTCATCGCGACAGGAGGCCTCAAATCCTTTGAAAACTCCAGAGGTATGTGGAGATCAGTGCCTCCAAAGGAGACGATGCCTGACTCCTCGTGAAACTTGATAGGAGACCCAGGATTCCTGTGGCACGTGGAAAGGGACCCTTGGTCTCCCGTCTCAGCTGGAGAGGCGTCCCAATTGCCCTGCAAAGCCTCGAGGAGAATCCCGAGTTGTCCCTCGCAACTAGGCAGGAGTCCTGACATGGCTGAACACACACGTGTGTGGAAGGGCCATCCCCGTCGTAACTCGAGAATATACCCCAGGTTCCCGCCGCAACTCGAGAAAAACCATGAGACTTCCCCCTCGCCGCGAGATGAGGCCCGATTCCCCTGCACTGCGTGCAGAGCAATTCCGTCTTGCACATCACACATGAAAGGAGCCTTGATTTCCTTCATGGCACTCCAGAGAAACCCCAAGAACACTGTTTCAAGGCTAGAGGGATCCTGAGGTCACTGTAGCAACACGAAAGAGCTCCGTGGACCAAGAATCAACACGAGATGAGAGGTTAGTCCCTTTCTTCGACTCCTGAGGAATACCACCTTACCACAAGCACCTCAAGAGGAGGCTTCTCTCAGCTCTAGGTATGTGAGAGGGATCCTGAGTTTGCGGCCTCAAGTGGAATGGACACCGCGATGCCCTGACTCGAAATAAGGCCGGATATCCCTGCAGTGACTTGAATGCAGGCTCGTCTTGCATCTGCCAAGAAGAAAGGATGTCTGAATCCCCTGTGGAGACCACAGAGAAAGACGTAGTTCCCCACCTCATCGCGACCGGAGGCCTCACATCCTTTAAAAACTCCAGAGGTACGCGGAGATCAGTGCCTCCAAAGGAGACGATGCTTGACTCCTCGTGAAACTTGATAGGAGTCCCAGGATTCTTGTGGCACGTGGAAAGGGACCCTTGGTCTCCCGCCTCAGCTGGAGAGGCGTTCCAATTGCCCTGCCAAGCCTCGAGGAGAATCCCGAGTTGTCCCTCACAACTAGGCAGGAGTCCTGACGTCGCTGAAGAAACACGTGGGTGGAAGGGCCATCCCCGTCGTAACTCGAGAATATACCCCAGGTTCCCGCCGCAACTCGAGAAAAACCATGAGACGTCCCCCTCGATGCGAGATGAGGCCCGATTCCCCTGTACTGCGTGCAGAGCAATTCCGTCTTGCACATCACACATGAAAGGAGCCTTGATTTCCTTGATGGCACTCCAGAGAAACCCCAAGAACACTGTTTCAAGGATAGAGGGATCCTGAGGTCACTGTAGCAACACGAAAGAACTCTGTGGACCAAAAATCAACTCGAAAAGAGAGGTTAGTCCCTGGATTCGTCTCCAGAGGAATACCACCTTACCACAAGCACCTCAAGAGGAGGCTTCTCTCAGCTCTAGGTATGTGAGAGGGACCCTGAGTTTGCGGCCTCAAGTGGAATGGACACCGCGATGCCCTGACTCGAAATAAGGCCGGATATCCCTGCAGTGACTTCAATGCAGGCTCGTCTTGCATCTCCCAGGACGAAAGGATGTCTGAATCCCCTGTGGAAAGAACAGAGAAAGACTTAGTTCCCCACCTCATCGCGACCGATAGCCTCACATCCTTTGAAAACTCCAGAGGTACGCGGAGATCAGTGCCTCCAAAGGAGACGATGCCTGACTCCTCGTGAAACTTGATAGGAGTCCCAGGATTCCTGTGGCACTTGGAAAGGGACACTTGGTCTCCCGCTTCAGCTGGAGAGGCGTCCCAATTGCCCTGCCAAGCCTCGAGGAGAATCCAGAGTTGTCCCTCGCAACTAGGCCGGAGTCCTGACGTCGCTGAAGAAACACGTGGGTGGAAGGGCCATCCCCGTCGTAACTCGAGAATATACCCCAGGTTCCCGCCGCAACTCGAGAAAAACCATGAGACTTCCCCCTCGCCGCGAGATGAGGCCCGATTCCCCTGCACTGCGTGCAGAGCAATTCCGTCTTGCACATCACACATGAAAGGAGCCTTGATTTCCTTGATGGCACTCCAGAGAAACCCCAAGAACACTGTTTCAAGGCTAGAGGGATCCTGAGGTCACTGTAGCAACACGAAAGAGCTCCGTGGGCCAAAAATCAACTCGAGATGAGAGGTTAGTCCCTGGCTTCGACTCCAGAGGAATACCACCTTACCACAAGCACCTCAAGAGGAGGCTTCTCTCAGCTCTAGGTATGTGAGAGGGACCCTGAGGTTGCGGCCTCAAGTGGAATGGACACCGCGATGCCCTGACGCGAAATAAGGCTGGATATCCCTGCAGTGACTTGAATGCAGGCTCGTCTTGCATCTCCCAAGATGAAAGGATGTCTGAATCCCCTGTGGAGACCACAGAGAAAGACCTAGTTCCCCACCTCATCGCGACCGGAGGCCTCACATCCTTTGAAAACTCCAGAGGTACGCGGAGATCAGTGCCTCCAAAGGAGACGATGCCTGACTCCTCGTGAAACTTGATAGGAGTCCCAGGATTCCTGTGGCACGTGGAAAGGGACCCTTGGTCTCCCGCCTCAGCTGGAGAGGCGTCCCAATTGCCTTGCCAAGCCTCGAGGAGAATCCCGAGTTGTGTCTCGCAACTAGGCAAGAGTCCTGACGTGGCTGAACAAACACGTGTGTGGAAGGGCCATCCCCGTCGTAACTCGAGAATATACCCTAGGTTCCCGCCGCAACTCGAGAAAAATCATGAGACTTCCCCCTCGCCGCGAGATGAGGCCCGATTCCCCTGCACTGCGTGCAGAGCAATTCTGTGTTGCACATCACACATGAAAGGAGCCTTGATTTCCTTCATGGCACTCCAGAGAAACCCCAAGAACACTGTTTCAAGGCTAGAGGGATCCTGAGGTCACTGTAGCAACACGAAAGAGCTCCGTGGACCAAAATCAACTCGAGATGAGAGGTTAGTCCCTGGCTTCGACTCCAGAGGAATACCACCTTACCACAAGCACCTCAAGAGGAGGCTTCTCTCAGCTCTAGGTATGTGAGAGGGACCCTGAGTTTGCGGCCTCAAGTGGAATGGACATCGCGATGCCCTGACTCGAAATAAGGCCGGATATCCCTGCAGTGACTGGAATGCAGGCTCGTCTTGCATCTCCCAAGACGAAAGGGTTTCTGAATCCCCTGTGTAGACCACAGAGAAAGACGTAGTTCCCCACCTCATCGCGACAGGAGGCCTCAAATCCTTTGAAAACTCCAGAGGTATGCGGAGATCAGTGCCTCCAAAGGAGACGATGCCTGACTCCTCGTGAAACTTGATAGGAGACCCAGGATTCCTGTGGCACGTGGAAAGGGACCCTTGGTCTCCCGTCTCAGCTGGAGAGGCGTCCCAATTGCCCTGCAAAGCCTCGAGGAGAATCCCGAGTTGTCCCTCGCAACTAGGCAGGAGTCCTGACATGGCTGAACAAACACGTGTGTGGAAGGGCCATCCCCGTCGTAACTCGAGAATATACCCCAGGTTCCCGCCGCAACTCGAGAAAAACCATGAGACTTCCCCCTCGCCGCGAGATGAGGCCCGATTCCCCTGCACTGCGCGCAGAGCAATTCCGTCTTGCACATCACACATGAAAGGAGCCTTGATTTCCTTCATGGCACTCCAGAGAAACCCCAAGAACACTGTTTCAAGGCTAGAGGGATCCTGAGGTCACTGTAGCAACACGAAAGAGCTCCGTGGACCAAGAATCAACACGAGATGAGAGGTAGTCCCTGGCTTCGACTCCAGAGGAATACCACCTTACCACAAGCACCTCAAGAGGAGGCTTCTCTCAGCTCTAGGTATGTGAGAGGGATCCTGAGTTTGCGGCCTCAAGTGGAATGGACACCGCGATGCCCTGACTCGAAATAAGGCCGGATATCCCTGCAGTGACTTGAATGCAGGCTCGTCTTGCATCTCCCAAGAAGAAAGGGTGTCTGAATCCCCTGTGGAGACCACAGAGAAACACCTAGTTCCCCACCTCATCGCGACCGATAGCCTCACATCCTTTGAAAACTCCAGAGGTACGCGGAGATCAGTGCCTCCAAAGAGACGATGCCTGACTCCTCGTGAAACTTGATAGGAGTCCCAGGATTCTTGTGGCACGTAGAAAGGGACCCTTGGTCTCCCGCCTCAGCTGGAGAGGTGTTCCAATTGCCCTGCCAAGCCTCGAGGAGAATCCCGAGTTGTCCCTCGCAACTAGACAGGAGTCCTGACGTGGCTGAACAAACACGTGGGTGGAAGGGCCATCCCCGTCGTAACTCGAGAATATACCCCAGGTTCCCGCCGCAACTCGAGAAAAACCATGAGACTTCCCCTTCGATGCGAGATGAGGCCCGATTCCCCTGTCCTGCGTGCAGAGCAATTCCGTCTTGCACATCACACATGAAAGGAGCCTTGATTTCCTTGATGGCACTTCAGAGAAACCCCAAGAACACTGTTTCAAGGCTAGAGGGATCCTGAGGTTACTGTAGCAACACGAAAGAACTCTGTGGACCAAAAATCAACTCGAAAAGAGAGGTTAGTCCCTGGATTCGTCTCCAGAGGAATACCACCTTACCACAAGCACCTCAAGAGGAGGCTTCTCTCAGCTCTAGGTATGTGAGAGGGACCCTGAGTTTGCGGCCTCAAGTGGAATGGACACCGCGATGCCCTGACTCGAAATAAGGCCGGATATCCCTGCAGTGACTTCAATGCAGGCTCGTCTTGCATCTCCCAGGACGAAAGGATGTCTGAATCCCCTGTGGAAAGCACAGAGAAAGACTTAGTTCCCCACCTCATCGCGACCGATAGCCTCACATCCTCTGAAAACTCCAGAGGTACGCGGAGATCAGTGCCTCCAAAGGAGACGATGCCTGACTCCTCGTGAAACTTGATAGGAGTCCCAGGATTCCTGTGGCACTTGGAAAGGGACACTTGGTCTCCCGCCTCAGCTGGAGAGGCGTCCCAATTGCCCTGCCAAGCCTCGAGGAGAATCCAGAGTTGTCCCTCGCAACCAGGCAGGAGTCCTGACGTCGCTGAAGAAACACGTGGGTGGAAGGGCCATCCCCGTCGTAACTCGAGAATATACCCCAGGTTCCCACCGCAACTCGAGAAAAACCATGAGATTTCCCCCTCGCCGCGAGATGAGGCCCGATTCCCCTGCACTGCGTGCAGAGCAATTCCGTCTTGCACATCACACATGAAAGGAGCCTTGATTTCCTTCATGGCACTCCAGAGAAACCCCAAGAACACTGTTTCAAGGCTAGAGGGATCCTGAGGTCACTGTAGCAACACGAAAGAGCTCCGTGGGCCAGAAATCAACTCGAGATGAGAGGTTAGTCCTTGGCTTCGACTCCAGAGGAATACCACCTTACCACAAGCACCTCAAGAGGAGGCTTCTCTCAGCTCTAGGTATGTGAGAGGGACCCTGAGTTTGCGGCCTCAAGTGGAATGGACACCGCGATGCCCTGACGCGAAATAAGGCTGGATATCCCTGCAGTGACTTGAATGCAGGCTCGTCTTGCATCTCCCAAGATGAAAGGATGTCTGAATCCCCTGTGGAGACCACAGAGAAAGACCTAGTTCCCCACCTCATCGCGATAGGAGGCCTCAAATCCTTTGAAAACTCCAGAGGTACGCGGAGATCAGTGCCTCCAAAGGAGACGATGCCTGACTCCTCGTGAAACTTGATAGGAGACCCAGGATTCCTGTGGCACGTGGAAAGGGACCCTTGGTCTCCCGTCTCAGCTGGAGAGGCGTCCCAATTGCCCTGCAAAGCCTCGAGGAGAATCCCGAGTTGTCCCTCGCAACTAGGCAGGAGTCCTGACATGGCTGAACACACACGTGTGTGGAAGGGCCATCCCCGTCGTAACTCGAGAATATACCCCAGGTTCCCGCCGCAACTCGAGAAAAACCATGAGACTTCCCCCTCGCCGCGAGATGAGGCCCGATTCCCCTGCACTGCGTGCAGAGCAATTCCGTGTTGCACATCACACATGAAAGGAGCCTTGATTTCCTTCATGGCACTCCAGAGAAACCCCAAGAACACTGTTTCAAGGCTAGAGGGATCCTGAGGTCACTGTAGCAACACGAAAGAGCTCCGTGGACCAAGAATCAACACGAGATGAGAGGTTAGTCCCTGGCTTCGACTCCTGAGGAATACCACCTTACCACAAGCACCTCAAGAGGAGGCTTCTCTCAGCTCTAGGTATGTGAGAGGGATCCTGAGTTTGCGGCCTAAAGTGGAATGGACACCGCGATGCCCTGACTCGAAATAAGGCCGGATATCCCTGCAGTGACTTGAATGCAGGCTCGTCTTGCATCTCCCAAGAAGAAAGGATGTCTGAATCCCCTGTGGAGACCACAGAGAAAGACCTAGTTCCCCACCTGATCGCGACCGGAGGCCTCACATCCTTTGAAAACTCCAGAGGTACGCGGAGATCAGTGCCTCCAAAGGAGACGATGCCTGACTCCTCGTGAAACTTGATAGGAGACCCAGGATTCCTGTGGCATGTGGAAAGGGACCCTTGGTCTCGCGTCTCAGCTGGAGAGGCGTCCCAATTGCCCTGCAAAGCCTCGAGGAGAATCCCGAGTTGTCCCTCGCAACTAGGCAGGAGTCCTGACGTCGCTGAAGAAACACGTGGGTGGAAGGGCCATCCCCGTCGTAACTCGAGAATATACCCCAGGTTCCCGCCGCAACTCGAGAAAAACCATGAGACTTCCCCCTCCCCGCGAGATGAGGCCCGATTCCCCTGCACTGCGTGCAGAGCAATTCCGTCTTGCACATCACACATGAAAGGAGCCTTGATTTCCTTCATGGCACTCCAGAGAAACCCCAAGAACACTGTTTCAAGGCTAGAGGGATCCTGAGGTCACTGTAGCAACACGAAAGAGCTCCGTGGGCCAAAAATCAACTCGAGATGAGAGGTTAGTCCCTGGCTTCGACTCCAGAGGAATACCACCTTACCACAAGCACCTCAAGAGGAGGCTTCTCTCAGCTCTAGGTATGTGAGAGGGACCCTGAGTTTGCGGCCTCAAGTGGAATGGACACCGCGATGCCCTGACTCGAAATAAGGCCGGATATCCCTGCAGTGACTTGAATGCAGGCTCGTCTTGCATCTCCCAAGAAGAAAGGATGTCTGAATCCCCTGTGGAGACCACAGAGAAAGACCTAGTTCCCCACCTCATCGCGACCGGAGGCCTCACATGCTTTGAAAACTCCAGAGGTACGCGGAGATCAGTGCCTCCAAAGGAGACGATGCCTGACTCCTCGTGAAACTTGATAGGAGTCCCAGGATTCCTGTGGCACTTGGAAAGGGACACTTGGTCTCCCGCCTCAGCTGGAGAGGCGTCCCAATTGCCTTGCCAAGCCTCGAGGAGAATCCCGAGTTGTGTCTCGCACCTAGGCAAGAGTCCTGACCTGGCTGAACACACACGTGGGTGGAAGGGCCATCCCCGTCGTAACTCGAGAATATACCCCAGGTTCCCGCCGCAACTCGAGAAAAACCATGAGATTTCCCCCTCGCCGCGAGATGAGGCCCGATTCCCCTGTACTGCGTGAAGAGCAATTCCGTCTTGCTCATCACACATGAAAGGAGCCTTGATTTCCTTCATGGCACTCCAGAGAAACCCCAAGAACACTGTTTCAAGGCTAGAGGGATCCTGAGGTCACTGTAGCAACACGAAAGAGCTCCGTGGGCCAAAAATCAACTCGAGATGAGAGGTTAGTCCCTGGCTTCGACTCCAGAGGAATACCACCTTACCACAAGCACCTCAAGAGGAGGCTTCTCTCAGCTCTAGGTATGTGAGAGGGACCCTGAGTTTGCGGCCTCAAGTGGAATGGACACCGCGATGCCCTGACTCGAAATAAGGCCGGATATCCCTGCAGTGACTTGAATGCAGGCTCGTCTTGCATCTCCCAAGAAGAAAGGATGTCTGAATCCCCTGTGGAGACCACAGAGAAACACCTAGTTCCCCACCTCATCGCGACCGGAGGCCTCACATCCTTTAAAAACTCCCCAGGTACGCGGAAATCAGTGCCTGCAAAGGAGACGATGCCTAACTCCTCGTGAAACTTGATAGGAGTCCCAGGATTCTTGTGGCACGTGGAAAGGGACCCTTGGTCTCCCGCCTCAGCTGGAGAGGCGTTCCAATTGCCATGCCAAGCCTCGAGGAGAATCCCGAGTTGTCCCTCACAACTAGGCAGGAGTCCTGACGTCGCTGAAGAAACACGTGGGTGGAAGGGCCATCCCCGTCTTTACTCGAGAATATACCCCAGGTTCCCGCCGCAACTCGAGAAAAACCATGAGACTTCCCCCTCGATGCGAGATGAGGTCCGATTCCCCTGTACTGCGTGCAGAGCAATTCCGTCTTGCACATCACACATGAAAGGAGCCTTGATTTCCTTGATGGCACTCCAGAGAAACCCCAAGAACACTGTTTCAAGGATAGAGGGATCCTGAGGTCACTGTAGCAACAGGAAAGAACTCTGTGGACCGAAAATCAACTCGAAAAGAGAGGTTAGTCCCTGGATTCGTCTCCAGAGGAATACCACCTTACCACAAGCACCTCAAGAGGAGGATTCTCTCAGCTCTAGGTATGTGAGAGGGACCCTGAGTTTGCGGCCTCAAGTGGAATGGACACCGCGATGCCCTGACTCGAAATAAGGCCGGATATCCCTGCAGTGACTTCAATGCAGCCTTGTCTTGCATCTCCCAGGACGAAAGGATGTCTGAATCCCCTGTGGAAAGCACAGAGAAAGACTTCGTTCCCCACCTCATCGCGACCGATAGCCTCACATCCTTTGAAAACTCCAGAGGTACGCGGAGATCAGTGCCTCCAAAGGAGACGATGCCTGACTCCTCGTGAAACTTGATAGGAGTCCAAGGATTCCTGTGGCACTTGGAAAGGGACACTTGGTCTCCCGCCTCAGCTGGAGAGGCGTTCCAATTTCCCTGCCAAGCCTCGAGGAGAATCCAGAGTTGTCCCTCGCAACTAGGCAGGAGTCCTTACGTCGCTGAAGAAACACGTGGGTGGAAGGGCCATCCCCGTCGTAACTCGAGAATATACCCCAGGTTCCCACCGCAACTCGAGAAAAACCATGAGACTTCCCGCTCGCCGCGAGATGAGGCCCGATTCCCCTGCACTGCGTGCAGAGCAATTCTGTGTTGCACATCACACATGAAAGGAGCCTTGATTTCCTTCATGGCACTCCAGAGAAACCCCAAGAACACTGTTTCAAGGCTAGAGGGATCCTGAGGTCACTGTAGCAACACGAAAGAGCTCCGTGGACCAAAAGTCAACTCGAGATGAGAGGTTAGTCCCTGGCTTCGACTCCTGAGGAATACCACCTTACCACAAGCACCTCAAGAGGAGGTTTCTCTCAGCTCTAGGTATGTGAGAGGGGCCCTGAGTTTGCGGCCTCAAGTGGAATGGACACCGCGATGCCCTGACTCGAAATAAGACCGGATATTCCTGCAGTGACTGGAATGCAGGCTCGTCTTGCATCTCCCAATACGAAAGGATGTATGAGTCCCCTGTGGAGACCACAGAGAAAGACCTAGTTCCCCACCTCATCGCGACCGGAGGCCTCACATCCTTTGAAAACTCCAGAGGTACGCGGAGATCAGTGCCTCCAAAGGAGACGATGCCTGACTCCTCGTGAAACTTGATAGGAGACCCAGGATTCCTGTGGCATGTGGAAAGGGACCCTTGGTCTCGCGTCTCAGCTGGAGAGGCGTCCCAATTGCCCTGCAAAGCCTCGAGGAGAATCCCGAGTTGTCCCTCGCAACTAGGCAGGAGTCCTGACTTCGCTGAAGAAACACGTGGGTGGAAGGGCCATCCCCGTCGTAACTCGAGAATATACCCCAGGTTCCCGCCGCAACTCGAGAAAAACCATGAGACTTCCCCCTCGCCGCGAGATGAGGCCCGATTCCCCTGCACTGCGTGCAGAGCAATTCCGTCTTGCACATCACACATGAAAGGAGCCTTGATTTCCTTCATGGCACTCCAGAGAAACCCCAAGAACACTGTTTCAAGGCTAGAGGGATCCTGAGGTCACTGTAGCAACACGAAAGAGCTCCGTGGGCCAAAAATCAACTCGAGATGAGAGGTTAGTCCCTGGCTTCGACTCCTGAGGAATACCACCTTACCACAAGCACCTCAAGAGGAGGCTTCTCTCAGCTCTAGGTATGTGAGAGGGACCCTGAGTTTGCGGCCTCAAGTGGAATGGACACCGCGATGCCCTGACTCGAAATAAGGCCGGATATCCCTGCAGTGACTTGAATGCAGGCTCGTCTTGCATCTCCCAAGAAGAAAGGATGTCTGAATCCCCTGTGGAGACCACAGAGAAAGACCTAGTTCCCCACCTCATCGCGACCGGAGGCCTCACATGCTTTGAAAACTCCAGAGGTACGCGGAGATCAGTGCCTCCAAAGGAGACGATGCCTAACTCCTCGTGAAACTTGATAGGAGTCCCAGGATTCTTGTGGCACGTGGAAAGGGACCCTTGGTCTCCCGCCTCAGCTGGAGAGGCGTTCCAATTGCCCTGCCAAGCCTCGAGGAGAATCCCGAGTTGTCCCTCGCAACTAGGCAGGAGTCCTGACGTGGCTGAAGAAACACGTGGGTGGAAGGGCCATCCCCGTCGTAACTCGAGAATATACCCCAGGTTCCCGCCGCAACTCGAGAAAAACCATGAGACTTCCCCCTCGATGCGAGATGAGGCCCGATTCCCCTGCACTGCGTGCAGAGCAATTCCGTCTGGCACATCACACATGAAAGGAGCCTTGATTTCCTTGATGGCACTCCAGAGAAACCTCAAGAACACTGTTTCAAGGCTAGAGGGATCCTGAGGTCACTGTAGCAACATAAAAGAACTCTGTGGACCACAAATCAACTCGAAAAGAGAGGTTAGTCCCTGGATTCGTCTCCAGAGGAATACCACCTTACCACAAGCACCTCAAGAGGAGGCTTCTCTCAGCTCTAGGTATGTGAGAGGGACCCTGAGTTTGCAGCCTCAAGTGGAATGGACACCGCCATGCCCTGACTCGAAATAAGGCCGGATATCCCTGCAGTGACTTCAATGTAGCCTTGTCTTGCATCTCCCAGGACGAAAGGATGTCTGAATCCCCTGTGGAAAGCAGAGAAAGACTTCGTTCCCCACCTCATCGCGACCGATAGCCTCACATCCTTTGAAAACTCCAGAGGTACGCGGAGATCAGTGCCTCCAAAGGAGACGATGCCTGACTCCTCGTGAAACTTGATAGGAGACCCAGGATTCCTGTGGCACGTGGAAAGGGACCCTTGGTCTCCCGTCTCAGCTGGAGAGGCGTCCCAATTCCCCTGCAAAGCCTCGAGGAGAATCCCGAGTTCTCCCTCGCAACTAGGCAGGAGTCCTGACGTGGCTGAACAAACACGTGGGTGGAAGGGCCATCCCCGTCGTAACTCGAGAATATACCCCAGGTTCCCGCCGCAACTCGAGAAAAACCATGAGACTTCCCCTCGCCGCGAGATGAGGCCCGATTCCCCTGCACTGCGTGCAGAGCAATTCCGTGTTGCACATCACACATGAAAGGAGCCTTGATTTCCTTCATGGCACTCCAGAGAAACCCCAAGAACACTGTTTCAAGGCTAGAGGGATCCTGAGGTCACTGTAGCAACACGAAAGAGCTCCGTGGACCAAGAATCAACACGAGATGAGAGGTTAGTCCCTGGCTTCGACTCCTGAGGAATACCACCTTACCACAAGCACCTCAAGAGGAGGCTTCTCTCAGCTCTAGGTATGTGACAGGGATCCTGAGTTTGCGGCCTCAAGTGGAATGGACACCGCGATGCCCTGACTCGAAATAAGTCCGGATATCCCTGCAGTGACTTCAATGCAGGCTTGTCTTGCATCTCCCAGGACGAAAGGATGTCTGAATCCCCTGTGGAAAGCACAGAGAAAGACTTCGTTCCCCACCTCATCGCGACCGATAGCCTCACATCCTTTGAAAACTCCAGAGGTACGCGGAGATCAGTGCCTCCAAAGGAGACGATGCCTGACTCCTCGTGAAACTTGATAGGAGTCCCAGGATTCTTGTGGCACGTGGAAAGGGACCCTTGGTCTCCCGCCTCAGCTGGAGAGGTGTTCCAATTGCCCTGCCAAGCCTCGAGGAGAATCCCGAGTTGTCCCTCGCAACTAGGCAGGAGTCCTGACGTGGCTGAACAAACACGTGGGTGGAAGGGCCATCCCCGTCGTAACTCGAGAATATACCCCAGGTTCCCGAGGCAACTCGAGAAAAACCATGAGACTTCCCCCTCGCCGCGAGATGAGGCCCGATTCCCCTGCACTGCGTGCAGAGCAATTCTGTGTTGCACATCACACATGAAAGGAGCCTTGATTTCCTTGATGGCACTCCAGAGAAACCCCAAGAACACTGTTTCAAGGCTAGAGGGATCCTGAGGTCACTGTAGCAACACGAAAGAGCTCCGTGGACCAAAAGTCAACTCGAGATGAGAGGTTAGTCCCTGGCTTCGACTCCAGAGGAATACCACCTTACCACAAGCACCTCAAGAGGAGGTTTCTCTCAGCTCTAGGTATGTGAGAGGGGCCCTGAGTTTGCGGCCTCAAGTGGAATGGACACCGCGATGCCCTGACTCGAAATAAGACCGGATATTCCTGCAGTGACTGGAATGCAGGCTCGTCTTGCATCTCCCAATACGAAAGGATGTCTGAATCCCCTGTGGAGACCACAGAGAAAGACCTAGTTCCCCACCTCATCGCGACCGGAGGCCTCACATCCTTTGAAAACTCCAGAGGTACGCGGAGATCAGTGCCTCCAAAGGAGACGATGCCTGACTCCTCGTGAAACTTGATAGGAGACCCAGGATTCCTGTGGCATGTGGAAAGGGACCCTTGGTCTCGCGTCTCAGCTGGAGAGGCGTCCCAATTGCCCTGCAAAGCCTCGAGGAGAATCCCGAGTTGTCCCTCGCAACTAGGCAGGAGTCCTGACGTCGCTGAAGAAACACGTGGGTGGAAGGGCCATCCCCGTCGTAACTCGAGAATATACCCCAGGTTCCCGCCGCAACTCGAGAAAAACCATGAGACTTCCCCCTCGATGCGAGATGAGGCCCGATTCCCCTGCACTGCGTGCAGAGCAATTCCGTCTTGCACATCACACATGAAAGGAGCCTTGATTTCCTTCATGGCACTCCAGAGAAACCCCAAGAACACTGTTTCAAGGCTAGAGGGATCCTGAGGTCACTGTAGCAACACGAAAGAGCTCCGTGGGCCAAAAATCAACTCGAGATGAGAGGTTAGTCCCTGGCTTCGACTCCAGAGGAATACCACCTTACCACAAGCACCTCAAGAGGAGGCTTCTCTCAGCTCTAGGTATGTGAGAGGGACCCTGAGTTTGCGGCCTCAAGTGGAATGGACACCGCGATGCCCTGACTCGAAATAAGGCCGGATATCCCTGCAGTGACTTGAATGCAGGCTCGTCTTGCATCTCCCAAGAAGAAAGGATGTCTGAATCCCCTGTGGAGACCACAGAGAAAGACCTAGTTCCCCACCTCATCGCGACCGGAGGCCTCACATGCTTTGAAAACTCCAGAGGTACGCGGAGATCAGTGCCTCCAAAGGAGACGATGCCTGACTCCTCGTGAAACTTGATAGGAGTCCCAGGATTCCTGTGGCACTTGGAAAGGGACACTTGGTCTCCCGCCTCAGCTGGAGAGGCGTCCCAATTGCCTTGCCAAGCCTCGAGGAGAATCCCGAGTTGTGTCTCGCACCTAGGCAAGAGTCCTGACCTGGCTGAACACACACGTGGGTGGAAGGGCCATCCCCGTCGTAACTCGAGAATATACCCCAGGCTCCCGCCGCAACTCGAGAAAAACCATGAGATTTCCCCCTCGCCGCGAGATGAGGCCCGATTCCCCTGTACTGCGTGCAGAGCAATTCCGTCTTGCTCATCACACATGAAAGGAGCCTTGATTTCCTTCATGGCACTCCAGAGAAACCCCAAGAACACTGTTTCAAGGCTAGAGGGATCCTGAGGTCACTGTAGCAACACGAAAGAGCTCCGTGGGCCAAAAATCAACTCGAGATGAGAGGTTAGTCCCTGGCTTCGACTCCAGAGGAATACCACCTTACCACAAGCACCTCAAGAGGAGGCTTCTCTCAGCTCTAGGTATGTGAGAGGGACCCTGAGTTTGCGGCCTCAAGTGGAATGGACACCGCGATGCCCTGACTCGAAATAAGGCCAGATATCCCTGCAGTGACTTGAATGCAGGCTCGTCTTGCATCTCCCAAGAAGAAAGGATGTCTGAATCCCCTGTGGAGACCACAGAGAAACACCTAGTTCCCCACCTCATTGCGACCGGAGGCCTCACATCCTTTAAAAACTCCCCAGGTACGCGGAAATCAGTGCCTGCAAAGGAGACGATGCCTAACTCCTCGTGAAACTTGATAGGAGTCCCAGGATTCTTGTGGCACGTGGAAAGGGACCCTTGGTCTCCCGCCTCAGCTGGAGAGGCGTTCCAATTGCCATGCCAAGCCTCGAGGAGAATCCCGAGTTGTCCCTCACAACTAGGCAGGAGTCCTGACGTCGCTGAAGAAACACGTGGGTGGAAGGGCCATCCCCGTCTTTACTCGAGAATATACCCCAGGTTCCCGCCGCAACTCGAGAAAAACCATGAGACTTCCCCCTCGATGCGAGATGAGGCCCGATTCCCCTGTACTGCGTGCAGAGCAATTCCGTCTTGCACATCACACATGAAAGGAGCCTTGATTTCCTTGATGGCACTCCAGAGAAACCCCAAGAACACTGTTTCAAGGATAGAGGGATCCTGAGGTCACTGTAGCAACACGAAAGAACTCTGAGGACCGAAAATCAACTCGAAAAGAGAGGTTAGTCCCTGGATTCGTCTCCAGAGGAATACCACCTTACCACAAGCACCTCAAGAGGAGGATTCTCTCAGCTCTAGGTATGTGAGAGGGACCCTGAGTTTGCGGCCTCAAGTGGAATGGACACCGCGATGCCCTGACTCGAAATAAGGCCGGATATCCCTGCAGTGACTTCAATGCAGCCTTGTCTTGCATCTCCCAGGACGAAAGGATGTCTGAATCCCCTGTGGAAAGCACAGAGAAAGACTTCGTTCCCCACCTCATCGCGACCGATAGCCTCACATCCTTTGAAAACTCCAGAGGTACGCGGAGATCAGTGCCTCCAAAGGAGACGATGCCTGACTCCTCGTGAAACTTGATAGGAGTCCAAGGATTCCTGTGGCACTTGGAAAGGGACACTTGGTCTCCCGCCTCAGCTGGAGAGGCGTTCCAATTTCCCTGCCAAGCCTCGAGGAGAATCCAGAGTTGTCCCTCGCAACTAGGCAGGAGTCCTTACGTCGCTGAAGAAACACGTGGGTGGAAGGGCCATCCCCGTCGTAACTCGAGAATATACCCCAGGTTCCCACCGCAACTCGAGAAAAACCATGAGACTTCCCGCTCGCCGCGAGATGAGGCCCGATTCCCCTGCACTGCGTGCAGAGCAATTCTGTGTTGCACATCACACATGAAAGGAGCCTTGATTTCCTTCATGGCACTCCAGAGAAACCCCAAGAACACTGTTTCAAGGCTAGAGGGATCCTGAGGTCACTGTAGCAACACGAAAGAGCTCCGTGGACCAAAAGTCAACTCGAGATGAGAGGTTAGTCCCTGGCTTCGACTCCTGAGGAATACCACCTTACCACAAGCACCTCAAGAGGAGGTTTCTCTCAGCTCTAGGTATGTGAGAGGGGCCCTGAGTTTGCGGCCTCAAGTGGAATGGACACCGCGATGCCCTGACTCGAAATAAGGCTGGATATTCCTGCAGTGACTGGAATGCAGGCTCGTCTTGCATCTCCCAATACGAAAGGATGTATGAGTCCCCTGTGGAGACCACAGAGAAAGACCTAGTTCCCCACCTCATCGCGACCGGAGGCCTCACATCCTTTGAAAACTCCAGAGGTACGCGGAGATCAGTGCCTCCAAAGGAGACGATGCCTGACTCCTCGTGAAACTTGATAGGAGACCCAGGATTCCTGTGGCATGTGGAAAGGGACCCTTGGTCTCGCGTCTCAGCTGGAGAGGCGTCCCAATTGCCCTGCAAAGCCTCGAGGAGAATCCCGAGTTGTCCCTCGCAACTAGGCAGGAGTCCTGACTTCGCTGAAGAAACACGTGGGTGGAAGGGCCATCCCCGTCGTAACTCGAGAATATACCCCAGGTTCCCGCCGCAACTCGAGAAAAACCATGAGACTTCCCCCTCGCCGCGAGATGAGGCCCGATTCCCCTGCACTGCGTGCAGAGCAATTCCGTCTTGCACATCACACATGAAAGGAGCCTTGATTTCCTTCATGGCACTCCAGAGAAACCCCAAGAACACTGTTTCAAGGCTAGAGGGATCCTGAGGTCACTGTAGCAACACGAAAGAGCTCCGTGGGCCAAAAATCAACTCGAGATGAGAGGTTAGTCCCTGGCTTCGACTCCTGAGGAATACCACCTTACCACAAGCACCTCAAGAGGAGGCTTCTCTCAGCTCTAGGTATGTGAGAGGGACCCTGAGTTTGCGGCCTCAAGTGGAATGGACACCGCGATGCCCTGACTCGAAATAAGGCCGGATATCCCTGCAGTGACTTGAATGCAGGCTCGTCTTGCATCTCCCAAGAAGAAAGGATGTCTGAATCCCCTGTGGAGACCACAGAGAAAGACCTAGTTCCCCACCTCATCGCGACCGGAGGCCTCACATGCTTTGAAAACTCCAGAGGTACGCGGAGATCAGTGCCTCCAAAGGAGACGATGCCTAACTCCTCGTGAAACTTGATAGGAGTCCCAGGATTCTTGTGGCACGTGGAAAGGGACCCTTGGTCTCCCGCCTCAGCTGGAGAGGCGTTCCAATTGCCCTGCCAAGCCTCGAGGAGAATCCCGAGTTGTCCCTCGCAACTAGGCAGGAGTCCTGACGTGGCTGAAGAAACACGTGGGTGGAAGGGCCATCCCCGTCGTAACTCGAGAATATACCCCAGGTTCCCGCCGCAACTCGAGAAAAACCATGAGACTTCCCCCTCGATGCGAGATGAGGCCCGATTCCCCTGTACTGCGTGCAGAGCAATTCCGTCTGGCACATCACACATGAAAGGAGCCTTGATTTCCTTGATGGCACTCCAGAGAAACCCCAAGAACACTGTTTCAAGGATAGAGGGATCCTGAGGTCACTGTATCAACACGAAAGAACTCTGTGGACCAAAAATCAACTCGAGATGAGAGGTTAGTCCCTGGCTTCGACTCCAGAGGAATACCACCTTACCACAAGCACCTCAAGAGGAGGCTTCTCTCAGCTCTAGGTATGTGAGAGGGACCCTGAGTTTGCGGCCTCAAGTGGAATGGACACCGCGATGCCCTGACGCGAAATAAGGCCGGATATCCCTGCAGTGACTGGAATGCAGGCTCGTCTTGCATCTCCCAAGACGAAAGGGTGTCTGAATCCCCTGTGGAGACCACAGAGAAAGACCTAGTTCCCCACCTCATCGCGACAGGAGGCCTCAAATCCTTTGAAAACTCCAGAGGTATGCGGAGATCAGTGCCTCCAAAGGAGACGATGCCTGACTCCTCGTGAAACTTGATAGGAGACCCAGGATTCCTGTGGCACGTGGAAAGGGACCCTTGGTCTCCCGTCTCAGCTGGAGAGGCGTCCCAATTGCCCTGCCAAGCCTCGAGGAGAATCCCGAGTTGTCCCTCGCAACTAGGCAGGAGTCCTGACGTGGCTGAACAAACACGTGGGTGGAAGGGCCATCCCCGTCGTAACTCGAGAATATACCCCAGGTTCCCGCCGCAACTCGAGAAAAACCATGAGACTTCCCCCTCGCCGCGAGATGAGGCCCGATTCCCCTGCACTGCATGCAGAGCAATTCCGTGTTGCACATCACACATGAAAGGAGCCTTGATTTCCTTGATGGCACTCCAGAGAAACCCCAAGAACACTGTTTCAAGGCTAGAGGGATCCTGAGGTCACTGTAGCAACACGAAAGAGCTCCGTGGACCAAGAATCAACTCGAGATGAGAGGTTAGTCCCTGGCTTCGACTCCTGAGGAATACCACCTTACCACAAGCAACTCAAGAGGAGGCTTCTCTCAACTCTAGGTATGTGAGAGGGATCCTGAGTTTGCGGCCTCAAGAGGAAAGGACACCGCGATGCCCTGACTCGAAATAAGGCCGGATATCCCTGCAGTGACTTGAATGCAGGCTCGTCTTGCATCTCCCAAGAAGAAAGGATGTCTGAATCCCCTGTGGAGACCACAGAGAAACACCTAATTCCCCACCTCATCGCGACCGGAGGCCTCACATCCTTTGAAAACTCCAGAGGTACGCGGAGATCAGTGCCTCCAAAGGAGACGATGCCTGACTCCTCGTGAAACTTGATAGGAGTCCCAGGATTCCTGTGGCACGTGGAAAGGGACACTTGGTCTCCCGCCTCAGCTGGAGAGGCGTCCCAATTGCCTTGCCAAGCCTCGAGGAGAATCCCGAGTTGTGTCTCGCAACTAGGCAAGAGTCCTGACGTGGCTGAACAAACACGTGTGTGGAAGGGCCATCCCCGTCGTAACTCGAGAATATACCCCAGGTTCCCGCCGCAACTCGAGAAAAACCATGAGACTTCCCCCTCGCCACGGGATGAGGCCCGATTCCCCTGCACTGCGTGCAGAGCAATTCTGTGTTGCACATCACACATGAAAGGAGCCTTGATTTCCTTGATGGCACTCCAGAGAAACCCCAAGAACACTGTTTCAAGGCTAGAGGGATCCTGAGGTCACTGTAGCAACACGAAAGAGCTCCGTGGACCAAAAATCAACTCGAGATGAAAGGTTTGTCCCTGGCTTCGACTCCAGAGGAATACCACCTTACCACAAGCACCTCAAGAGGAGGCTTCTCTCAGCTCTAGGTATGTGAGAGGGACCCTGAGTTTGCGGCCTGAAGTGGAATGGACACCGCGATGCCCTGACTCGAAATAAGGCCGGATATCCCTGCAGTGACTGGAATGCAGGCTCGTCTTGCATCTCCCAAGACGAAAGGGTGTCTGAATCCCCTGTGGAGACCACAGAGAAAGACCTAGTTCCCCACCTCATCGCGACAGGAGGCCTCAAATCCTTTGAAAACTCCAGAGGTATGCGGAGATCAGTGCCTCCAAAGGAGACAATGCCTGACTCCTCGTGAAACTTGATAGGAGTCCCAGGATTCCTGTGGCACGTGGAAAGGGACCCTTGGTCTCCCGTCTCAGCTGGAGAGGCGTCCCAATTGCCCTGCAAAGCCTCGAGGAGAATCCCGAGTTGTCCCTCGCAACTAGGCAGGAGTCCTGACATGGCTGAACACACACGTGTGTGGAAGGGCCATCCCCGTCGTAACTCGAGAATATACCCCAGGTTCCCGCCGCAACTCGAGAAAAACCATGAGACTTCCCCCTCGCCGCGAGATGAGGCCCGATTCCCCTGCACTGCGTGCAGAGCAATTCTGTGTTGCACATCACACATGAAAGGAGCCTTGATTTCCTTGATGGCACTCCAGAGAAACCCCAAGAACACTGTTTCAAGGATAGAGGGATCCTGAGGTCACTGTAGCAACACGAAAGAGCTCCGTGGGCCAAAATTCAACTCGAGATGAGAGGTTAGTCCCTGGCTTCGACTCCAGAGGAATACCACCTTACCACAAGCACCTCAAGAGGAGGCTTCTCTCAGCTCTAGGTATGTGAGAGGGACCCTGAGTTTGCGGCCTCAAGTGGAATGGACACCGCGATGCCCTGACTCGAAATAAGGCCGGATATCCCTGCAGTGACTTGAATGCAGGCTCGTCTTGCATCTCCCAAGAAGAAAGGATGTCTGAATCCCCTGTGGAGACCACAGAGAAACACCTAGTTCCCCACCTCATCGCGACCGGAGGCCTCACATCCTTTGAAAACTCCAGAGGTACGCAGAGATCAGTGCCTCCAAAGGAGACGATGCCTAACTCCTCGTGAAACTTGATAGGAGTCCCAGGATTCTTGTGGCACGTGGAAAGGGATCCTTGGTCTCCCGCCTCAGCTGGAGAGGCGTTCCAATTGCCCTGCCAAGCCTCGAGGAGAATCCCGAGTTGTCCCTCGCAACTAGGCAGGAGTCCTGACGTGGCTGAACAAACACGTGGGTGGAAGGGCCATCCCCGTCGTAACTCGAGAATATACCCCAGGTTCCCGCCGCAACTCGAGAAAAACCATGAGACTTCCCCCTCGATGCGAGATGAGGCCTGATTCCCCTGTACGGCGTGCAGAGCAATTCCGTCTTGCACATCACACATGAAAGGAGCCTTGATTTCCTTGATGGCACTCCAGAGAAACCTCAAGAACACTGTTTCAAGGCTAGAGGGATCCTGAGGTCACTGTAGCAACACGATAGAACTCTGTGGACCACAAATCAACTCGAAAAGAGAGGTTAGTCCCTGGATTCGTCTCCAGAGGAATACCACCTTACCACAAGCACCTCAAGAGGAGGCTTCTCTCAGCTCTAGGTATGTGAGAGGGACCCTGAGTTTGCGGCCTCAAGTGGAATGGACACCGCGATGCCCTGACTCGAAATAAGGCCGGATATCCCTGCAGTGACTTCAATGCAGGCTCGTCATGCATCTCCCAGGACGAAAGGATGTCTGAATCCCCTGTGGAAAGCACAGAGAAAGACTTAGTTCCCCACCTCATCGCGACCGATAGCCTCACATCCTTTGAAAACTCCAGAGGTACGCGGAGATCAGTGCCTCCAAAGGAGACGATGCCTGACTCCTCGTGAAACTTGATAGGAGTCCCAGGATTCCTGTGGCACTTGGAAAGGGACACTTGGTCTCCCGCCTCAGCTGGAGAGGCGTCCCAATTGCCTTGCCAAGCCTCGAGGAGAATCCCGAGTTGTGTCTCGCAACTAGGCAAGAGTCCTGACGTGGCTGAACAAACACGTGTGTGGAAGGGCCATCCCCGTCGTAACTCGAGAATATACCCCAGGTTCCCGCCGCAACTCGAGAAAAACCATGAGACTTCCCCCTCGCCGCGAGATGAGGCCCGATTCCCCTGCACTGCGTGCAGAGCTATTCTGTGTTGCACATCACACATGAAAGGAGCCTTGATTTCCTTCATGGCACTCCAGAGAAACCCCAAGAACACTGTTTCAAGGCTAGAGGGATCCTGAGGTCACTGTATCAACACGAAAGAACTCTGTGGACCAAAAATCAACTCGAGATGAGAGGTTAGTCCCTCGCTTCGACTCCAGAGGAATACCACCTTACCACAAGCACCTCAAGAGGAGGCTTCTCTCAGCTCTAGGTATGTGAGAGGGACCCTGAGTTTGCGGCCTCAAGTGGAATGGACACCGCGATGCCCTGACTCGAAATAAGGCCGGATATCCCTGCAGTGACTGGAATGCAGGCTCGTCTTGCATCTCCCAAGACGAAAGGGTGTCTGAATCCCCTGTGGAGACCACAGAGAAAGACCTAGTTCCCCACCTCATCGCGACAGGAGGCCTCAAATCCTTTGAAAACTCCAGAGGTATGCGGAGATGAGTGCCTCCAAAGGAGACGATGCCTGACTCCTCGTGAAACTTCATAGGAGACCCAGGATTCCTGTGGCACGTGGAAAGGGACCCTTGGTCTCCCGTCTCAGCTGGAGAGGCGTCCCAATTGCCCTGCAAAGCCTCGAGGAGAATCCCGAGTTGTCCCTCGCAACTAGGCAGGAGTCCTGACGTCGCTGAAGAAACACGTGGGTGGAAGGGCCATCCCCGTCGTAACTCGAGAATATACCCCAGGTTCCCGCCGCAACTCGAGAAAAACCATGAGACTTCCCCCTCGCCACGAGATGAGGCCCGATTCCCCTGCACTGCATGCAGAGCAATTCCGTGTTGCACATCACACATGAAAGGAGCCTTGATTTCCTTGATGGCACTCCAGAGAAACCCCAAGAACACTGTTTCAAGGCTAGAGGGATCCTGAGGTCACTGTAGCAACACGAAAGAGCTCCGTGGACCAAGAATCAACTCGAGATGAGAGGTTAGTCCCTGGCTTCGACTCCTGAGGAATACCACCTTACCACAAGCAACTCAAGAGGAGGCTTCTCTCAACTCTAAGTATGTGAGAGGGATCCTGAGTTTGCGGCCTCAAGGGGAAAGGACACCGCGATGCCCTGACTCGAAATAAGGCCGGATATCCCTGCAGTGACTTGAATGCAGGCTCCTCTTGCATCTCCCAAGAAGAAAGGTTGTCTGAATCCCCTGTGGAGACCACAGAGAAACACCTAATTCCCCACCTCATCGCGACCGGAGGCCTCACATCCTTTGAAAACTCCAGAGGTACGCGGAGATCAGTGCCTCCAAAGGAGACGATGCCTGACTCCTCGTGAAACTTGATAGGAGTCCCAGGATTCCTGTGGCACGTGGAAAGGGATACTTGGTTTCCCGCCTCAGCTGGAGAGGCGTCCCAATTGCCTTGCCAAGCCTCGAGGAGAATCCCGAGTTGTGTCTCGCAACTAGGCAAGAGTCCTGACGTGGCTGAACAAACACGTGTGTGGAAGGGCCATCCCCGTCGTAACTCGAGAATATACCCCAGGTTCCCGCCGCAACTCGAGAAAAACCATGAGACTTCCCCCTCGCCACGAGATGAGGCCCGATTCCCCTGCACTGCGTGCAGAGCAATTCTGTGTTGCACATCACACATGAAAGGAGCCTTGATTTCCTTGATGGCACTCCAGAGAATCCCCAAGAACACTGTTTCAAGGCTAGAGGGATCCTGAGGTCACTGTAGCAACACGAAAGAGCTCCGTGGACCAAAAATCAACTCGAGATGAGAGGTTTGTCCCTGGCTTCGAATCCAGAGGAATACCACCTTACCACAAGCACCTCAAGAGGAGGCTTCTCTCAGCTCTAGGTATGTGAGAGGGACCCTGAGTTTGCGGCCTCAAGTGGAATGGACACCGCGATGCCCTGACTCGAAATAAGGCCGGATATCCCTGCAGTGACTGGAATGCAGGCTCGTCTTGCATCTCCCAAGACGAAAGGGTGTCTGAATCCCCTGTGGAGACCACAGAGAAAGACCTAGTTCCCCACGTCATCGCGACAGGAGGCCTCAAATCCTTTGAAAACTCCAGAGGTATGCGGAGATCAGTGCCTCCAAAGGAGACAATGCCTGACTCCTCGTGAAACTTGATAGGAGTCCCAGGATTCCTGTGGCACGTGGAAAGGGACCCTTGGTCTCCCGTCTCAGCTGGAGAGGCGTCCCAATTGCCCTGCAAAGCCTCGAGGAGAATCCCGAGTTGTCCCTCGCAACTAGGCAGGAGTCCTGACATGGCTGAACACACACGTGTGTGGAAGGGCCATCCCCGTCGTAACTCGAGAATATACCCCAGGTTCCCGCCGCAACTCGAGAAAAACCATGAGACTTCCCCCTCGCCGCGAGATGAGGCCCGATTCCCCTGCACTGTGTGCAGAGCAATTCCGTCCTGCACATCACACATGAAAGGAGCCTTGATTTCCTTCATGGCACTCCAGAGAAACCCCAAGAACACTGTTTCAAGGCTAGAGGGATCCTGAGGTCACTGTAGCAACACGAAAGAGCTCCGTGGGCCAAAAATCAACTCGAGATGAGAGGTTAGTCCCTGGCTTCGACTCCAGAGGAATACCACCTTACCACAAGCACCTCAAGAGGAGGCTTCTCTCAGCTCTAGGTATGTGAGAGGGACCCTGAGTTTGCGGCCTCAAGTGGAATGGACACCGCGATGCCCTGACTCGAAATAAGGCCGGATATCCCTGCAGTGACTTGAATGCAGGCTCGTCTTGCATCTCCCAAGAAGAAAGGATGTCTGAATCCCCTGTGGAGACCACAGAGAAACACCTAGTTCCCCACCTCATCGCGACCGGAGGCCTCACATCCTTTGAAAACTCCAGAGGTACGCAGAGATCAGTGCCTCCAAAGGAGACGATGCCTAACTCCTCGTGAAACTTGATAGGAGTCCCAGGATTCTTGTGGCACGTGGAAAGGGATCCTTGGTCTCCCGCCTCAGCTGGAGAGGCGTTCCAATTGCCCTGCCAAGCCTCGAGGAGAATCCCGAGTTGTCCCTCGCAACTAGGCAGGAGTCCTGACGTGGCTGAACAAACACGTGGGTGGAAGGGCCATCCCCGTCGTAACTCGAGAATATACCCCAGGTTCCCGCCGCAACTCGAGAAAAACCATGAGACTTCCCCCTCGATGCGAGATGAGGCCCGATTCCCCTGTACTCCGTGCAGAGCAATTCCGTATTGCACATCACACATGAAAGGAGCCTTGATTTCCTTGATGGCACTCCAGAGAAACCTCAAGAACACTGTTTCAAGGCTAGAGGGATCCTGAGGTCACTGTAGCAACACGATAGAACTCTGTGGACCACAAATCAACTCGAAAAGAGAGGTTAGTCCCTGGATTCGTCTCCAGAGGAATACCACCTTACCACAAGCACCTCAAGAGGAGGCTTCTCTCAGCTCTAGGTATGTGAGAGGGACCCTGAGTTTGCGGGCTCAAGTGGAATGGACACCGCGATGCCCTGACTCGAAATAAGGCCGGATATCCCTGCAGTGACTTCAATGCAGGCTCGTCATGCATCTCCCAGGACGAAAGGATGTCTGAATCTCCTGTGGAAAGCACAGAGAAAGACTTAGTTCCCCACCTCATCGCGACCGATAGCCTCACATCCTTTGAAAACTCCAGAGGTACGCGGAGATCAGTGCCTCCAAAGGAGACGATGCCTGACTCCTCGTGAAACTTGATAGGAGTCCCAGGATTCCTGTGGCACTTGGAAAGGGACACTTGGTCTCCCGCCTCAGCTGGAGAGGCGTCCCAATTGCCTTGCCAAGCCTCGAGGAGTATCCCGAGTTGTGTCTCGCAACTAGGCAAGAGTCCTGACGTGGCTGAACAAACACGTGTGTGGAAGGGCCATCCCCGTCGTAACTCGAGAATATACCCCAGGTTCCCGCCGCAACTCGAGAAAAACCATGAGACTTCCCCCTCGCCGCGAGATGAGGCCCGATTCCCCTGCACTGCGTGCTGAGCAATTCTGTGTTGCACATCACACATGAAAGGAGCCTTGATTTCCTTCATGGCACTCCAGAGAAACCCCAAGAACACTGTTTCAAGGCTAGAGGGATCCTGAGGTCACTGTATCAACACGAAAGAACTCTGTGGACCAAAAATCAACTCGAGATGAGAGGTTAGTCCCTGGCTTCGACTCCAGAGGAATACCACCTTACCACAAGCACCTCAAGAGGAGGCTTCTCTCAGCTCTAGGTATGTGAGAGGGACCGTGAGTTTGCGGCCTCAAGTGGAATGGACACCGCGATGCCCTGACTCGAAATAAGGCCGGATATCCCTGCAGTGACTGGAATGCAGGCTCGTCTTGCATCTCCCAAGACGAAAGGGTGTCTGAATCCCCTGTGGAGACCACAGAGAAAGACCTAGTTCCCCACCTCATCGCGACAGGAGGCCTCAAATCCTTTGAAAACTCCAGAGGTATGCGGAGATGAGTGCCTCCAAAGGAGACGATGCCTGACTCCTCGTGAAACTTCATAGGAGACCCAGGATTCCTGTGGCACGTGGAAAGGGACCCTTGGTCTCCCGTCTCAGCTGGAGAGGCGTCCCAATTGCCCTGCAAAGCCTCGAGGAGAATCCCGAGTTGTCCCTCGCAACTAGGCAGGAGTCCTGACGTGGCTGAAGAAACACGTGGGTGGAAGGGCCATCCCCGTCGTAACTCGAGAATATACCCCAGGTTCCCGCCGCAACTCGAGAAAAACCATGAGACTTCCCCCTCGCCGCGAGATGAGGCCCGATTCCCCTGCACTGCATGCAGAGCAATTCCGTGTTGCACATCACACATGAAAGGAGCGTTGATTTCCTTGATGGCACTCCAGAGAAACCCCAAGAACACTGTTTCAAGGCTAGAGGGATCCTGAGGTCACTGTAGCAACACGAAAGAGCTCCGTGGACCAAGAATCAACTCGAGATGAGAGGTTAGTCCCTGGCTTCGACTCCTGAGGAATACCACCTTACCACAAGCAACTCAAGAGGAGGCTTCTCTCAACTCTAAGTATGTGAGAGGGATCCTGAGTTTGCGGCCTCAAGGGGAAAGGACACCGCGATGCCCTGACTCGAAATAAGGCCGGATATCCCTGCAGTGACTTGAATGCAGGCTCCTCTTGCATCTCCCAAGAAGAAAGGTTGTCTGAATCCCCTGTGGAGACCACAGAGAAACACCTAATTCCCCACCTCATCGCGACCGGAGGCCTCAAATCCTTTGAAAACTCCAGAGGTACACGGAGATCAGTGCCTCCAAAGGAGACGATGCCTGACTCCTCGTGAAACTTGATAGGAGTCCCAGGATTCCTGTGGCACGTGGAAAGGGATACTTGGTTTCCCGCCTCAGCTGGAGAGGCGTCCCAATTGCCTTGCCAAGCCTCGAGGAGAATCCCGAGTTGTGTCTCGCAACTAGGCAAGAGTCCTGACGTGGCTGAACAAACACGTGTGTGGAAGGACCATCCCCGTCGTAACTCGAGAATATACCCCAGGTTCCCGCCGCAACTCGAGAAAAACCATGAGACTTCCCCCTCGCCACGAGATGAGGCCCGATTCCCCTGCACTGCGTGCAGAGCAATTCTGTGTTGCACATCACACATGAAAGGAGCCTTGATTTCCTTGATGGCACTCCAGAGAATCCCCAAGAACACTGTTTCAAGGCTAGAGGGATCCTGAGGTCACTGTAGCAACAGGAAAGAGCTCCGTGGACTTAAAATCAACTCGAGATGAGAGGTTTGTCCCTGGCTTCAACTCCAGAGGAATACCACCTTACCACAAGCACCTCAAGAGGAGGCTTCTCTCAGCTCTAAGTATGTGAGAGGGACCCTGAGTTTGCGGCCTCAAGTGGAATGGACACCGCGATGCCCTGACTCAAAATAAGGCCGGATATCCCTGCAGTGACTGGAATGCAGGCTCGTCTTGCATCTCCCAAGACGAAAGGGTGTCAGAATCCCCTGTGGAGACCACAGAGAAAGACCTAGTTCCCCACCTCATCGCGACAGGAGGCCTCAAATCCTTTGAAAACTCCAGAGGTATGCGGAGATCAGTGCCTCCAAAGGAGACAATGCCTGACTCCTCGTGAAACTTGATAGGAGTCCCAGGATTCCTGTGGCACGTGGAAAGGGACCCTTGGTCTCCCGTCTCAGCTGGAGAGGCGTCCCATTGCCCTGCAAAGTCTCGAGGAGAATCCCGAGTTGTCCCTCGCAACTAGGCAGGAGTTCTGACGTCGCTGAAGAAACACGTGTGTGGAAGGGTCATCCCCGTCGTAACTCGAGAATATACCCCAGGTTCCCGCCGCAACTCGAGAAAAACCATGAGACTTCCCCCTCGCCGCGAGATGAGGCCCGATACCCCTGCACTGCGTGCAGAGCAATTCCGTGTTGCACATCACACATGAAAGGAGCCTTGATTTCCTTGATGGCACTCCAGAGAAACCCTAAGAACACTGTTTCAAGGCTAGAGGGATCCTGAGGTCACTGTAGCAACACGAAAGAGCTCCGTGGACCAAGAATCAACACGAGATGAGAGGTTAGTCCCTGGCTTCGACTCCTGAGGAATACCACCTTACCACAAGCACCTCAAGAGGAGGCTTCTCTCAGCTCTAGGTATGTGAGAGGGATCCTGAGTTTGCGGCCTCAAGTGGAATGGACACCGCGATGCCCTGACTCGAAATAAGGCCGGATATCCCTGCAGTGACTGGAATGCAGGCTCGTCTTGCATCTCCCAAGAAGAAAGGATGTCTGAATCCCCTGTGGAGACCACAGAGAAAGACCTAGTTCCCCACCTCATCGCGACCGGAGGCCTCACATCCTTTGAAAACTCCAGAGGTACGCGGAGATCAGTGCCTCCAAAGGAGACGATGCCTGACTCCTCGTGAAACTTGATAGGAGTCCCAGGATTCTCGTGGCACGTGGAAAGGGACCCTTGGTCTCCCGCCTCAGCTGGAGAGGCGTTCCAATTGCCCTGCCAAGCCTCGAGGAGAATCCCGAGTTGTCCCTCGCAACTAGGCAGGAGTCCTGACGTGGCTGAACAAACACGTGGGTGGAAGGGCCATCCCCGTCGTAACTCGAGAATATACCCCAGGTTCCCGCCGCAACTCGAGAAAAACCATGAGACTTCCCCCTCGATGCGAGATGAGGCCCGATTCCCCTGTACTGCGTGCAGAGCAATTCCGTCTTGCACATCACACATGAAAGGAGCCTTGATTTCCTTGATGGCACTCCAGAGAAACCCCAAGAACACTGTTTCAAGGATAGAGGGATCCTGAGGTCACTGTAGCAACACGAAAAAACTCTGTGGACCAAAAATCAACTCGAAAAGAGAGGTTAGTCCCTGCATTCGTCTCCAGAGGAATACCACCTTACCACAAGCACCTCAAGAGGAGGCTTCTCTCAGCTCTAGGTATGTGAGAGGGACCCTGAGTTTGTGGCCTCAAGTGGAATGGACACCGCGATGCCCTGACTCGAAATAAGGCCGGATATCCCTGCAGTGACTTGAATGCAGGCTCGTCATGCATCTCCCAGGACGAAAGGATGTCTGAATCCCCTGTGGAAAGCACAGAGAAAGACTTAGTTCCCCACCTCATCGCGACCGATAGCCTCACATCCTTTGAAAACTCCAGAGGTACGCGGAGATCAATGCCTCCAAAGGAGACGATGCCTGACTCCTCGTGAAACTTGATAGGAGTCCCAGGATTCCTGTGGCACTTGGAAAGGGACACTTGGTCTCCCGCCTCAGCTGGAGAGGCGTCCCAATTGCCCTGCCAAGCCTCGAGGAGAATCCCGAGTTGTGTCTCGCAACTAGGCAGGAGTCCTGACGTCGCTGAATAAACACGTGGGTGGAAGGGCCATCCCCGTCGTAACTCGAGAGTATACCCCAGGTTCCCGCCGCAACTCGAGAAAAACCATGAGACTTCCCCCTCGCCGCGAGATGAGGCCCGATTCCCCTGCACTGCGTGCAGAGTATTTCTGTGTTGCACATCACACATGAAAGGAGCCTTGATTTCCTTGATGGCACTCCAGAGAAACCCCAAGAACACTGTTTCAAGGCTAGAGGGATCCTGAGGTCACTGTAGCAACACGAAAGAGCTCTGTGGACCAAAAATCAACTCGAGATGAGAGGTTAGTCCCTGGCTTCGACTCCAGAGGAATACCACCTTACCACAAGCACCTCAAGAGGAGGCTTCTCTCAGCTCTAGGTATGTGAGAGGGACCCTGAGTTTGCGGCCTCAAGTGGAATGGACACCGCGATGCCCTGACTCGAAATAAGGCCGGATATCCCTGCAGTGACTGGAATGCAGGCTCGTCTTGCATCTCCCAAGACGAAAGGGTGTCTGAATCCCCTGTGGAGACCACAGAGAAAGACCTAGTTCCCCACCTCATCGTGACAGGAGGCCTCAAATCCTTTGAAAACTCCAGAGGTATGCGGAGATCAGTGCCTCCAAAGGAAACGATGCCTGACTCCTCGTGAAACTTGATAGGATACCCAGGATTCCTGTGGCACGTGGAAAGGGACCCTTGGTCTCCCGCCTCAGCTGGAGAGGCGTCCCAATTGCCCTGCAAAG
The DNA here is from genome assembly GCF_910594005.1 of Cervus elaphus. Taxonomy (NCBI): domain Eukaryota; kingdom Metazoa; phylum Chordata; class Mammalia; order Artiodactyla; family Cervidae; genus Cervus; species Cervus elaphus. The sequence continues at coordinate 315,454 of NW_025316700.1, read as the reverse complement.
CCTCGAGGAGAATCCCGAGTTGTCCCTCGCAACTAGGCAGGAGTCCTGACATGGCTGAACACACACGTTTGTGGAAGGGCCATCCCCGTCGTAACTCGAGAATATACCCCAGGTTCCCGCCGCAACTCGAGAAAAACCATGAGACTTCCCCCTCGCCGCGAGATGAGGCCCGATTCCCCTGCACTGCGTGCAGAGCAATTCCGTCTTGCACATCACACATGAAAGGAGCCTTGATTTCCTTGATGGCACTCCAGAGAAACCCCAAGAACACTGTTTCAAGGCTAGAGGGATCCTGAGGTCACTGTAGCAACACGAAAGAGCTCCGTGGACCAAGAATCAACACGAGATGAGAGGTTAGTCCCTGGCTTCGACTCCTGAGGAATACCACCTTACCACAAGCACCTCAAGAGGAGGCTTCTCTCAGCTCTAGGTATGTGAGAGGGATCCTGAGTTTGCGGCCTCAAGTGGAATGGACACCGCGATGCCCTGACTCGAAATAAGGCCGGATATCCCTGCAGTGACTTGAATGCAGGCTCGTCTTGCATCTTCCAAGAAGAAAGGATGTCTGAATCCCCTGTGGAGACCACAGAGAAAGACCTAGTTCCCCACCTCATCGCGACCGGAGGCCTCACATCCTTTGAAAACTCCAGAGGTACGCGGAGATCAGTGCCTCCAAAGGAGACGATGCCTGACTCCTCGTGAAACTTGATAGGAGTCCCAGGATTCTTGTGGCACGTGGAAAGGGACCCTTGGTCTCCCGCCTCAGCTGGAGAGGCGTTCCAATTGCCGTGCCAAGCCTCGAGGAGAATCCCGAGTTGTCCCTCGCAACTAGGCAGGAGTCCTGACGTGGCTGAACAAACACGTGGGTGGAAGGGCCATCCCCGTCGTAACTCGAGAATATACCCCAGGTTCCCGCCGCAACTCGAGAAAAACCATGAGACTTCCCCCTCGCCGCGAGATGAGGCCCGATTCCCCTGCACTGCGTGCAGAGCAATTCCATGTTGCACATCACACATGAAAGGAGCCTTGATTTCCTTGATTGCACTCCAGAGAAAACCCAAGAACACTGTTTCAAGGCTAGAGGGATCCTGAGGTCACTGTAGCAATACGAAAGAGCTCCGTGGGCCAAAAATCAACTCGAGATGAGAGGTTAGTCCCTGGCTTCGACTCCAGAGGAATACCACCTTACCACAAGCACCTCGAGATGAGGCTTCTCTCAGCTCTAGGTATGTGAGAGGGACCCTGAGTTTGCGGCCTCAAGTGGAATGGACACCGCGATGCCCTGACGCGAAATAAGCCTGGATATCCCTGCAGTGACTTGAATGCAGGCTCGTCTTGCATCTCCCAAGATGAAAGGATGTCTGAATCCCCTGTGGAGACCACAGAGAAAGACCTAGTTCCCCACCTCATCGCGACCGATAGCCTCACATCCTTTGAAAACTCCAGAGGTACGCGGAGATCAGTGCCTCCAAAAGAGACGATGCCTGACTCCTCGTGAAACTTGATAGGAGTCCCAGGATTCCTGTGGCACGTGGAAAGGGACCCTTGGTCTCCCGCCTCAGCTGGAGAGGCGTTCCAATTGCCTTGCCAAGCCTCGAGGAGAATCCCGAGTTGTGTCTCGCAACTAGGCAAGAGTCCTGACGTGGCTGAACACACACGTGGGTGGAAGGGCCATCCCCGTCGTAACTCGAGAATATACCCCATGTTCCCGCCGCAACTCGAGAAAAACCATGAGACTTCCCCCTCGATGCGAGATGAGGCCCGATTCCCCTGTACTGCGTGCAGAGCAATTCCGTCTTGCACATCACACATGAAAGGAGCCTTGATTTCCTTCATGGCACTCCAGAGAAACCCCAAGAACACTGTTTCAAGGATAGAGGGATCCTGAGGTCACTGTAGCAACACGAAAGAACTCTGTGGACCAAAAATCAACTCGAAAAGAGAGGTTAGTCCCTGGATTCGTCTCCAGAGGAATACCACCTTACCACAAGCACCTCAAGAGGAGGCTTCTCTCAGCTCTAGGTATGTGAGAGGGACCCTGAGTTTGCGGCCTCAAGTGGAATGGACACCACTATGCCCTGACTCGAAATAAGGCCGGATATCCCTGCAGTGACTTCAATGCAGGCTCGGCATGCATTTCCCAGGACGAAAGGATGTCTGAATCCCCTGTGGAAAGCACAGAGAAAGACTTAGTTCCCCACCTCATCGCGACCGATAGCCTCACATCCTTTGAAAACTCCAGAGGTACGCGGAGATCAGTGCCTCCAAGGGAGACGATGCCTGACTCCTCGTGAAACTTGATAGGAGTCCCAGGATTCCTGTGGCACTTGGAAAGGGACACTTGGTCTCCCGCCTCAGCTGGAGAGGCGTCCCAATTGCCCTGCCAAGCCTCGAGGAGAATCCAGAGTTGTCCCTCTCAACTAGGCAGGAGTCCGGACGTGGCTGAACAAACACGTGGGTGGAAGGGCCATCCCCGTCGTAACTCGAGAATATACCCCAGGTTCCCGCCGCAACTCGAGAAAAACCATGAGACTTCCCCCTCGCCGCGAGATGAGGCCCGATTCCCCTGCACTGCGTGCAGAGCCATTCTGTGTTGCACATCACACATGAAAGGAGCCTTGATTTCCTTGATGGCACTCCAGAGAAACCCCAAGAACACTGTTTCAATGCTAGAGGGATCCTGAGGTCACTGTAGCAACACGAAAGAGCTCCATGGACCAAAAATCAACTCGAGATGAGAGGTTAGTCCCTGGCTTCGACTCCAGAGGAATACCACCTTACCACAAGCACCTCAAGAGGAGGCTTCTCTCAGCTCTAGGTATGTGAGAGGGACCCTGAGTTTGCGGCCTCAAGTGGAATGGACACCGCGATGCCCTGACTCGAAATAAGGCCGGATATCCCTGCAGTGCCTGGAATGCAGGCTCGTCTTGCATCTCCCAAGACGAAAGGATGTCTGAATCCCCTGTGGAGACCACAGAGAAAGACCTAGTTCCCCACCTCATCGCGACCGGATGCCTCACATTCTTTGAAAACTCCAGAGGTACGCGGAGATCAGTGCCTCCAAAGGAGACGATGCCTGACTCCTCGTGAAACTTGATAGGAGTCCCAGGATTCTTGTGGCACGTGGAAAGGGACCCTTGGTCTCCCGCCTCAGCTGGGGAGGCGTTCCAATTGCCGTGCCAAGCCTCGAGGAGAATCCCGAGTTCTCCCTCGCAACTAGGCAGGAGTCCTGACGTGGCTGCACAAACACGTGGGTGGAAGGGCCATCCCCGTCGTAACTCGAGAATATACCCCAGGTTCCCGCCGCAACTCGAGAAAAACCATGAGACTTCCCCCTCGTTGCGAGATGAGGCCCGATTCCACTGTACTGCGTGCAGAGCAATTCCGTCTTGCACATCACACATGAAAGGAGCCTTGATTTCCTTGATGGCACTCCAGAGAAACCCCAAGAACACTGTTTCAAGAATAGAGGGATCCTGAGGTCACTGTAGCAACACGAAAGAACTCTGTGGACCAAAAATCAACTCGAAAAGAGAGGTTAGTCCCTGGATTCGTCTCCAGAGGAATACCACCTTACCACAAGCACCTCAAGAGGAGGCTTCTCTCAGCTCTAGGTATGTGAGAGGGACCCTGAATTTGCGGCCTCAAGTGGAATGGACACCGCGATGCCCTGACTCGAAATAAGACCGGATATTCCTGCAGTGACTGGAATGCAGGCTCGTCTTGCATCTCCCAATACGAAAGGATGTCTGAATCCCCTGTGGAGACCACAGAGAAAGACCTAGTTCCCCACCTCATCGCGACCGGAGGCCTCACATCCTTTGAAAACTCCAGAGGTACGCGGAGATCAGTGCCTCCAAAGGAGACGATGCCTGACTCCTCGTGAAACTTGATAGGAGTCCCAGAATTCTTGTGGCACGTGGAAAGGGACCCTTGGTCTCCCGCCTCAGCTGGAGAGGCGTTCCAATTGCCATGCCAAGCCTCGAGGAGAATCCCGAGTTGTCCCTCGCAACTAGGCAGGAGTCCTGACGTGGCTGAACAAACACGTGGGTGGAAGGGCCATCCCCGTCGTAACTCGAGAATATACCCCAGGTTCCCGCCGCAACTCGAGAAAAACCATGAGACTTCCACCTCGCCGCGAGATGAGGCCTGATTCCCCTGCACTGCGTGCAGAGCAATTCTGTGTTGCACATCACACATGAAAGGAGCCTTGATTTCCTTGATGGCACTCCAGAGAAACCCCAAGAACACTGTTTCAAGGCTAGAGGGATCCTGAGGTCACTGTAGCAACACGAAAGAGCTCCGTGGACCAAGAATCAACTCGAGATGAGAGGTTAGTCCCTGGCTTCGACTCCTGAGGAATACCACCTTACCACAAGCAACTCAAGAGGAGGCTTCTCTCAACTCTAAGTATGTGAGAGGGATCCTGAGTTTGCGGCCTCAAGGGGAAAGGACACCGCGATGCCCTGACTCGAAATAAGGCCGGATATCCCTGCAGTGACTTGAATGCAGGCTCCTCTTGCATCTCCCAAGAAGAAAGGTTGTCTGAATCCCCTGTGGAGACCACAGAGAAACACCTAATTCCCCACCTCATCGCGACCGGAGGCCTCAAATCCTTTGAAAACTCCAGAGGTACACGGAGATCAGTGCCTCCAAAGGAGACGATGCCTGACTCCTCGTGAAACTTGATAGGAGTCCCAGGATTCCTGTGGCACGTGGAAAGGGATACTTGGTTTCCCGCCTCAGCTGGAGAGGCGTCCCAATTGCCTTGCCAAGCCTCGAGGAGAATCCCGAGTTGTGTCTCGCAACTAGGCAAGAGTCCTGACGTGGCTGAACAAACACGTGTGTGGAAGGACCATCCCCGTCGTAACTCGAGAATATACCCCAGGTTCCCGCCGCAACTCGAGAAAAACCATGAGACTTCCCCCTCGCCACGAGATGAGGCCCGATTCCCCTGCACTGCGTGCAGAGCAATTCTGTGTTGCACATCACACATGAAAGGAGCCTTGATTTCCTTGATGGCACTCCAGAGAATCCCCAAGAACACTGTTTCAAGGCTAGAGGGATCCTGAGGTCACTGTAGCAACAGGAAAGAGCTCCGTGGACTTAAAATCAACTCGAGATGAGAGGTTTGTCCCTGGCTTCAACTCCAGAGGAATACCACCTTACCACAAGCACCTCAAGAGGAGGCTTCTCTCAGCTCTAAGTATGTGAGAGGGACCCTGAGTTTGCGGCCTCAAGTGGAATGGACACCGCGATGCCCTGACTCAAAATAAGGCCGGATATCCCTGCAGTGACTGGAATGCAGGCTCGTCTTGCATCTCCCAAGACGAAAGGGTGTCAGAATCCCCTGTGGAGACCACAGAGAAAGACCTAGTTCCCCACCTCATCACGACAGGAGGCCTCAAATCCTTTGAAAACTCCAGAGGTATGCGGAGATCAGTGCCTCCAAAGGAGACAATGCCTGACTCCTCGTGAAACTTGATAGGAGTCCCAGGATTCCTGTGGCACGTGGAAAGGGACCCTTGGTCTCCCGTCTCAGCTGGAGAGGCGTCCCATTGCCCTGCAAAGTCTCGAGGAGAATCCCGAGTTGTCCCTCGCAACTAGGCAGGAGTTCTGACGTCGCTGAAGAAACACGTGTGTGGAAGGGTCATCCCCGTCGTAACTCGAGAATATACCCCAGGTTCCCGCCGCAACTCGAGAAAAACCATGAGACTTCCCCCTCGCCGCGAGATGAGGCCCGATACCCCTGCACTGCGTGCAGAGCAATTCCGTGTTGCACATCACACATGAAAGGAGCCTTGATTTCCTTGATGGCACTCCAGAGAAACCCTAAGAACACTGTTTCAAGGCTAGAGGGATCCTGAGGTCACTGTAGCAACACGAAAGAGCTCCGTGGACCAAGAATCAACACGAGATGAGAGGTTAGTCCCTGGCTTCGACTCCTGAGGAATACCACCTTACCACAAGCACCTCAAGAGGAGGCTTCTCTCAGCTCTAGGTATGTGAGAGGGATCCTGAGTTTGCGGCCTCAAGTGGAATGGACACCGCGATGCCCTGACTCGAAATAAGGCCGGATATCCCTGCAGTGACTGGAATGCAGGCTCGTCTTGCATCTCCCAAGAAGAAAGGATGTCTGAATCCCCTGTGGAGACCACAGAGAAAGACCTAGTTCCCCACCTCATCGCGACCGGAGGCCTCACATCCTTTGAAAACTCCAGAGGTACGCGGAGATCAGTGCCTCCAAAGGAGACGATGCCTGACTCCTCGTGAAACTTGATAGGAGTCCCAGGATTCTCGTGGCACGTGGAAAGGGACCCTTGGTCTCCCGCCTCAGCTGGAGAGGCGTTCCAATTGCCCTGACAAGCCTCGAGGAGAATCCCGAGTTGTCCCTCGCAACTAGGCAGGAGTCCTGACGTGGCTGAACAAACACGTGGGTGGAAGGGCCATCCCCGTCGTAACTCGAGAATATACCCCAGGTTCCCGCCGCAACTCGAGAAAAACCATGAGACTTCCCCCTCGATGCGAGATGAGGCCCGATTCCCCTGTACTGCGTGCAGAGCAATTCCGTCTTGCACATCACACATGAAAGGAGCCTTGATTTCCTTGATGGCACTCCAGAGAAACCCCAAGAACACTGTTTCAAGGATAGAGGGATCCTGAGGTCACTGTAGCAACACGAAAGAACTCTGTGGACCAAAAATCAACTCGAAAAGAGAGGTTAGTCCCTGCATTCGTCTCCAGAGGAATACCACCTTACCACAAGCACCTCAAGAGGAGGCTTCTCTCAGCTCTAGGTATGTGAGAGGGACCCTGAGTTTGTGGCCTCAAGTGGAATGGACACCGCGATGCCCTGACTCGAAATAAGGCCGGATATCCCTGCAGTGACTTCAATGCAGGCTCGTCATGCATCTCCCAGGACGAAAGGATGTCTGAATCCCCTGTGGAAAGCACAGAGAAAGACTTAGTTCCCCACCTCATCGCGACCGATAGCCTCACATCCTTTGAAAACTCCAGAGGTACGCGGAGATCAATGCCTCCAAAGGAGACGATGCCTGACTCCTCGTGAAACTTGATAGGAGTCCCAGGATTCCTGTGGCACTTGGAAAGGGACACTTGGTCTCCCGCCTCAGCTGGAGAGGCGTCCCAATTGCCCTGCCAAGCCTCGAGGAGAATCCCGAGTTGTGTCTCGCAACTAGGCAGGAGTCCTGACGTCGCTGAAGAAACACGTGGGTGGAAGGGCCATCCCCGTCGTAACTCGAGAGTATACCCCAGGTTCCCGCCGCAACTCGAGAAAAACCATGAGACTTCCCCCTCGCCGCGAGATGAGGCCCGATTCCCCTGCACTGCGTGCAGAGTATTTCTGTGTTGCACATCACACATGAAAGGAGCCTTGATTTCCTTGATGGCACTCCAGAGAAACCCCAAGAACACTGTTTCAAGGCTAGAGGGATCCTGAGGTCACTGTAGCAACACGAAAGAGCTCTGTGGACCAAAAATCAACTCGAGATGAGAGGTTAGTCCCTGGCTTCGACTCCAGAGGAATACCACCTTACCACAAGCAACTCAAGAGGAGGCTTCTCTCAGCTCTAGGTATGTGAGAGGGACCCTGAGTTTGCGGCCTCAAGTGGAATGGACACCGCGATGCCCTGACTCGAAATAAGGCCGGATATCCCTGCAGTGACTGGAATGCAGGCTCGTCTTGCATCTCCCAAGACGAAAGGGTGTCTGAATCCCCTGTGGAGACCACAGAGAAAGACCTAGTTCCCCACCTCATCGCGACAGGAGGCCTCAAATCCTTTGAAAACTCCAGAGGTATGCGGAGATCAGTGCCTCCAAAGGAAACGATGCCTGACTCCTCGTGAAACTTGATAGGAGACCCAGGATTCCTGTGGCACGTGGAAAGGGACCCTTGGTCTCCCGTCTCAGCTGGAGAGGCGTCCCAATTGCCCTGCAAAGCCTCGAGGAGAATCCCGAGTTGTCCCTCGCAACTAGGCAGGAGTCCTGACATGGCTGAACACACACGTTTGTGGAAGGGCCATCCCCGTCGTAACTCGAGAATATACCCCAGGTTCCCGCCGCAACTCGAGAAAAACCATGAGACTTCCCCCTCGCCGCGAGATGAGGCCCGATTCCCCTGCACTGCGTGCAGAGCAATTCCGTCTTGCACATCACACATGAAAGGAGCCTTGATTTCCTTGATGGCACTCCAGAGAAACCCCAAGAACACTGTTTCAAGGCTAGAGGGATCCTGAGGTCACTGTAGCAACACGAAAGAGCTCCATGGACCAAGAATCAACACGAGATGAGAGGTTAGTCCCTGGCTTCGACTCCTGAGGAATACCACCTTACCACAAGCACCTCAAGAGGAGGCTTCTCTCAGCTCTAGGTATGTGAGAGGGATCCTGAGTTTGCGGCCTCAAGTGGAATGGACACCGCGATGCCCTGACTCGAAATAAGGCCGGATATCCCTGCAGTGACTTGAATGCAGGCTCGTCTTGCATCTTCCAAGAAGAAAGGATGTCTGAATCCCCTGTGGAGACCACAGAGAAACACCTAGTTCCCCACCTCATCGCGACCGGAGGCCTCACATCCTTTGAAAACTCCAGAGGTACGCGGAGATCAGTGCCTCCAAAGGAGACGATGCCTGACTCCTCGTGAAACTTGATAGGAGTCCCAGGATTCTTGTGGCACGTGGAAAGGGACCCTTGGTCTCCCGCCTCAGCTGGAGAGGCGTTCCAATTGCCGTGCCAAGCCTCGAGGAGAATCCCGAGTTGTCCCTCGCAACTAGGCAGGAGTCCTGACGTGGCTGAACAAACACGTGGGTGGAAGGGCCATCCCCGTCGTAACTCGAGAATATACCCCAGGTTCCCGCCGCAACTCGAGAAAAACCATGAGACTTCCCCCTCGCCGCGAGATGAGGCCCGATTCCCCTGCACTGCGTGCAGAGCAATTCTGTGTTGCACATCACACATGAAAGGAGCCTTGATTTCCTTGATGGCACTCCATAGAAACCCCAAGAACACTGTTTCAAGGCTAGAGGGATCCTGAGGTCCCTGTAGCAACACGAAAGAGCTCCGTGGACAAAATTCAACTCGAGATGAGACTTTAGTCCCTGGCTTCGACTCCAGAGGAATACCACCTTACCACAAGCACCTCAAGAGGAGGCTTCTCTCAGCTCTAGGTATGTGAGAGGGACCCTGAGTTTGCGGCCTCAAGTGGAATGGACACCGCGATGCCCTGACTCGAAATAAGGCTGGATATCCCTGCAGTGACTGGAATGCAGGCTCGTCTTGCATCTCCCAAGACGAAAGGGTGTCTGAATCCCCTGTGGAGACCACAGAGAAAGACCTAGTTCCCCACCTCATCGCGACAGGAGGCCTCAAATCCTTTGAAAACTCCAGAGGTATGCGGAGATCAGTGCCTCCAAAGGAGACGATGCCTGACTCCTCGTGAAACTTGATAGGAGACCCAGGATTCCTGTGGCACGTGGAAAAGGACCCTTGGTCTCCCGTCTCAGCTGGAGAGGCGTTTCAATTGCCCTGCAAAGCCTCGAGGAGAATCCCGAGTTGTCCCTCGCAACTAGGCAGGAGTCCTGACGTGGCTTAACAAACACGTGTGTGGAAGGGCCATCCCCGTCGTATCTCGAGAATATACCCCAGGTTCCCGCCGCAACTCGAGAAAAACCATGAGACTTCCCCCTCGCCGCGAGATGAGGCCCGATTCCCCTGCAGTGCGTGCAGAGCAATTCTGTGTTGCACATCACACATGAAAGGAGCCTTGATTTCCTTGATGGCACTCCAGAGAAACCCCAAGAACACTGTTTCAAGGCTAGAGGGATCCTGAGGTCACTGTAGCAACACGAAAGAGCTCCGTTGGCCAAAAATCAACTCGAGATGAGAGGTTAGTCCCTGGCTTCGACTCCAGAGGAATACCACCTTACCACAAGCACCTCAAGAGGAGGCTTCTCTCAGCTCTAGGTATGTGAGAGGGACCCTGAGTTTGCGGCCTCAAGTGGAATGGACACCGCGATGCCCTGACGCGAAATAAGCCTGGATATCCCTGCAGTGACTTGAATGCAGGCTCGTCTTGCATCTCCCAAGATGAAAGGATGTCTGAATCCCTTGTGGAGACCACAGAGAAAGACCTAGTTCCCCACCTCATCGCGACCGATAGCCTCACATCCTTTGAAAACTCCAGAGGTACGCGGAGATCAGTGCCTCCAAAAGAGACGATGCCTGACTCCTCGTGAAACTTGATAGGAGTCCCAGGATTCCTGTGGCACGTGGAAAGGGACCCTTGGTCTCCCGCCTCAGCTGGAGAGGCGTTCCAATTGCCTTGCCAAGCCTCGAGGAGAATCCCGAGTTGTGTCTCGCAACTAGGCAAGAGTCCTGACGTGGCTGAACACACACGTGGGTGGAAGGGCCATCCCCGTCGTAACTCGAGAATATACCCCATGTTCCCGCCGCAACTCGAGAAAAACCATGAGACTTCCCCCTCGATGCGAGATGAGGCCCGATTCCCCTGTACTGCGTGCAGAGCAATTCCGTCTTGCACATCACACATGAAAGGAGCCTTGATTTCCTTCATGGCACTCCAGAGAAACCCCAAGAACACTGTTTCAAGGATAGAGGGATCCTGAGGTCACTGTAGCAACACGAAAGAACTCTGTGGACCAAAAATCAACTCGAAAAGAGAGGTTAGTCCCTGGATTCGTCTCCAGAGGAATACCACCTTACCACAAGCACCTCAAGAGGAGGCTTCTCTCAGCTCTAGGTATGTGAGAGGGACCCTGAGTTTGCGGCCTCAAGTGGAATGGACACCACTATGCCCTGACTCGAAATAAGGCCGGATATCCCTGCAGTGACTTCAATGCAGGCTCGGCATGCATTTCCCAGGACGAAAGGATGTCTGAATCCCCTGTGGAAAGCACAGAGAAAGACTTAGTTCCCCACCTCATCGCGACCGATAGCCTCACATCCTTTGAAAACTCCAGAGGTACGCGGAGATCAGTGCCTCCAAGGGAGACGATGCCTGACTCCTCGTGAAACTTGATAGGAGTCCCAGGATTCCTGTGGCACTTGGAAAGGGACACTTGGTCTCCCGCCTCAGCTGGAGAGGCGTCCCAATTGCCCTGCCAAGCCTCGAGGAGAATCCAGAGTTGTCCCTCTCAACTAGGCAGGAGTCCTGACGTGGCTGAACAAACACGTGGGTGGAAGGGCCATCCCCGTCGTAACTCGAGAATATACCCCAGGTTCCCGCCGCAACTCGAGAAAAACCATGAGACTTCCCCCTCGCCGCGAGATGAGGCCCGATTCCCCTGCACTGCGTGCAGAGCCATTCTGTGTTGCACATCACACATGAAAGGAGCCTTGATTTCCTTGATGGCACTCCAGAGAAACCCCAAGAACACTGTTTCAATGCTAGAGGGATCCTGAGGTCACTGTAGCAACACGAAAGAGCTCCATGGACCAAAAATCAACTCGAGATGAGAGGTTAGTCCCTGGCTTCGACTCCAGAGGAATACCACCTTACCACAAGCACCTCAAGAGGAGGCTTCTCTCAGCTCTAGGTATGTGAGAGGGACCCTGAGTTTGCGGCCTCAAGTGGAATGGACACCGCGATGCCCTGACTCGAAATAAGGCCGGATATCCCTGCAGTGCCTGGAATGCAGGCTCGTCTTGCATCTCCCAAGACGAAAGGATGTCTGAATCCCCTGTGGAGACCACAGAGAAAGACCTAGTTCCCCACCTCATCGCGACCGGATGCCTTACATTCTTTGAAAACTCCAGAGGTACGCGGAGATCAGTGCCTCCAAAGGAGACGATGCCTGACTCCTCGTGAAACTTGATAGGAGTCCCAGGATTCTTGTGGCACGTGGAAAGGGACCCTTGGTCTCCCGCCTCAGCTGGGGAGGCGTTCCAATTGCCGTGCCAAGCCTCGAGGAGAATCCCGAGTTGTCCCTCGCAACTAGGCAGGAGTCCTGACGTGGCTGCACAAACACGTGGGTGGAAGGGCCATCCCCGTCGTAACTCGAGAATATACCCCAGGTTCCCGCCGCAACTCGAGAAAAACCATGAGACTTCCCCCTCGTTGCGAGATGAGGCCCGATTCCACTGTACTGCGTGCAGAGCAATTCCGTCTTGCACATCACACATGAAAGGAGCCTTGATTTCCTTGATGGCACTCCAGGGAAACCCCAAGAACACTGTTTCAAGGATAGAGGGATCCTGAGGTCACTGTAGCAACACGAAAGAACTCTGTGGACCAAAAATCAACTCGAAAAGAGAGGTTAGTCCCTGGATTCGTCTCCAGAGGAATACCACCTTACCACAAGCACCTCAAGAGGAGGCTTCTCTCAGCTCTAGGTATATGAGAGGGACCCTGAATTTGCGGCCTCAAGTGGAATGGACACCGCCATGCCCTGACTCGAAATAAGGCTGGATATCCCTGCAGTGACTTCAATGCAGGCTCGTCTTGCATTTCCCAGGACGAAAGGATGTCTGAATCCCCTGTGGAGACCACAGAGAAAGACCTAGTTCCCCACCTCATCGCGACCGGAGGCCTCACATCCTTTGAAAACTCCAGAGGTACGCGGAGATCAGTGCCTCCAAAGGAGACGATGCCTGACTCCTCGTGAAACTTGATAGGAGTCCCAGGATTCTTGTGGCACGTGGAAAGGGACCCTTGGTCTCCCGCCTCAGCTGGAGAGGCGTTCCAATTGCCATGCCAAGCCTCGAGGAGAATCCCGAGTTGTCCCTCGCAACTAGGCAGGAGTCCTGACGTGGCTGAACAAACACGTGGGTGGAAGGGCCATCCCCGTCGTAACTCGAGAATATACCCCAGGTTCCCGCCGCAACTCGAGAAAAACCATGAGACTTCCACCTCGCCGCGAGATGAGGCCTGATTCCCCTGCACTGCGTGCAGAGCAATTCTGTGTTGCACATCACACATGAAAGGAGCCTTGATTTCCTTGATGGCACTCCAGAGAAACCCCAAGAACACTGTTTCAAGGCTAGAGGGATCCTGAGGTCACTGTAGCAACACGAAAGAGCTCCGTGGACCAAGAATCAACTCGAGATGAGAGGTTAGTCCCTGGCTTCGACTCCAGAGGAATACCACCTTACCACAAGCACCTCAAGAGGAGGCTTCTCTCAGCTCTAGGTATGTGAGAGGGACCCTGAGTTTGCGGCCTCAAGTGGAATGGACACCGCGGTGCCCTGACGTGAAATAAGGCTGGATATCCCTGCAGTGACTTGAATGCAGGCTCGTCTTGCATCTCCCAAGAAGAAAGGATGTCTGAATCCCCTGTGGAGACCACAGAGAAAGACCTAGTTCCCCACCTCATCGCGACCGGAGGCCTCACATGCTTTGAAAACTCCAGAGGTACGCTGAGATCAGTGCCTCCAAAGGAGACGATGCCTGACTCCTCGTGAAACTTGATAGGAGTCCCAGGATTCCTGTGGCACGTGGAAAGGGACCCTTGGTCTCCCGCCTCAGCTGGAGAGGCGTCCCAATTGCCTTGCCATGCCTCGAGGAGAATCCCGAGTTGTGTCTCGCAACTAGGCAAGAGTCCTGACATGGCTGAACAAACACGTGTGTGGATGGGCCATCCCCGTCGTAACTCGAGAATATACCCCAGGTTCCCGCCGCAACTCGAGAAAAACCATGAGACTTCCCCCTCGCCGCGAGATGAGGCCCGATTCTCCTGCACTGCGTGCAGAGCAATTCTGTGTTGCACATCACACATGAAAGGAGCCTTGATTTCCTTGATGGCACTCCAGAGAAACCCCAAGAACACTGTTTCAAGGCTAGAGGGATCCTGAGGTCCCTGTAGCAACACGAAAGAGCTCCGTGGACCAAAAATCAACTCGAGATGAGAGGTTAGTCCCTGGCTTCGACTCCAGAGGAATACCACCTTACCACAAGCACCTCAAGAGGAGGCTTCTCTCAGCTCTAGGTATGTGAGAGGGACCCTGAGTTTGCGGCCTCAAGTGGAATGGACACCGCGATGCCCTGACTCGAAATAAGGCTGGATATCCCTGCAGTGACTGGAATGCAGGCTCGTCTTGCATCTCCCAAGACGAAAGGGTGTCTGAATCCCCTGTGGAGACCACAGAGAAAGACCTAGTTCCCCACCTCATCGCGACAGGAGGCCTCAAATCCTTTGAAAACTCCAGAGGTATGCGGAGATCAGTGCCTCCAAAGGAGACGATGCCTGACTCCTCGTGAAACTTGATAGGAGACCCAGGATTCCTGTGGCACGTGGAAAAGGACCCTTGGTCTCCCGTCTCAGCTGGAGAGGCGTTTCAATTGCCCTGCAAAGCCTCGAGGAGAATCCCGAGTTGTCCCTCGCAACTAGGCAGGAGTCCTGACGTGGCTGAACAAACACGTGTGTGGAAGGGCCATCCCCGTCGTATCTCGAGAATATACCCCAGGTTCCCGCCGCAACTCGAGAAAAACCATGAGACTTCCCCCTCGCCGCGAGATGAGGCCCGATTCCCCTGCAGTGCGTGCAGAGCAATTCTGTGTTGCACATCACACATGAAAGGAGCCTTGATTTCCTTGATGGCACTCCAGAGAAACCCCAAAAACACTGTTTCAAGGCAAGAGGGATCCTGAGGTCACTGTAGCAACACGAAAGAGCTCCGTTGGCCAAAAATCAACTCGAGATGAGAGGTTAGTCCCTGGCTTCGACTCCAGAGGAATACCACCTTACCACAAGCACCTCAAGAGGAGGCTTCTCTCAGCTCTATGTATGTGAGAGGGACCCTGAGTTTGCGGCCTCAAGTGGAATGGACACCGCGATGCCCTGACGCGAAATAAGGCTGGATATCCCTGCAGTGACTTGAATGCAGGCTCGTCTTGCATCTCCCAAGATGAAAGGATGTCTGAATCCCCTGTGGAGACCACAGAGAAAGACCTAGTTCCCCACCTCATCGCGACCGATAGCCTCACATCCTTTGAAAACTCCAGAGGTACGCGGAGATCAGTGCCTCCAAAGGAGACGATGCCTGACTCCTCGTGAAACTTGATAGGAGTCCCAGGATTCCTGTGGCACGTGGAAAGGGACCCTTGGTCTCCCGCCTCAGCTGGAGAGGCGTCCCAATTGCCTTGCCAAGCCTTGAGGAGAATCCCGAGTTGTGTCTCGCAACTAGGCAAGAGTCCTGACGTGGCTGAACACACACGTGGGTGGAAGGGCCATCCCCGTCGTAACTCGAGAATATACCCCATGTTCCCGCCGCAACTCGAGAAAAACCATGAGACTTCCCCCTCGATGCGAGATGAGGCCCGATTCCCCTGTACTGCGTGCAGAGCAATTCCGTCTTGCACATCACACATGAAAGGAGCCTTGATTTCCTTCATGGCACTCCAGAGAAACCCCAAGAACACTGTTTCAAGGATAGAGGGATCCTGAGGTCACTGTAGCAACACTAAAGAACTCTGTGGACCA